>NC_092712.1:27926502-28226502 GCF_047496885.1 Scyliorhinus torazame
TTTGACTCTTTCTCTCTCTCTGTTCTCCTCCCGGCTCCACTCTTAGTCTCGCACTTTCTCACTCTCTGTTATCCTCCTGGCTCCACTCTCAGTCTCACTCTTTCTCACTCTCTGTTATCACCACGGCTTCACTCTCAGTCTCACTCCTTCTCACGCTTTTACCCTCCCGGCTCTGATCTCAGCCTCGCTCTTTCTCACTCTGTTATCCACCCGGCTCCGCTCTCAGTCTCGCTCTTTGTCACTCTCTGTTATCCTCCCGGCTCCACTCTCAGTCTCACTCTTTCTCACTCTTTTACCATCCCGGCTCCGCTCTGAGTCTCGCTCTTTCTCACTCTCTGTTAACCTCCCAGCTCCGTTTCAGTCTCGCTCTTTCTCGCTCTCTGTAATCCTCCCGGCTCCGCTCTCAGTCTCACTCTTTCTCACACTCTCTGTTATACTCCCGGCTTGCTCTCAGTCTCACTCTTTCTCACTGTCTATTATCCTCACGGCTCCGCTCTCAGTCTCACTCTTTCTCACTCTCTGTTATCCTCCCAGCTCCACTCTCAGTCTCACTCTTTCTCACTCTCTGTTATCCTCCCGCCTCCGTTCTCAGTCTCGCTCTTTCTCACTCTCTGTTATCCTCCCGCCTCCGTTCTCAGTCTCGCTCTTTCTCACTCTCTATAATCCTCCCAGCTCCACTCTCAGTCTCACTCATCCTCACTCTCTGTTATCTCCCCGGCTCCACTCTCAGTCTCGCTCTTTCTCACTCTCTGTTATCCTCCCGGCTCCACTCTCAGTCTCACTCTTTCTCACTCTCTATTATCCACCCGGCTCCGCTCTCCGTCTCACACTTTTCAGTCTTTTACCCTCCCGGCTCCGCTCTCAGCCTCGCTCTTTCTCACTCTCTGTTATCCTCCCGGCTCCACTCTCAGTCTCACTCTTTCTCACTCTCTATTATCCTCCCCGCTCCGCTCTCAGTCTCACTCTTTCTCACTCTCTGTTATACTCCCGGCTCGACTCTCAGTCTTGCTCTTTCTCACTCTATATAATCCTCCCGGCTCTTCTCTCTGTCTCACTCATTCTCACTCTCTGTTACACTGCCGGCTCCGCTCTCAGTCTCGCTCTTTCTCACTCTCTGTTATCCTCCCGGCTCCGCTCTCAGTCACACACTTTCTCACTCTCTGTTATCCTCCCAGCTCCACTCTGTCTCACTCTTTCTCACTCTCCATTATCCTCCCCGCTCCGCTCTCAGTCTCACTCTTCTCTCTCTCTGTTATCCTCCTGGCTCCACTCTCAGTCTCACTCTTTCTCACTCTCTATTATCCTCCCGGCTCCACTCTCAGTCTCACTGTTTCTCACTCTCTGTTATACTCCAGGCTCCGCTCTCAGTCACACACTTTCTCACTCTCTGTTATCCTCCCAGCTGCACTCTCAGTTTCACTCTTTCTCACTCTCTATTATCCTCCCCGCTCCGCTCTCAGTCTCACTCTTTCTCACTCTCTGTTATACTCCCGGCTCGACTCTCAGTCTTGCTCTTTCTCACTCTATATAATCCTCCCGGCTCTTCTCTCTGTCTCACTCATTCTCACTCTCTGTTACACTGCCGGCTCCGCTCTCAGTCTCGCTCTTTCTCACTCTCTGTTATCCTCCCGGCTCCGCTCTCAGTCACACACTTTCTCACTCTCTGTTATCCTCCCGTCTCCACTCTGTCTCACTCTTTCTCACTCTCCATTATCCTCCCGGCTCCACTCTCAGTCTCACTCTATCTCACTCTCTATTATGTTCCCGGCGCCGCTCTCAGTCTCACTGTTTCTCACTCTCTGTTATACTCCCGGCTCCGCTCTCAGTATCGCTCTTTCTCACTGTCTATTATCCTCCCGGCTCCGCTCTCTGTCTCACTATTTCTCACTCTCTGTTATCCTTCCGGCTCCGCTCTCAGTCTCGCTTTTCCTCACTCTCTGTTATACTCCCGGCTCCGCTCTCAGTCTCACTCTTTCTCACTCTGTTATCCACCCGGCTCCGCTCTCAGTCTCGCTGTTTCTCTCTCTGTAATCCTCCCAGCTCCACTCTCAGTCTCACTCTTTCTCACTCTCTGTTATACTCCCGGCTCCGCTCTCAGCCTCGCTCTTTCTCACTCTCTGTTATCCTCCCAGCTCCACTGTCAGTCTCACTGTTTCTCACTCTCCGTTATCCTCCCGGCTCCCCTCTCAGTCTGGCTCTTTCTCACTCTCTGTTATCCTCCCAGCTCCACTCTCAGTCTCACTCTTTCTCACTCTCTGTTATCCACCCGGCTCCGCTCTCAGACTCACTCTTTCTCACTCTCTTTTATAGTCCCGACTCTGCTCTCAGACTCACTCTTTCTCACTCTCTGTTGTACTCCCGGCTCCGCTCTCAGTCTCGCTCTTTCTCACTCTCTGTTAACCTCCCAGCTCCGTTTCAGTCTCGCTCTTTCTCGCTCTCTGTTATCCTCCCGGCTCCGCTCTCAGTCTCACTCTTTCTCACACTCTCTGTTATACTCCCGGCTTGTTCTCAGTCTCACTCTTTCTCACTGTCTATTATCCTCACGGCTCCGCTCTCAGTCTCACTCTTTCTCACTCTCTGTTATCCTCCCAGCTCCACTCTCAGTCTCACTCTTTCTCACTCTCTGTTATCCTCCCGCCTCCGTTCTCAGTCTCGCTCTTTCTCACTCTCTATAATCCTTCCAGCTCCACTCTCAGTCTCACTCATCCTCACTCTCTGTTATCTCCCCGGCTCCGCTCTCAGTCTCGCTCTTTCTCACTCTCTGTTATCCTCCCGGCTCCACTCTCAGTCTCACTCTTTCTCACTCTCTATTATCCACCCGGCTCCGCTCTCCGTCTCACACTTTTTCAGTCTTTTACCCTCCCGGCTCCGCTCTCAGCCTCGCTCTTTCTCACTCTCTGTTATCCTCCCAGCTCCACTCTCAGTCTCACTCTTTCTCACTCTCTATTATCCTCCCCGCTCCGCTCTCAGTCGCACTCTTTCTCAATCTCTATTATCCACACGGCTACGCTCTCAGTCTCACTCTTTCTCACTCTCTGTTATACTCCCGGCTCGACTCTCAGTCACACACTTTCTCACTCTCTGTTATCCTCCCGTCTCCACTCTGTCTCACTCTTCTCTCTCTCTGTTATCCTCCTGGCTCCACTCTCAGTCTCACTCTTTCTCACTCTCTATTATCCTCCCGGCTCCACTCTCAGTCTCTCTGTTTCTCACTCTCTGTTATCCTTCCGGCTCCACTCTCAGTCTCACTCTTTCTCACTCTCTGTTATCCTCCCGGCTCCACTCTCAGTCTCACTCTATCTCACTCTCTATTATGTTCACGGCGCCGCTCTCAGTCTCACTGTTTCTCACTCTCTGTTATACTCCCGGCTCCACTCTCAATCTCACTCTTTCTCACTCTCTGTAATCCTCCCAGCTCCACTCTCAGTCTCGCTCTATCTCACTCTCCGTTATCCTCCCGGCTCCCCTGTCAGTCTGGCTCTTTCTCACTCTCTGTTATCCTCCCAGCTCCACTCTCAGTCTCACTCTTTCTCACTCTCTGTTATCCACCCGGCTCCGCTCTCAGCCTCGCTCATTCTCACTCTCTGTTATACTCCCGGCTCCACTGTCAGACTCACTCTTTCTCACTCTCTTTTATAGTCCCGACTCTGCTCTCAGACTCACTCTTTCTCACTCTCTGTTGTACTCCCGTCTCCGCTCTCAGTCTCGCTCTTTCTCACTCTTTGTTATCCTCCCAGCTCCACTCTCAGTCTCAATCTTTCTCATTCTCTGTTATCCTCCCAGCTCCTCTCTCAGTCTCGCTCTTTCTCACTCTCTGTTATCCTCCCGGCTCCGCTCTAAGTCTCAATCTTTCTCACTCTCTGTTATCCTCCCGGCTCCGCTCTCAGTCTCAATCTTTCTCATTCTCTGTTATCCTCCCCGCTCCACTCTCAGTCTCAATCTTTCTCACTCTCTGTTATCCTCCCAGCTCCACTCTCAGTCTCACTCTTTCTCACTCTCTGTTATCCTCCGGGCTCCGCTCTCAGTGTCGCTCTTTCTCACTCTGTTATCCTCCCACCTCCACTCTCACTCTCACTCTTTCTCACTCTCTGTTATCACCACGGCTTCACTCTCAGTCTCACTCCATCTCACATTTTTTCCCTCCCGGCTCCGCTCTCAGCCTCACCCTTTCTCACTCTCTGTTATCCTCCCGGCTCCGCTCTTAGTCTCAATCTTTCTCACTCTCTGTTATCCTCCCGGCTCCGCTCTCAGTCTCACTCTTTCTCACTCTTTTACCATCCCGGCTCCGCTCTCTGCCTCGCTCTTTCTCACACTCGTTACCCTTCCGGCTCCACTCTCAGTCTCGCTCTTTCTCACTCTCTATTATCCTCCCGCCTCCGGTCTCAGTCTCACTCTTTCTCACTCTCTGTTATACTCACGGTTCCACTCCCTCTTTCAATTTTTCTCACTCTCTATTATCCTCCCGGCTCCACTCTCAGTCTCACTCTTTCTCACTCTCTGTTATCCACCCGGCTCCGCTCTCAGCCTCGCTCATTCTCACTCTCTGTTATACTCCCGGCTCCACTGTCAGACTCACTCTTTCTCACTCTCTTTTATAGTCCCGACTCTGCTCTCAGACTCACTCTTTCTCACTCTCTGTTGTACTCCCGGCTCCGCTCTCAGTCTCGCTCTTTCTCACTCTCTGTTATCCTCCCAGCTCCACTCTCAGTCTCAATCTTTCTCATTCTCTGTTATCCTCCCAGCTCCTCTCTCAGTCTCGCTCTTTCTCACTCTCTGTTATCCTCCCGGCTCCGCTCTAAGTCTCAATCTTTCTCACTCTCTGTTATCCTCCCGGCTCCGCTCTCAGTCTCAATCTTTCTCATTCTCTGTTATCCTCCCCGCTCCACTCTCAGTCTCAATCTTTCTCACTCTCTGTTATCCTCCCAGCTCCACTCTCAGTCTCACTCTTTCTCACTCTCTGTTATCCTCCGGGCTCCGCTCTCAGTGTCGCTCTTTCTCACTCTGTTATCCTCCCACCTCCACTCTCAGTCTCACTCTTTCTCACTCTCTGTTATCACCACGGCTTCACTCTCAGTCTCACTCCATCTCACATTTTTTCCCTCCCGGCTCCGCTCTCAGCCTCACCCTTTCTCACTCTCTGTTATCCTCCCGGCTCCGCTCTTAGTCTCACTCTTTCTCACTCTCTGTTATCCTCCCGGCTCCGCTCTCAGTCTCACTCTTTCTCACTCTTTTACCATCCCGGCTCCGCTCTCTGCCTCGCTCTTTCTCACACTCGTTACCCTTCCGGCTCCACTCTCAGTCTCGCTCTTTCTCACTCTCTATTATCCTCCCGCCTCCGGTCTCAGTCTCACTCTTTCTCACTCTCTGTTATACTCACGGTTCCACTCCCTCTTTCAATTTTTCTCACTCTCTATTATCCTCCCGGCTCCACTCTCAGTCTCACTCTTTCTCAGTCTCTGTTATCCGCCCAGCTGAGCTCTCAGTCTCACTCTTTCTCACTCTCTGTTATACTCACGGTTCCACTCCCTCTTTCAATTTTTCTCACTCTCTATTATCCTCCCGGCTCCGCTCTCAGTCTCGCTCTTTCTCACTCTCTGTTATCCTCCCGGCTCCGCTCTCAATCTCGCTCTTTCTCCCTCTCTGTTATCACCCCGGCTCCGCTCTCTGTCTCGCTTTTTCTCAGTCTCTGTTATCTCCCCGGCCCCACTCTCAGTCTCGCTCTTTCTCACTCTCTGTTATCCTCTCGCCTCCACTCTCAGCCTCACTCTTTCTCACTCTCTATTATCCTCCCGGCTCTCTCAGTCTCTCAGTCACACACTTTCTCACACGCTGTTATCCTCCCAGCTCCACTCTCTGTCTCACTATTTCTCACTCTCTATTATCCTCACGGTTCCGCTCTCAGTTTGATTCTTTCTCACTCTCTGTTATCCTCCCAGCTCCACTCTCAGTCTCACACTTTCTCACTCTCTATTATCCTCCCGGCTCCACTCTCAGTCTCACTGTTTCTCACTCTCTGTTATCCTTCCGGCTCCACTCTCAGTCACACACTTTCTCATTCTCTGTTATCCTTCCGGCTCCACTCTCAGTCTCGCTCTTTCTCATTCTCTGTTATCCTCCCAGCTCCGCTTTCAGTCTCGCTCTTTTCACTCTCTGTCATCCTCCCGGCTCCGCTCTCAGCCTCGCTCTTTCTCACTCTCTATTATCCTCCCGGCTCCACTCTCAGTCTCACTGTTTCTCACTCTCTGTTATCCTTCCGGCTCCACTCTCAGTCACACACTTTCTCATTCTCTGTTATCCTCCCGGCTCCACTCTCAGTCTCACTCTATCTCACTCTCTATTATGTTCCCGGCGCCGCTCTCAGTCTCACTGTTTCTCACTCTCTGTTATACTCCCGGCTCCGCTCTCTGTCTCACTATTTCTCACTCTCTGTTATCCTTCCGGCTCCACTCTCAATCTCACTCTTTCTCACTCTCTGTAATCCTCCCAGCTCCACTCTCAGTCTCGCTCTTTCTCACTCTCTATTATACTCCCAGCTCCACTCTCAGTCTCACTGTTTCTCACTCTCTGTTATCCTCCCGGCTCCGCTCTCAGTCTCACTCTTTCTCACTCTCTGTTATCCTCCCGGCTCCGCTCTCAGTCTCACTCTTTCCCACTCTCTGTTATCCTCCCGGCTCCCCTCTCAGTCTCATTCTTTCCCACTCTCTGTTATACGCCCGGCTCCGCTCTCAGCCTCGCTCTTTCTCACTCTCTGTTATCCTCCCAGCTCCACTCTCAGTCTCACTGTTTCTCACTCTCCGTTATCCTCCCGGCTCCCCTCTCAGTCTCACTCTTTCTCACTCTCTGTTATACTCCCGGCTCCGCTCTCAGTCTCGCTCTTTCTCACTCTCTGTTATCCTCCCAGCTCCACTCTCAGTCTCACTCTTTCTCATTCTCTGTTATCCACCCGGCTCCGCTCTCAGCCTCGCTCATTCTCACTCTCTGTTATACTCCCGGCTCCGCTGTCAGACTCACTCTTTCTCACTCTCTTTTATAGTCCCGACTCTGCTCTCAGACTCACTCTTTCTCACTCTCTGTTGTACTCCCGGCTCCGCTCTCAGTCTCGCTCTTTCTCACACTCTGTTATCCTCCCAGCTCCACTCTCAGTCTCACTCTTTCTCACTCTCTGTTATCCTCCGGGCTCCGCTCTCAGTGTCGCTCTTTCTCACTCTGTTATCCTCCCACCTCCACTCTCAGTCTCACTCTTTCTCACTCTCTGTTATCACCACGGCTTCACTCTCAGTCTCACTCCATCTCACATTTTTTCCCTCCCGGCTCCGCTCTCAGCCTCACCCTTTCTCACTCTCTGTTATCCTCCCGGCTCCGCTCTCAGTCTCACTCTTTCTCACTCTCTGTTATCCTCCCGGCTCCGCTCTCAGTCTCACTCTTTCTCACTCTTTTACCATCCCGGCTCCGCTCTCAGTCTCACTCTTTCTCACTCTCTGTTATCCTCCCGGCTCCGCTCTCAGCCTCACTCTTTCTCACTCTTTGTTATACTCCCGGCTACGCTCTCAGACTCACTCCTTCTCACTCTCTGATATACTCCCGGCTCCGCTCTCAGTCTCGCTCTTTCTCACTCTCTGTTATTCTCCCAGCTCCACTCTCAGTCTCATTCTTTCTCACTCTCTGTTATCCCCCCAGCTCCGCTCTCAGTCTCACTCTTTTTCACTCTTTTACCCTCCCGTCTCCGCTCTCAGCCTCGCTCTTTCTCACTCTCTCTTATCCTCTCGGCTCCACTCACAGTCTCACTTTTTCTCACTCTCTGTTATCCTCCCGGCTCCGCTCTCAGTCACACACTTTCTCACTCGCTGTTATGCTCACGGTTCCGCTCCCTATCTCAATTTTTCTCACTCTCTATTATCCTCCCGGCTCCACTCTCAGTCTCGCTCTTTCTCACTCTCTGTTATTCTACTGACTCCACTCTCAGTGTCACTCTTTCCCACTCTCTATTATCCTCCCAGCTCCGCTCTCAGTCTCACTCTTTTTCACTCTTTTACTCACCCGGCTCCGCTCTCAGCCTCGCACTTTCTCACTCTCTGTTATCCTCCCGGCTCCACTCTCAGTCTCACTCTTTCTCAATCTCTATTATCCACCCCGCTCCGCTCTCAGTCTAACTCCTTTTCTCTCTTTTCCACTCCCGGCGCCACTCTCAGCCTCGCTCGTTCTCACTCTCTGTTATCCTCCCGGCTCCGCTCTCAGTCACACACTTTCTCACTCTCTGTTATCCTCCCAGCTCCACTCTCTGTCTCACTCTTTCTCACTCTCTATTATCCACCCGGCTCCGATCTTAGTCTCACTCTTTCTCACTCTCTGTTATCCTCACGGTTCCGCTCCCTATCTCAATTTTTCTCACTCTCTATTGTCCTCCCGGCTTTACTCTCAGACTCACTCTTTCTCACTCTCTGTTATCCTCCCAGCTCCGCTCTCAGTTTCACTCTTTCTCACTCTCTGTTATCTTCACTGCAACGTTCTCAGTCTCACTCTTTCTCACTCTCTGTTATCCTCCCGGCTCCACTCTTTGTCTCAAACTTTCTCACTCTCAGTTATACTCCCGGCTCCGCTCTCAGTCTCACTCTTTCTCACTCTCTATTATCCTCACGGCTCCGCTCTCAGTCTCACTCTTTCTCACTCTCTGTTATCCTCCCACCTCCACTCTCAGTCTCACTCTTTCTCACTCTGTTATCCTCCCGGCTCCGCTCTCAGTCTCGCTCTTTATCACTCTCTGTTATCCTCCCAGCTCCACTCTCAGTCTCACTCTTTCTCACTCTCTGTTATCCTCCCGGCTCCGCTCTCAGTCTCGCTCTTTCTCACTCTCTGTTATCCTCCCGGCTCCACTCTCAGTCTCACTCCTTCTCACTCTCTATCATCCTCCCGGCTCCGCTCTCAGTCTCACTCTTTTTCACTCTTTTACCCTCCCGCCTCCGCTCTCAGCCTCACTCTTTCTCACTCTCTATTATCCTCCCGGCTCAGCTCTCAGTCTCACTCTTTCTCACTCTCTGTTATCCTCCCGGCTCCGCTCTTAGTCTCACTCTTTTTCACTCTTTTACCCTCCCGGCGCCGCTCTCAGCCTCGCTCTTCCTCACTCTCTATTATCCTCCCGACTCCACTCTCAGTCTCACTCTTTCTCACTCTCTGTTATCCTCCCGGCTCCGCTCTCAGTCACACACTTTCTCACTCTCTGTTATCCTCCCATCTCCACTCTCAGTTTCACTCGTTCATCACTCTCTATTATCCACCCGGCTCCACTCTCAGTCTCACTCTTTCTCACTCTCTGTGATCCTCACGGTTCTGCTCCCTATCTCAATTTTTCTCACTCTCTATTATCCTCCCGGCTCCACTCAGACTCACCCTTTCTCACTATCTGTTATCCTCCCAGCTCCGCTCTCAGTTTCACTCTTTCTCACTCTGTTATCTTCCCGGCTACGCTCTCAGTCTCACTCTTTCTCACTCTCTGTTATCCTCCCGGCTCAACTTTTTGTCTCACATTTTCTCAATCTCTGTTATACTCCCGGCTCCACTCTCAGTCTCACTCTTTCTCACTCTCTGTTATCCTCCCGGCTCCGCTCTCATTCTCGCTCTTTCTCACTCTCTGTTATCCTCCCAGCTCCACTCTCAGTCTCACTCTTTCTCACTCTCTGTAATCACCCCGGCTCCACTCTCAGTCTCGCTCTTTCTCACTCTCTGTTATCCTCTCGGCTCCACTCTCAGTCTCACTCTTTCTCACTCTCTATTCTCCCGTCTCCGCTCTCAGTCTCACTCTTTTTCACTCTTTTAACCTCCCGGCTCCGCTCTCAGTCTCACTCTTTCTCACTCTCTGTGATCCTCACGGTTCCGCTCCCTATCTCAAATTTTCTCACTCTCTATTTCTCCCGGCTCCACTCTCAGACTCACTCTTTCTCACTCTCTGTTATCCTCCCAGCTCCCCTCTCAGTTTCACTCTTTCTCACTCTCTGTTATCCCCCCGGCTACGCTCTCAGTCTCACTCTTTCTCTCTCTCTCTTATCCTCTCGGCTCCACTCACATTCTCACTCTTTCTCACTCTCTGTTATCCTCCCGGCTCCGCTCTCAGTCACACACTTTCTCACTCTCTGTTATCCTCTCAGTTCCATTCTCAGCCTCACTCTTTCTCACTCTCTATTACCCACACGGCTCCGCTCTCAGTCTCACTCTTTCTCACTCTCCGTTATCCTCACGGTTCCGCTCCCTATCTCAATTTTTCTCACTCTCTATTATCCTCCCGGATACACTCTCAGTCTCGCTCTTTCCCACTCTCTATTATCCTCCCAGCTCCGCTCTCAGTCTCACTCTTTTTCACTCTTTTACTCACCCGGCTCCGCTCTCAGCCTCGCTCTTTCTCACTCTCTGTTATCCTCCCGGCTCCACTCTCAGTTTCACTCTTTCTCAATCTCTATTATCCTCCCCGCTCCACTCTCAGTCTCACTCCTTCTCACTCTCTGTTATCCTCCCAGCTCCACTCTCAATCTCACTCTTTCTCTCTCTCTGTTATCCTCCTGGCTCCACTCTCAGTCTCACTCTTTCTCACTCTCTATTATCCTCACGGCTCCGATCTCAGTCTCACTCTTTCTCACTCTCTGTTATACTCCCGGCTCGTCTCTCAGTCTTACTCTTTCTCACTCTCTATTATCCTCCCGGCTCTTCTCTCAGTCTAACTCTTTCTCACTCTCTATTGTCCTCCCGGCTCCTCTCTCAGTCTCACTCTTTCTCACTCTCTGTTATACTCCCGGCTATGCTCTTGGACTCACTCTTTCTCACTCTCTGTTATCCTCCGAGCTCCACACTCAGTCTCGCTCTTTCTCACTCTCTGTTTTCCTCCCATCTCCACTCTCAGTCTCACTCTTTCTCACTCTGTTATCCTCTGGCTGCACTCTCAGTCTCACTCTTTCTCACTCTCTATTATCCTCCCGGCTCCGCTCTCAGTCTCACTCTTTCTCACTCTCTGTTATACTCCCGGCTCCACTCTCAGTCTTGCTCTTTCTCACTCTCTATTATCCTCCCGGCTCCACTCTCAGTCTCACTCTTTCTCACTCTCTATTATCCTCTCCGCTCCACTCTCAGTCTTACTCTTTCTCTCTCTCTGTTATCCTCCTGGCTCCACTCTCAGTCTCACTCTTTCTCACTCTCTGATATACTCCGGACTCCACTCTCAGTCTTACTCTTTCTCTCTCTCAATTATCCTCCCGGCTCTTCTCTCAGTCTCACTCTTTCTCACTGTCTGTTATCCTCCCGGCTCCGCTCTCAGTCACACACTTTCTCACTCTCTGTTATCCTCCCTGCTCCACTCACAGTCTCACTCTTTCTCACTCTCTGTTATCCTCACGGTACCGCTCCCTATCTGAATTTTTCTCACTCTCTATTATCCTCCCGTCTCCACTCTCAGACTCACTCTTTCTCACTCTTTGTTATACTCCCGGCTACGCTCTCAGACTCACTCCTTCTCACTCTCTGTTATACTCCCGGCTCCGCTCTCAGTCTCGCTCTTTCTCACTCTCTGTTATTCTCCCAGCTCCACTCTCAGTCTCATTCTTTCTCACTCTCTGTTATCCCCCCAGCTCCGCTCTCAGTCTCACTCTTTCTCACTCTCTATTATCCTCCCGGCTCCGCTCTCAGTCTCACTCTTTTTCACTCTTTTACCCTCCCGGCTCCGCTCTCAGCCTCGCTCTTTCTCACTCTCTCTTATCCTCTCGGCTCCACTCACAGTCTCACTCTTTCTCACTCTCTGATATCCTCCCGGCTCCGCTCTCAGTCACACACTTTCTCACTCTCTGTTATCCTCACGGTTCCGCTCCCTATCTCAATTTTTCTCACTCTCTATTATCCTCCCGGCTCCACTCTCAGTCTCGCTCTTTCTCACTCTCTGTTATTCTACTGACTCCACTCTCAGTGTCACTCTTTCCCACTCTCTATTACCCTCCCAGCTCCGCTCTCAGTCCCACTCTTTTTCACTCTCTGTTATCCTCCCGGCTCCACTCTCAGTCTCACTCTTTCTCAATCTCTATTATCCACCCCGCTCCGCTCTCAGTCTCACTCCTTTTCTCTCTTTTACACTCCCGGCGCCACTCTCAGCCTCGCTCTTTCTCACTCTCTATTATCCTCAAGGCTCCGCACTCAGTCTCGCTCTTTCTCACTCTCTGTTATCCTCCCAGCTCCACTCTCAGTCTCACTCTTTCTCTCTCTCTGTAATCCTCCTCGCTCCACTCTCAGTCTCGCTCGTTCTCACTCTCTGTTATCCTCCCGGCTCCGCTCTCAGTCACACACTTTCTCACTCTCTGTTAACCTCCCAGCTCCACTCTCAGTCTCACTCTTTCTCACTCTCTATTATCCACCCGGCTCCGATCTCAGTCTCACTCTTTCTCACTCTCTGTTATCATCACGGTTCCGCTCCCTATCTCAATTTTTCTCACTCTCTATTGTCCTCCCGGCTCCACTCTCAGACTCACTCTTTCTCACTCTCTGTTATCCTCCCAGCTCCGCTCTCAGTTTCACTCTTTCTCACTCTCTGTTTTCTTCACTGCAACGTTCTCAGTCTCACTCTTTCTCACTCTGTTATCCTCCCGGCTCCACTCTTTGTCTCAAACTTTCTCACTCTCAGTTATACTCCCGGCTCCGCTCTCAGTCTCACTCTTTCTCACTCTCTATTATCCTCACGGCTCCGCTCTCAGTCTCACTCTTTCTCACTCTCTGTTATCCTCCCAGCTCCACTCTCAGTCTCACTCTTTCTCACTCTCTGTTATCCTCCCGGCTCCGCTCTCAGTCTCGCTCTTTATCACTCTCTGTTATCCTCCCAGCTCCACTCTCAGTCTCACTCTTTCTCACTCTCTGTTATCCTCCCGGCTCCGCTCTCAGTCTCGCTCTTTCTCACTCTCTGTTATTCTCCCGGCTCAGCTCTCAGTCTCACTCTTTCTCACTCTCTGTTATCCTCCCGGCTCCGCTCTTAGTCTCACTCTTTTTAACTCTTTTACCCTCCCGGCGCCGCTCTCAGCCTCGCTCTTCCTCACTCTCTATTATCCTCCCGGCTCCACACTATGTCTCACTCTTTCTCACTCCCTATTATCCTCCCAGCTCCGCTCTCAGTCTCACACTTTCTCACTCTCTGTTATACTCCCGGCTCCACTCTCAGTCTTGGTCTTTCTCACTCTCTATTATCCTCCCGACTCCTCTCTCAGTCTCACTCTTTCTCACTCTCTGTTATCCTCCCGGCTCCGCTCTCAGTCACACACTTTCTCACTCTCTGTTATCCTCCCATCTCCACTCTCAGTTTCACTCGTTCATCACTCTCTATTATCCACCCGGCTCCACTCTCAGTCTCACTCTTTCTCACTCTCTGTTATCCTCACGGTTCCGCTCCCTATCTCAATATTTCTCACTCTCTATTATCCTCCCGGCTCCACTCTCAGACTCACTCTTTCTCACTCTCTGTTATCCTCCCGGCACCACTCAGACTCACCCTTTCTCACTATCTGTTATACTCCCAGCTCCGCTCTCAGTTTCACTCTTTCTCACTCTGTTATCTTCCCGGCTACGCTCTCAGTCTCACTCTTTCTCACTCTCTGTTATCCTCCCGGCTCCACTCTTTGTCTCACATTTTCTCACTCTCTGTTATACTCCCGGCTCCACTCTCAGTCTCACTCTTTCTCACTCTCTATTATCCTCACGGCTCCGCTCTCAGTCTCACTCTTTCTCACTCTCTGTTATCTTCCCAGCTCCACTCTCAGTCTCACTCGTTCTCGCTCTCTGTTATCCTCCCGGCTCCGCTCTCATTCTCGCTCTTTCTCACTCTCTGTTATCCTCCCAGCTCCACTCACAGTCTCACTCTTTCTCACCCTCTGTAATCACCCTCGCTCCACTGTCAGTCTCGCTCTTTCTCACTCTCTGTTATCCTCTCGGCTCCACTCTCAGTCTCACTCTTTCTCACTCTCTATTCTCCCGTCTCCGCTCTAAGTCTCACTCTTTCTCACTCTTTTACCCTCCCGGCTCCGCTCTCAGTCTCACTCTTTCTCACTCTCTGTGATCCTCACGGTTCCGCTCCCTATCTCAATTTTTCTCACTCTCTATTATCCTCCCGGCTCCACTCTCAGACTCACTCTTTCTCACTCTCTGTTATCCTCCCAGCTCCCCTCTCAGTTTCACTCTTTCTCACTCTCTGTTATCTTCCCGGCTACGCTCTCAGTCTCGCTCTTTCTCACTCTCTGTTATACTCCCAGCTCCACTCTCAGTCTCACTCTTTCTCACTCTCTCTTATCCTCTCGGCTCCACTCACATTCTCACTCTTTCTCACTCTCTGCTATCCTCCCGGCTCCGCTCTCAGTCACACACTTTCTCACTCTCTGTTATCCTCTCAGTTCCATTCTCAGCCTCACTCTTTCTCACTCTCTATTACCCACACGGCTTCGCTCTCAGTCTCACTCTTTCTCACTCTCTGTTATCCTCACGGTTCCGCTCCCTATCTCAATTTTTCTCACTCTCTATTATCCTCCCGGATACACTCTCAGTCTCGCTCTTTCCCACTCTCTATTATCCTCCCAGCTCTGCTCTCAGTCTCACTCTTTTTCACTCTTTTACTCACCCGGCTCCGCTCTCAGCCTCGCTCTTTCTCACTCTCTATTATCCTCCCCGCTCCACTCTCAGTCTCACTCCTTCTCACTCTCTGTTATCCTCCCAGCTCCACTCTCAGTCTCACTCTTTCTCTCTCTCTGTTATCCTCCTGGCTCCACTCTCAGTCTCACTCTTTCTCACTCTCTATTATCCTCACGGCTCCGATCTCAGTCTCACTCTTTCTCACTCTCTGTTATACTCCCGGCTCGTCTCTCAGTCTTACTCTTTCTCACTCTCTATTATCCTCCCGGCTCTTCTCTCAGTCTCACTCTTTCTCACTCTCTGTTACACTCCCGGCTCCGCTCTCAGTCTCACTCTTTCTCACTCTCTGTTATCCTCACGGTTCCGCTCCCTATCTCAATTTTTCTCACTCTCTATTGTCCTCCCGGCTCCACTCTCAGACTCACTCTTTCTCACTCTCCGTTATCCTCCCAGCTCCGCTCTCAGTTTCACTCTTTCTCACTCTCTGTTATCTTCCCTGCAACGTTCTCAGTCTCACTCTTTCTCACTCTCTGTTATCCTCCCGGCTCCACTGTTTGTCTCACACTTTCTCACTCTCAGTTATACTCCCGGCTCCGCTCTCAGTCTCACTCTTTCTCACTCTCTATTATCCTCACGGCTCCGCTCTCAGTCTCACTATTTCTCACTCTCTGTTATCCTCCCAGCTCCACTCTCAGTCTCACTCTTTCTCACTCTCTGTTATCCTCCCGGCTCCTCTCTCAGTCTCGCTCTTTATCACTCTCTGTTATTCTCCCAGCTCCACTCTCAGTCTCACTCTTTCTCACTCTCTGTTATCCTCCCGGCTCCGCTCTCAGTCTCGCTCTTTCTCACTCTCTGTTATCCTCCCGGCTCCGCTCTCAGTCTCACTCTTTTACACTCTTTTACCCTCCCGCCTCCGCTCTCAGCCTCACTCTTTCTCACTCTCTGTTATCCTCCCAGCTCCGCTCTCAGTCTCACTCTTTCTCACTCTCTGTTATCCTCCCGGCTCCACTCTCAGTCTCACTCTTTCTCACTCTCTATTATCCTCTCGGCTCCACTCTCAGTCTCGCTCTTCCTCACTCTCTGTTATCCTCCCGGCTCCGCTCTTAGTCTCACTCTTTTTCACTCTTTTTCCCTCCCGGCGCCGCTCTCAGCCTCGCTCTTCCTCACTCTCTATTATCCTCCCGGCTCCACACTATGTCTCGCTCTTTCACACTCTCTGTTATCCTCCCATCTCCACTCTCAGTCTCACTCTTTCTCACTCTGTTATCCTCTGGCCCCACTCTCAGTCTCAATCTTTCTCACTCTCTATTATCCTCCCGGCTCCGCTCTCAGTCTCACACTTTCTCACTCTCTGTTATCCTCCCGGCTCCGCTCTCAGTCACACACTTTCTCACTCTCTGTTATCCTCCCATCTCCACTCTCAGTCTCACTCTTTCTCACTCTGTTATCCTCTGGCTCCACTCTCAGTCTCAATCTTTCTCATTCTCTATTATCCACCCGGCTCCGCTCTCAGTCTCACTCTTTCTCACTCTCTGTGATCCTCACGGTTCCGCTCCCTATCACAATTTTTCTCACTCTCTATTATCCTCCCGGCTCCACTCAGACTCACCCTTTATCACTCTCTGTTATCCTCCCAGCTCCGCTCTCAGTTACACTCTTTCTCACTCTCCGTTATCCTCCCGTCTCCACTCTTTGTCTCACACTTTCTCACTCTCTGTTATACTCCCGGCTCCGCTCTCAGACTCACTCTTTCTCACTCTCTGTTATCCTCCCGACTCCGCTCTCAGTTTCACTCTTTTTCACTCTTTTACCCTCCCGGCTCCGCTCTCAGCCTCGCTCTTTCGCACTCACTCTTCTCCTCTCGGCTCCATTCTCAGTCTCACTCTTTCTCACTCTCTATTATCCTCCCGGCTCCGCTCTCAGTCTCACTCTTTTTCACTCTTTTACCCTCCCGGCGCCGCTCTCAGCCTCGCTCTTTCTCACTCTCTGTTATTCTCCCGGCTCCGCTCTCAGTCTCACTCTTCCTCACTCTCTATTATCCACCCGGCTCCGCACTCAGTCTCACTCTTTCTCACTCTGTAATCCTCCCAGCTCCACTCTCAGTCTCACTCTTTCTCGCTCTCTGTTATCCTCCTGGCTCCACTCTCAGTCTCACTCTTGCTCACTCTCTATTATCCTCCCGGCTCCGCACTCAGTCTCGCTCTTTCTCACTCTCTGTTATCCTCCCAGCTCCACTCTCAGTCTCGCTCTTTCTCACTCTCTGTTATCATCCCAGCTCCACTCTCAGTCTCACTCTTTCTCACTCTCTGTTACACTCCCAGCTCCACTATCAGTCTCACTCTTTCTCACTCTCTGTTATCCTCCCGGCTCCACTCTGTGTCTCACACTTTCTCACTCTCTGTTATACTCCCGGCTCCGCTTCAGTCTCACTATTTCTCACTCTCTATTATCCTCACCGCTCCGCTCTCAGTCTCACTCTTTCTCACTCTCTGTTATCCTCCCAGCTCCACTCTCAATCTCACTCTTTCTCACTCTCTGTTCTCCTCCCGGCTCCACTCTCAGTCTCACTCTTTCTCACTCTGTTTTCCTCCCAGCTCCGCTCTCAGTCTCACTCTTCCTCACAATCTGTTATCCTCCCAGCTCCACTCTCTGTCTCACTCTTTCTCACTCTCTGTTATCCTCCCGGCTCCACTCTCAGTCTCACTCTTTCTCACTCTCTATTATCCTCTCCGCTCCACTCTCAGTCTCACTCTTTCTGTCTCTCTGTTATCCTCCTGGCTCCACTCTCAGTCTCACTCTTTCTCACTCTCTATTTTCCTCCCTGCTTCGCTCTCAGTCTCACTCTTTCTCACTCTCTGTTCTCCTCCCAGCCGGACTCCACTCTCAGCCTTGCTCTTTCTCACTCTCAATTATCTTCCCGGCTCCGCTCTCAGTCTCACTCTTTCTCACTCTCTATTATCCTCACGGCACCGCTCTCAGTCACACACTTTCTCACTCTCTGTTATCCTCCCAGCTCCACTCTCAGTCTCACTCTTTCTCACTCTCTGTTATCCTCACGGTTCCGCTCCCTATCTGAATTTTTCTCACTCTCTATTATCCTCCCGTCTCCACTCTCAGACTCACTCTTTCTCACTCTCTGTTATACTCCAGGCTACGCTCTCAGACTCACTCTTTCTCACTCTCTGTTATACTCCCGGCTCCCCTCTCAGTCTCACTCCTTCTCACTCTCTGTTATCCTCCCAGCTCCGCTCTCAGTCTCACTCTTTCTCACTCTCTGTTATCCTCGCGGCTCCACTCTCAGTCTCGCTCTTTCTCACTCTCTGTTATCCTCCCGGCTCGGCTCTCAGTCTCACTCTTTTTCACTCTTTTACCCTCCCGGCTCCGCTCTCAGCCTCGCCCTTTCTCACTCTCTCTTATCCTCTCGGCTCAACTCACAGTCTCACTCTTTCTCACTCTCTGTTATCCTCCCGGCTCCGCTCTCAGTCACACACTTTCTCACTCTCTGTTATCCTCTCAGTTCCATTCTCAGCCTCACTCTTTCTCACTCTCTATTACCTACCCGGCTCCGCTCTCAGTCTCACTCTTTCTCACTCTCTGTTATCCTCACGGTTCCGCTCCCTATCTCAATTTTTCTCACTCTCTATTATCCTCCCGGCTCCACTCTCAGTCTCGCTCTTTCTCACTCTCTCTTATTCTACTGACTCCACTCTCAGTGTCACTCTTTCCCACTCTCTATTATCCTCCAAGCTCCGCTCTCAGTCTCACTATTTTTCACTCTTTTACTCACCCGGCTCCGCTCTCAGCCTCGCTCTTTCTCACTCTCTGTTATCCACCCGGCTCCACTCTCAGTCTCACTCTTTCTCAATCTCTATTATCCTCCCCGCTCCGCTCTCAGTCTCACTCCTTTTCTCTCTTTTACACTCCCGGCGCCACTCTCAGGCTCGCTCTTTCTCACTCTCTATTATCCTCCCCGCTCCGCTCTCAGTCTCACTCCTTTTCTCTCTTTTACACTCCCGGCGCCACTCTCAGGCTCGCTCTTTCTCACTCTCTGTTATCCTCCCAGCTCCACTCTCAGTCTCACTCTTTCTCACTCTCTATTGTCCTCCCGGCTCCTCTCTCAGTCTCACTCTTTCTCACTCTCTGTTATACTCCCGGCTCCGCTCTCAGTCTCGCTCTATCTCACTCTCTGTAATCCTCCCAGCTCCACTCTCAGACTCACTCTTTCTCACTCTCTGTTATCCCACCAACTCCGCTCTCAGTCTCACTCTTTCTCACTCTCTGTTATCACCCCGGCTCCACTCTCAGTCTCGCTCGTTCTCACTCTCTATTATCCTCTCCGCTCCACTCTCAGTCTCACTCTTTCTCTCTCTCTGTTATCCTCCTGGCTCCACTCTTTGTCTCACACTTTCTCACTCTCAGTTATACTCCCGGCTCCGCTCTCAGTCTCACTCTTTCTCACTCTCTATTATCCTCCCGGCTCCGCTCTCAGTCTCACTCTTTCTCACTCTCTGTTATCTTCCCTGCAACATTCTCAGTCTCACTCTTTCTCACTCTCTGTTATCCTCCCGGCTCCACTCTTTGTCTCACACTTTCTCACTCTCAGTTATACTCCCGGCTCCGCTCTCAGTCTCACTCTTTCTCACTCTCTATTATCCTCCCGGCTCCGCTCTCAGTCTCACTCTTTCTCACTCTCTGTTATCCTCCCAGCTCCACTCTCAGTCTCACTCTTTCTCACTCTCTGTTATCCTCCCGGCTCCGCTCTCAGTCTCGCTCTTTCTCACTCTCTGTTATCCTCCCGGCTCGGCTCTCAGTCTCACTCTTTTTCACTCTTTTACCCTCCCGGCTCCGCTCTCAGCCTCGCCCTTTCTCACTCTCTCTTATCCTCTCGGCTCAACTCACAGTCTCACTCTTTCTCACTCTCAGTTATCCTCCCGGCTCCGCTCTCAGTCACACACTTTCTCACTCTCTGTTATCCTCTCAGTTCCATTCTCAGCCTCACTCTTTCTCACTCTCTATTACCTACCCGGCTCCGCTCTCAGTCTCACTCTTTCTCACTCTCTGTTATCCTCACGGTTCCGCTCCCTATCTCAATTTTTCTCACTCTCTATTATCCTCCCGGCTCCACTCTCAGTCTCGCTCTTTCTCACTCTCTGTTATTCTACTGACTCCACTCTCAGTATCACTCTTTCCCACTCTCTATTATCCTCCCAGCTCCGCTCTCAGTCTCACTATTTTTCACTCTTTTACTCACCCGGCTCCGCTCTCAGCCTCGCTCTTTCTCACTCTCTGTTATCCACCCGGCTCCACTCTCAGTCTCACTCTTTCTCAATCTCTATTATCCTCCCCGCTCCGCTCTCAGTCTCACTCCTTTTCTCTCTTTTACACTCCCGGCGCCACTCTCAGCCTCGCTCTTTCTCACTCTCTATTATCCTCCCGGCTCCGCACTCAGCCTCGCTCTTTCTCACTCTCTGTTATCCTCCCAGCTCCACTCTCAGTCTCAACCTTTCTCACTCTCTATTGTCCTCCCGGCTCCTCTCTCAGTCTCACTCTTTCTCACTCTCTGTTATACTCCCGGCTCCGCTCTCAGTCTCGCTCTATCTCACTCTCTGTAATCCTCCCAGCTCCACTCTCAGACTCACTCTTTCTCACTCTCTGTTATCCCACCAACTCCGCTCTCAGTCTCACTCTTTCTCACTCTCTGTTATCACCCCGGCTCCACTCTCAGTCTCGCTCGTTCTCACTCTCTATTATCCTCTCCGCTCCACTCTCAGTCTCACTCTTTCTCTCTCTCTGTTATCCTCCTGGCTCCACTCTTTGTCTCACACTTTCTCACTCTCAGTTATACTCCCGGCTCCGCTCTCAGTCTCACTCTTTCTCACTCTCTATTATCCTCCCGGCTCCGCTCTCAGTTTCACTCTTTCTCACTCTCTGTTATCTTCCCTGCAACATTCTCAGTCTCACTCTTTCTCACTCTCTGTTATCCTCCCGGCTCCACTCTTTGTCTCACACTTTCTCACTCTCAGTTATACTCCCGGCTCCGCTCTCAGTCTCACTCTTTCTCACTCTCTATTATCCTCCCGGCTCCGCTCTCAGTCTCACTCTTTCTCACTCTCTGTTATCCTCCCAGCTCCACTCTCAGTCTCACTCTTTCTCACTCTCTGTTATCCTCCCGGCTCCGCTCTCAGTCTCGCTCTTTATCACTCTCTGTTATTCTCCCAGCTCCACTCTCAGTCTCACTCTTTCTCACTCTCTGTTATCCTCCCGGCTCCGCTCTCAGTCTCGCTCTTTCTCACTCTCTGTTATCCTCCCGGCTCCACTCTCAGTCTCACTCTTTCTCACACTCTATTATCCTCCCGGCTCCGCTCTCAGTCTCACTCTTTTTCACTCTTTTACCCTCCCGCCTCCGCTCTCAGCCTCACTCTTTCTCACTCTCTGTTATCCTCCCAGCTCCGCTCTCAGTCTCACTCTTTCTCACTCTCTGTTATCCTCCCGGCTCCACTCTCAGTCTCACTCTTTCTCACTCTCTATTATCCTCTCGGCTCCACTCTCAGTCTCGCTCTTCCTCACTCTCTGTTATCCTCCCGGCTCCGCTCTTAGTCTCACTCTTTTTCACTCTTTTTCCCTCCCGGCGCCGCTCTCAGCCTCGCTCTTCCTCACTCTCTATTATCCTCCCGGCTCCACACTATGTCTCGCTCTTTCACACTCTCTGTTATCCTCCCATCTCCACTCTCAGTCTCACTCTTTCTCACTCTGTTATCCTCTGGCTCCACTCTCAGTCTCAATCTTTCTCAATCGCTATTATCCTCCCGGCTCCGCTCTCAGTCTCACACTTTCTCACTCTCTGTTATCCTCCCGGCTCCGCTCTCAGTCACACACTTTCTCACTCTCTGTTATCCTCCCATCTCCACTCTCAGTTTCACTCTTTCATCACTCTCTATTATCCACCCGGCTCCGCTCTCAGTCTCACTCTTTCTCACTCTCTGTGATCCTCACGGTTCCGCTCCCTATCACAATTTTTCTCATTCTGTATTATCCTCCCGGCTACACTCAGACTCACCCTTTCTCACTCTCTGTTATCCTCCCAGCTCCGCTCTCAGTTTCACTCTTTCTCACTCTCCGTTATCCTCCCGTCTCCACTCTTTGTCTCACACTTTCTCACTCTCTGTTATACTCCCGGCTCCGCTCTCAGACTCACTCATTCTCACTCTCTGTTATCCTCCCAGCTCCACTCAGTCTCACTCTTTCTCACTCTCTGTTATCCTCCCAGCTCCACTCAGTCTCACTCTTTCTCACTCTCTGTTATCCTCCCGGCTCCGCTCACAGTCTCACTCTTTCTCACTCTCTGTTATCCTCCCGGCTGCGCTCTCAGTCTCACTCTTTCTCACTCTCTGTTATCCTCCCAGCTCCACTCCCAGTCTCACTCTTTCTCACTCTCTGTTCTCCTCCCGGCTCCACTTTCAGTCTCACTCTTTCTCACTCTCTGTTATCCTCCCGGCTCCGCTCACAGTCTCACTCTTTCTCACTCTCTGTTATCCTCCCGGCTCCGCTCACAGTCTCACTCTTTCTCACTCTCTGTTATCCTCCCAGCTCCACTCCCAGTCTCACTCTTTCTCACTCTCTGTTATCCTCCCAGCTCCACTCAGTCTCACTCTTTCTCACTCTCTGTTATCCTCCCGGCTCCGCTCACAGTCTCACTCTTTCTCACTCTCTGTTATCCTCCCGGCTGCGCTCTCAGTCTCACTCTTTCTCACTCTCTGTTATCCTCCCAGCTCCACTCTCAGCCTCGCTCTTTCTCACTCTCTGTTATACTCCCGACTCCACTCTCAGTCTCACTCTTTCTCACTCTCTGTTATCCTCCCAGCTCCACTCTCAGTCTCACTCTTTCTCACTCTCTGTTCTCCTCCCGGCTCCACTTTCACTCTCACTCTTTCTCACTCTGTTATCCACCCGGCTCCGCTCTCAGTCTCACTCTTTCTCACTCTCTATTATCCTCCCGGCTCCGCTCTCAGTCTCACTCTTTCTCACTCTCTGTTATCCTCCCAGCTCCACTCTCAGTCTCACTCTTTCTCACTCTCTGTTATCCTCCCGGCTCCGCTCTCAGTCTCGCTCTTTATCACTCTCTGTTATTCTCCCAGCTCCACTCTCAGTCTCACTCTTTCTCACTTTCTGTTATCCTCCCGGCTCCGCTCTCAGTCTCGCTCTTTCTCACTCTCTGTTATCCTCCCGGCTCCACTCTCAGTCTCACTCTTTCTCACTCTCTATTATCCTCCCGGCTCCGCTCTCAGTCTCACTCTTTTTCACTCTGTTACCCTCCCGCCTCCGCTCTCAGCCTCACTCTTTCTCACTCTCTGTTATCCTCCCAGCTCCGCTCTCAATCTCACTCTTTCTCACTCTCTGTTATCCTCCCGGCTCCACTCTCAGTCTCACTCTTTCTCACTCTCTATTATCCTCTCGGCTCCACTCTCAGTCTCGCTCTTCCTCACTCTCTGTTATCCTCCCGGCTCCGCTCTTAGTCTCACTCTTTTTCCCTCCCGGCGCCGCTCTCAGCCTCGCTCTTCCTCACGCTCTATTATCCTCCCGGCTCCACACTATGTCTCGCTCTTTCACACTCTCTGTTATCCTCCCATCTCCACTCTCAGTCTCACTCTTTCTCACTCTCTGTTATCCTCCCGGCTCCACTCTCAGTCTCACTCTTTCTCACTCTGTTATCCTCTGGCTCCACTCTCAGTCTCAATCTTTCTCACTCTCTATTATCCTCCCGGCTCCGCTCTCAGACTCACTCTTTCTCACTCTCTGTTATCCTCCCAGCTCCCCTCTCAGTTTCACTCTTTCTCACTCTCTGTTATCTTCCCGGCTACGCTCTCAGTCTCGCTCTTTCTCACTCTCTGTTATACTCCCAGCTCCACTCTCAGTCTCACTCTTTCTCACTCTCTCTTATCCTCTCGGCTCCACTCACATTCTCACTCTTTCTCACTCTCTGCTATCCTCCCGGCTCCGCTCTCAGTCACACACTTTCTCACTCTCTGTTATCCTCTCAGTTCCATTCTCAGCCTCACTCTTTCTCACTCTCTATTACCCACACGGCTTCGCTCTCAGTCTCACTCTTTCTCACTCTCTGTTATCCTCACGGTTCCGCTCCCTATCTCAATTTTTCTCACTCTCTATTATCCTCCCGGATACACTCTCAGTCTCGCTCTTTCCCACTCTCTATTATCCTCCCAGCTCTGCTCTCAGTCTCACTCTTTTTCACTCTTTTACTCACCCGGCTCCGCTCTCAGCCTCGCTCTTTCTCACTCTCTATTATCCTCCCCGCTCCGCTCTCAGTCTCACTCCTTCTCACTCTCTGTTATCCTCCCAGCTCCACTCTCAGTCTCACTCTTTCTCTCTCTCTGTTATCCTCCTGGCTCCACTCTCAGTCTCACTCTTTCTCACTCTCTATTATCCTCACGGCTCCGATCTCAGTCTCACTCTTTCTCACTCTCTGTTATACTCCCGGCTCGTCTCTCAGTCTTACTCTTTCTCACTCTCTATTATCCTCCCGGCTCTTCTCTCAGTCTCACTCTTTCTCACTCTCTGTTACACTCCCGGCTCCGCTCTCAGTCTCACTCTTTCTCACTCTCTGTTATCCTCACGGTTCCGCTCCCTATCTCAATTTTTCTCACTCTCTATTGTCCTCCCGGCTCCACTCTCAGACTCACTCTTTCTCACTCTCCGTTATCCTCCCAGCTCCGCTCTCAGTTTCACTCTTTCTCACTCTCTGTTATCTTCCCTGCAACGTTCTCAGTCTCACTCTTTCTCACTCTCTGTTATCCTCCCGGCTCCACTGTTTGTCTCACACTTTCTCACTCTCAGTTATACTCCCGGCTCCGCTCTCAGTCTCACTCTTTCTCACTCTCTATTATCCTCACGGCTCCGCTCTCAGTCTCACTATTTCTCACTCTCTGTTATCCTCCCAGCTCCACTCTCAGTCTCACTCTTTCTCACTCTCTGTTATCCTCCCGGCTCCTCTCTCAGTCTCGCTCTTTATCACTCTCTGTTATTCTCCCAGCTCCACTCTCAGTCTCACTCTTTCTCACTCTCTGTTATCCTCCCGGCTCCGCTCTCAGTCTCGCTCTTTCTCACTCTCTGTTATCCTCCCGGCTCCGCTCTCAGTCTCACTCTTTTACACTCTTTTACCCTCCCGCCTCCGCTCTCAGCCTCACTCTTTCTCACTCTCTGTTATCCTCCCAGCTCCGCTCTCAGTCTCACTCTTTCTCACTCTCTGTTATCCTCCCGGCTCCACTCTCAGTCTCACTCTTTCTCACTCTCTATTATCCTCTCGGCTCCACTCTCAGTCTCGCTCTTCCTCACTCTCTGTTATCCTCCCGGCTCCGCTCTTAGTCTCACTCTTTTTCACTCTTTTTCCCTCCCGGCGCCGCTCTCAGCCTCGCTCTTCCTCACTCTCTATTATCCTCCCGGCTCCACACTATGTCTCGCTCTTTCACACTCTCTGTTATCCTCCCATCTCCACTCTCAGTCTCACTCTTTCTCACTCTGTTATCCTCTGGCTCCACTCTCAGTCTCAATCTTTCTCACTCTCTATTATCCTCCCGGCTCCGCTCTCAGTCTCACACTTTCTCACTCTCTGTTATCCTCCCGGCTCCGCTCTCAGTCACACACTTTCTCACTCTCTGTTATCCTCCCATCTCCACTCTCAGTCTCACTCTTTCTCACTCTGTTATCCTCTGGCTCCACTCTCAGTCTCAATCTTTCTCACTCTCTATTATCCACCCGGCTCCGCTCTCAGTCTCACTCTTTCTCACTCTCTGTGATCCTCACGGTTCCGCTCCCTATCACAATTTTTCTCACTCTCTATTATCCTCCCGGCTCCACTCAGACTCACCCTTTATCACTCTCTGTTATCCTCCCAGCTCCGCTCTCAGTTACACTCTTTCTCACTCTCCGTTATCCTCCCGTCTCCACTCTTTGTCTCACACTTTCTCACTCTCTGTTATACTCCCGGCTCCGCTCTCAGACTCACTCTTTCTCACTCTCTGTTATCCTCCCGACTCCGCTCTCAGTTTCACTCTTTTTCACTCTTTTACCCTCCCGGCTCCGCTCTCAGCCTCGCTCTTTCGCACTCACTCTTCTCCTCTCGGCTCCATTCTCAGTCTCACTCTTTCTCACTCTCTATTATCCTCCCGGCTCCGCTCTCAGTCTCACTCTTTTTCACTCTTTTACCCTCCCGGCGCCGCTCTCAGCCTCGCTCTTTCTCACTCTCTGTTATTCTCCCGGCTCCGCTCTCAGTCTCACTCTTCCTCACTCTCTATTATCCACCCGGCTCCGCACTCAGTCTCACTCTTTCTCGCTCTCTGTTATCCTCCTGGCTCCACTCTCAGTCTCACTCTTGCTCACTCTCTATTATCCTCCCGGCTCCGCACTCAGTCTCGCTCTTTCTCACTCTCTGTTATCCTCCCAGCTCCACTCTCAGTCTCGCTCTTTCTCACTCTCTGTTATCATCCCAGCTCCACTCTCAGTCTCACTCTTTCTCACTCTCTGTTACACTCCCAGCTCCACTATCAGTCTCACTCTTTCTCACTCTCTGTTATCCTCCCGGCTCCACTCTGTGTCTCACACTTTCTCACTCTCTGTTATACTCCCGGCTCCGCTTCAGTCTCACTATTTCTCACTCTCTATTATCCTCACCGCTCCGCTCTCAGTCTCACTCTTTCTCACTCTCTGTTATCCTCCCAGCTCCACTCTCAATCTCACTCTTTCTCACTCTCTGTTCTCCTCCCGGCTCCACTCTCAGTCTCACTCTTTCTCACTCTGTTTTCCTCCCAGCTCCGCTCTCAGTCTCACTCTTCCTCACAATCTGTTATCCTCCCAGCTCCACTCTCTGTCTCACTCTTTCTCACTCTCTGTTATCCTCCCGGCTCCACTCTCAGTCTCACTCTTTCTCACTCTCTATTATCCTATCCGCTCCACTCTCAGTCTCACTCTTTCTGTCTCTCTGTTATCCTCCTGGCTCCACTCTCAGTCTCACTCTTTCTCACTCTCTATTTTCCTCCCTGCTCCGCTCTCAGTCTCACTCTTTCTCACTCTCTGTTCTCCTCCCAGCCGGACTCCACTCTCAGTCTTGCTCTTTCTCACTCTCAATTATCTTCCCGGCTCCGCTCTCAGTCTCACTCTTTCTCACTCTCTATTATCCTCACGGCACCGCTCTCAGTCACACACTTTCTCACTCTCTGTTATCCTCCCAGCTCCACTCTCAGTCTCACTCTTTCTCACTCTCTGTTATCCTCACGGTTCCGCTCCCTATCTGAATTTTTCTCACTCTCTATTATCCTCCCGTCTCCACTCTCAGACTCACTCTTTCTCACTCTCTGTTATACTCCAGGCTACGCTCTCAGACTCACTCTTTCTCACTCTCTGTTATACTCCCGGCTCCCCTCTCAGTCTCACTCCTTCTCACTCTCTGTTATCCTCCCAGCTCCGCTCTCAGTCTCACTCTTTCTCACTCTCTGTTATCCTCGCGGCTCCACTCTCAGTCTCGCTCTTTCTCACTCTCTGTTATCCTCCCGGCTCGGCTCTCAGTCTCACTCTTTTTCACTCTTTTACCCTCCCGGCTCCGCTCTCAGCCTCGCCCTTTCTCACTCTCTCTTATCCTCTCGGCTCAACTCACAGTCTCACTCTTTCTCACTCTCTGTTATCCTCCCGGCTCCGCTCTCAGTCACACACTTTCTCACTCTCTGTTATCCTCTCAGTTCCATTCTCAGCCTCACTCTTTCTCACTCTCTATTACCTACCCGGCTCCGCTCTCAGTCTCACGCTTTCTCACTCTCTGTTATCCTCACGGTTCCGCTCCCTATCTCAATTTTTCTCACTCTCTATTATCCTCCCGGCTCCACTCTGTGTCTCACACTTTCTCACTCTCTATTATCCTCCAAGCTCCGCTCTCAGTCTCACTATTTTTCACTCTTTTACTCACCCGGCTCCGCTCTCAGCCTCGCTCTTTCTCACTCTCTGTTATCCACCCGGCTCCACTCTCAGTCTCACTCTTTCTCAATCTCTATTATCCTCCCCGCTCCGCTCTCAGTCTCACTCCTTTTCTCTCTTTTACACTCCCGGCGCCACTCTCAGGCTCGCTCTTTCTCACTCTCTATTATCCTCCCGGCTCCGCACTCAGCCTCGCTCTTTCTCACTCTCTGTTATCCTCCCAGCTCCACTCTCAGTCTCACTCTTTCTCACTCTCTATTGTCCTCCCGGCTCCTCTCTCAGTCTCACTCTTTCTCACTCTCTGTTATACGCCCGGCTCCGCTCTCAGTCTCGCTCTATCTCACTCTCTGTAATCCTCCCAGCTCCACTCTCAGACTCACTCTTTCTCACTCTCTGTTATCCCACCAACTCCGCTCTCAGTCTCACTCTTTCTCACTCTCTGTTATCACCCCGGCTCCACTCTCAGTCTCGCTCGTTCTCACTCTCTATTATCCTCTCCGCTCCACTCTCAGTCTCACTCTTTCTCTCTCTCTGTTATCCTCCTGGCTCCACTCTTTGTCTCACACTTTCTCACTCTCAGTTATACTCCCGGCTCCGCTCTCAGTCTCACTCTTTCTCACTCTCTATTATCCTCCCGGCTCCGCTCTCAGTCTCACTCTTTCTCACTCTCTGTTATCTTCCCTGCAACATTCTCAGTCTCACTCTTTCTCACTCTCTGTTATCCTCCCGGCTCCACTCTTTGTCTCACACTTTCTCACTCTCAGTTATACTCCCGGCTCCGCTCTCAGTCTCACTCTTTCTCACTCTCTATTATCCTCCCGGCTCCGCTCTCAGTCTCACTCTTTCTCACTCTCTGTTATCCTCCCAGCTCCACTCTCAGTCTCACTCTTTCTCACTCTCTGTTATCCTCCCGGCTCCGCTCTCAGTCTCGCTCTTTCTCACTCTCTGTTATCCTCCCGGCTCGGCTCTCAGTCTCACTCTTTTTCACTCTTTTACCCTCCCGGCTCCGCTCTCAGCCTCGCCCTTTCTCACTCTCTCTTATCCTCTCGGCTCAACTCACAGTCTCACTCTTTCTCACTCTCTGTTATCCTCCCGGCTCCGCTCTCAGTCACACACTTTCTCACTCTCTGTTATCCTCTCAGTTCCATTCTCAGCCTCACTCTTTCTCACTCTCTATTACCTACCCGGCTCCGCTCTCAGTCTCACTCTTTCTCACTCTCTGTTATCCTCACGGTTCCGCTCCCTATCTCAATTTTTCTCACTCTCTATTATCCTCCCGGCTCCACTCTCAGTCTCGCTCTTTCTCACTCTCTGTTATCCTCCCGGCTCCGCTCTCAGTCTCACTCTTTTTCACTCTTTTACCCTCCCGCCTCCGCTCTCAGCCTCACTCTTTCTCACTCTCTGTTATCCTCCCAGCTCCGCTCTCAGTCTCACTCTTTCTCACTCTCTGTTATCCTCCCGGCTCCACTCTCAGTCTCACTCTTTCTCACTCTCTATTATCCTCTCGGCTCCACTCTCAGTCTCGCTCTTCCTCACTCTCTGTTATCCTCCCGGCTCCGCTCTTAGTCTCACTCTTTTTCACTCTTTTTCCCTCCCGGCGCCGCTCTCAGCCTCGCTCTTCCTCACTCTCTATTATCCTCCCGGCTCCACACTATGTCTCGCTCTTTCACACTCTCTGTTATCCTCCCATCTCCACTCTCAGTCTCACTCTTTCTCACTCTGTTATCCTCTGGCTCCACTCTCAGTCTCAATCTTTCTCAATCTCTATTATCCTCCCGGCTCCGCTCTCAGTCACACACTTTCTCACTCTCTGTTATCCTCCCATCTCCACTCTCAGTTTCACTCTTTCATCACTCTCTATTATCCACCCGGCTCCGCTCTCAGTCTCACTCTTTCTCACTCTCTGTGATCCTCACGGTTCCGCTCCCTATCACAATTTTTCTCATTCTGTATTATCCTCCCGGCTACACTCAGACTCACCCTTTCTCACTCTCTGTTATCCTCCCAGCTCCGCTCTCAGTTTCACTCTTTCTCACTCTCCGTTATCCTCCCGTCTCCACTCTTTGTCTCACACTTTCTCACTCTCTGTTATACTCCCGGCTCCGCTCTCAGACTCACTCATTCTCACTCTCTGTTATCCTCCCAGCTCCACTCAGTCTCACTCTTTCTCACTCTCTGTTATCCTCCCAGCTCCACTCAGTCTCACTCTTTCTCACTCTCT
The DNA here is from genome assembly GCF_047496885.1 of Scyliorhinus torazame. Lineage (NCBI taxonomy): Eukaryota > Metazoa > Chordata > Chondrichthyes > Carcharhiniformes > Scyliorhinidae > Scyliorhinus > Scyliorhinus torazame. The sequence continues at coordinate 27,956,333 of NC_092712.1, forward strand.
GTTATCCTCCCGGCTCCGCTCACAGTCTCACTCTTTCTCACTCTCTGTTATCCTCCCGGCTGCGCTCTCAGTCTCACTCTTTCTCACTCTCTGTTATCCTCCCAGCTCCACTCCCAGTCTCACTCTTTCTCACTCTCTGTTCTCCTCCCGGCTCCACTTTCAGTCTCACTCTTTCTCACTCTCTGTTATCCTCCCGGCTCCGCTCACAGTCTCACTCTTTCTCACTCTCTGTTATCCTCCCGGCTCCGCTCACAGTCTCACTCTTTCTCACTCTCTGTTATCCTCCCAGCTCCACTCCCAGTCTCACTCTTTCTCACTCTCTGTTATCCTCCCAGCTCCACTCAGTCTCACTCTTTCTCACTCTCTGTTATCCTCCCGGCTCCGCTCACAGTCTCACTCTTTCTCACTCTCTGTTATCCTCCCGGCTGCGCTCTCAGTCTCACTCTTTCTCACTCTCTGTTATCCTCCCAGCTCCACTCTCAGCCTCGCTCTTTCTCACTCTCTGTTATACTCCCGACTCCACTCTCAGTCTCACTCTTTCTCACTCTCTGTTATCCTCCCAGCTCCACTCTCAGTCTCACTCTTTCTCACTCTCTGTTCTCCTCCCGGCTCCACTTTCACTCTCACTCTTTCTCACTCTGTTATCCACCCGGCTCCGCTCTCAGTCTCACTCTTTCTCACTCTCTATTATCCTCCCGGCTCCGCTCTCAGTCTCACTCTTTCTCACTCTCTGTTATCCTCCCAGCTCCACTCTCAGTCTCACTCTTTCTCACTCTCTGTTATCCTCCCGGCTCCGCTCTCAGTCTCGCTCTTTATCACTCTCTGTTATTCTCCCAGCTCCACTCTCAGTCTCACTCTTTCTCACTTTCTGTTATCCTCCCGGCTCCGCTCTCAGTCTCGCTCTTTCTCACTCTCTGTTATCCTCCCGGCTCCACTCTCAGTCTCACTCTTTCTCACTCTCTATTATCCTCCCGGCTCCGCTCTCAGTCTCACTCTTTTTCACTCTGTTACCCTCCCGCCTCCGCTCTCAGCCTCACTCTTTCTCACTCTCTGTTATCCTCCCAGCTCCGCTCTCAATCTCACTCTTTCTCACTCTCTGTTATCCTCCCGGCTCCACTCTCAGTCTCACTCTTTCTCACTCTCTATTATCCTCTCGGCTCCACTCTCAGTCTCGCTCTTCCTCACTCTCTGTTATCCTCCCGGCTCCGCTCTTAGTCTCACTCTTTTTCCCTCCCGGCGCCGCTCTCAGCCTCGCTCTTCCTCACGCTCTATTATCCTCCCGGCTCCACACTATGTCTCGCTCTTTCACACTCTCTGTTATCCTCCCATCTCCACTCTCAGTCTCACTCTTTCTCACTCTCTGTTATCCTCCCGGCTCCACTCTCAGTCTCACTCTTTCTCCCTCTGTTATCCTCTGGCTCCACTCTCAGTCTCAATCTTTCTCACTCTCTATTATCCTCCCGGCTCCGCTCTCAGTCTCACACTTTCTCACTCTCTGTTATCCTCCCGGCTCCGCTCTCAGTCACACACTTTCTCACTCTCTGTTATCCTCCCATCTCCACTCTCAGTTTCACTCTTTCATCACTCTCTATTATCCACCCGCCTCCGCTCTCAGTCTCACTCTTTCTCACTCTCTGTGATCCTCACGGTTCCGCTCCCTATCACAATTTTTCTCATTCTCTATTATCCTCCCGGCTACACTCAGACTCACCCTTTCTCACTCTCTGTTATCCTCCCAGCTCCGCTCTCAGTTTCACTCTTTCTCACTCTCCGTTATCCTCCCGTCTCCACTCTTTGTCTCACACTTTCTCACTCTCTGTTATACTCCCGGCTCCGCTCTCAGACTCACTCTTTCTCACTCTCTGTTATCCTCCCAGCTCCACTCAGCCTCACTCTTTCTCACTCTCTATTATCCTCCCGGCTCCGCTCACAATCTCACTCTTTCTCACTCTCTGTTATACTCCCGGCTCCACTCTCAGTCTCACTCTTTCTCACTCTCTGTTCTCCTCCCGGCTCCACTTTCAGTCTCACTCTTTCTCACTCAGTTATCCACCCGACTCCACTCTCAGTCTCACTCTTTCTCACTCTCTATTATCCTCCCAGCTCCGCTCTCAGTCTCACTCTTGCTCACTCTCTGTTATCACCCCGGCTCCACTCTCAGTCTCACTCTTTCTCACTCTCTATTTTCCTCTCGGCTCCGCTCTCAGTCTCACTCTTTCTCACTCTCTGATATACTCCGGGCTCCACTCTCAGTCTTGCTCTTTCTCACTCTCAATTATCCTCCCGGCTCTTCTCTCAGTCTCACTCTTTCTCACTCTCTATTATCCTCCCGGCTCCTCTCCCAGTCTCACTCTTTCTCACTCTCTGTTATACTCCCGGCTACGCTCTCGGACTCACTCTTTCTCACTCTCTGTTATACTCCCGGCTCCGCTCTCAGTCTCGCTCTTTCTCACTCTCTGTTATCCTCCCAGCTCCACTCTCAGTCTCACTCTTTCTCACTCTCTGTTATCCTCCTGGCTCCGCTCTCAGTCTCGCTCTATCTCACTCTCTGTTATCCTCCCAGCTCCACTCTCAGTCTCACTCTTTCTCACTCTCTGTTATCCCACCAGCTCCGCTCTCAGTCTCACTTTTTCTCACTCTGTTATCCTCCCGACTCCACTCTCAGTCTCGCTCTTTCTCACTCTCTGTTATCCTACCGGCTCCACTCTCAGTCTCACTCGTTCTCACTCTCTATTATCCTCCCGACTCCGCTCTCAGTTTCACTCTTTTTCACTCTTTTACCCTCCCGGCTCCGCTCTCAGCCTCGCTCTTTCGCACTCACTCTTCTCCTCTCGGCTCCATTCTCAGTCTCACTCTTTCTCACTCTCTATTATCCTCCCGGCTCCGCTCTCAGTCTCACTCTTTTTCACTCTTTTACCCTCCCGGCGCCGCTCTCAGCCTCGCTCTTTCTCACTCTCTGTTATTCTCCCGGCTCCGCTCTCAGTCTCACTCTTCCTCACTCTCTATTATCCTCCCGGCTCCGCACTCAGTCTCACTCTTTCTCACTCTGTAATCCTCCCAGCTCCACTCTCAGTCTCACTCTTTCTCGCTCTCTGTTATCCTCCTGGCTCCACTCTCAGTCTCACTCTTGCTCACTCTCTATTATCCTCCCGGCTCCGCACTCAGTCTCGCTCTTTCTCACTCTCTGTTATCCTCCCAGCTCCACTCTCAGTCTCGCTCTTTCTCACTCTCTGTTATCATCCCAGCTCCACTCTCAGTCTCACTCTTTCTCACTCTCTATTATCCTCCCGGCTCTTCTCTCAGTCTCACTCTTTCTCACTCTCTGTTACACTCCCAGCTCCGCTATCAGTCTCACTCTTTCTCACTCTCTGTTATCCTCCCGGCTCCACTCTGTGTCTCACACTTTCTCACTCTCTGTTATACTCCCGGCTCCGCTTCAGTCTCACTATTTCTCACTCTCTATTATCCTCACCGCTCGGCTCTCAGTCTCACTCTTTCTCACTCTCTGTTATCCTCCCAGCTCCACTCTCAGTCTCACTCTTTCTCACTCTCTGTTATCCTCCCGGCTCCGCTCTCAGTCTCGCTCTTTCTCACTCTCTGTTATCCTCCCAACTCTACTCTCAGTCTCACTCTTTCTCACTCTCTGTTCTCCTCCCGGCTCCACTCTCAGTCTCACTCTTTCTCACTCTGTTATCCTCCCAGCTCCGCTCTCAGTCTCACTCTTCCTCACAATCTGTTATCCTCCCAGCTCCACTCTCTGTCTCACTCTTTCTCACTCTCTGTTATCCTCCCGGCTCCACTCTCAGTCTCACTCTTTCTCACTCTCTATTATCCTCTCCGCTCCACTCTCAGTCTCACTCTTTCTGTCTCTCTGTTATCCTCCTGGCTCCACTCTCAGTCTCACTCTTTCTCACTCTCTGTTCTCCTCCCAGCCGGACTCCACTCTCAGTCTTGCTCTTTCTCACTCTCAATTATCTTCCCGGCTCCGCTCTCAGTCTCACTCTTTCTCACTCTCTATTATCCTCACGGCTCCGCTCTCAGTCACACACTTTCTCACTCTCTGTTATCCTCCCAGCTCCACTCTCAGTCTCACTCTTTCTCACTCTCTGTTATCCTCACGGTTCCGCTCCCTATCTGAATTTTTCTCACTCTCTATTATCCTCCCGTCTCCACTCTCAGACTCACTCTTTCTCACTCTCTGTTATACTCCAGGCTACGCTCTCAGACTCACTCTTTCTCACTCTCTGTTATACTCCCGGCTCCCCTCTCAGTCTCACTCCTTCTCACTCTATGTTATCCTCCCAGCTCCGCTCTCAGTCTCACTCTTTCTCACTCTCTGTTATCCTCGCGGCTCCACTCTCAGTCTCGCTCTTTCTCACTCTCTGTTATCCTCCCGGCTCGGCTCTCAGTCTCACACTTTTTCACTCTTTTACCCTCCCGGCTCCGCTCTCAGCCTCGCCCTTTCTCACTCTCTCTTATCCTCTCGGCTCAACTCACAGTCTCACTCTTTCTCACTCTCTGTTATCCTCCCGGCTCCGCTCTCAGTCACACACTTTCTCACTCTCTGTTATACTCTCAGTTCCATTCTCAGCCTCACTCTTTCTCACTCTCTATTACCTACCCGGCTCCGCTCTCAGTCTCACTCTTTCTCACTCTCTGTTATCCTCACGGTTCCGCTCCCTATCTCAATTTTTCTCACTCTCTATTATCCTCCCGGCTCCACTCTCAGTCTCGCTCTTTCTCACTCTCTGTTATTCTACTGACTCCACTCTCAGTGTCACTCTTTCCCACTCTCTATTATCCTCCCAGCTCCGCTCTCAGTCTCACTATTTTTCACTCTTTTACTCACCCGGCTCCGCTCTCAGCCTCGCTCTTTCTCACTCTCTGTTATCCACCCGGCTCCACTCTCAGTCTCACTCTTTCTCAATCTCTATTATCCTCCCCGCTCCGCTCTCAGTCTCACTCCTTTTCTCTCTTTTACACTCCCGGCGCCACTCTCAGCCTCGCTCTTTCTCACTCTCTATTATCCTCCCGGCTCCGCACTCAGCCTCGCTCTTTCTCACTCTCTGTTATCCTCCTGGCTCTACTCTCAGTCTCACTCTTGCTCACTCTCTATTATCCTCCCAGCTCCGCTCTCAGTCTCACACTTTCTCACTCTCTGTTATAGTCCCGACTCCTTTCTCAGTCTCACTCTTTCTCACTCTCTGTTATCCTCCCAGCTCGGCTTCCAGTCTCACTCTTCCTCACTCTCTGTTATCACCCCGGATCCACTATCAGTCTCGTACTTTCTCACTCTCTGTTATTCTGCCGGCTCCACTCTCAGTCTCACTCTTTCTCGCTCTCTATTATCCTCCCGGCTCCACTCTCAGACTCACTCTTTCTCATTCTCTGTTATCCTCCAGGCTCCACTCTCAGTCTCACTCTTTCTCACTCTCTGTTATACTCCCGGCTACGCTTCAGTCTCACTCTTTCTCACTCTCTATTATCCTCACCGCTCCGCACTCAGTCTCACTCTTTCTCACTCTCTGTTATCCTCCCAGCTCCACTCTCAGTCTCACTCTTTCTCACTCTCTGTTATCCTCCCGGCTCCGCTCTCAGTCTCGCTCTTTCTCACTCTCTGTTATCGTCCCAGCTCCACTCTCAGTCGCACTCTTTCTCAAACTCTGTTCTCCTCCAGGCTCCACTCTCAGTCTCACTCTTTCTCACTCTGTTATCCTCCCAGCTCCGCTCTCAGTCTCACTCTTCCTCACTCTCTGTTATCCTCCCAGCTCCACTCTCTGTCTCACTCTTTCTCACTCTCTGTTATCCTCCCGGCTCCGCTCTCAGCCTCGCTCTTTCTCACTCTCTGTTATCCTCCCGGCTCCACTCTCAGTCTCACTCTTTTTCACTCTCTATTATCCTCTTCGCTCCACTCTCAGTCTCACTCTTTCTCTCTCTCTTTTATCCTCCTGGCTCCACTCTCAGTCTCACTGTTTCTCACTCTCTATTTTCCTCCCTGCTCCGCTCTCAGTCTCACTCTTTCTCACTCTCTGATATACTCCGGACTCCACTCTCAGTCTTGCTCTTTCTCACTCTCAATTATCCTTACGGCTCTTCTCTCAGTCTCACTCTTTCTCACTCTCTGTTATCCTCCCGGCTCTGCTCTCAGTCACACAATTTCTCACTCTCTGTTATCCTCCCAGCTCCACTCTCAGACTCACTCTTTCTCACTCTCTGTTATCCTCACGGTTCCGCTCCCTATCTGAATTTTTCTCACTCTCTATTATCCTCCCGGCTCCGCTCTCAGTCTCACTCTTTTTCACTCTTTTACCCTCCCGGCTCCGCTCTCAGCCTCGCTCTTTCTCACTCTCTCTTATCCTCTCGGCTCCACTCACAGTCTCACTCTTTCTCACTCTCTATTATCCTCCCGGCTCCGCTCTCAGTCTCACTCTTTTTCACTCTTTTACCCTCCCGGCTCCGCTCTCAGCCTCGCTCTTTCTCACTCTCTCTTATCCTCTCGGCTCCACTCACAGTCTCACTCTTTCTCACTCTCTGTTATTCTCCCGGCTCCGCTCTCAGTCTCACTCGTCCCTACTCTCTATTATTCTCCCGGCTCCGCACTCAGTCTCACTCTTGCTCACTCTCTATTATCCTCCCGGCTCCGCTCTCAGTCTCACTCTTTCTCACTCTCTGTTATACTCCTGACTCCTGTCTCAGTCTCACTCTTTCTCACTCTCTGTTACAATCCCGGCTCCGCTCTCAGTCTCGCTTTTCTCACTCTCTCTTATCCTCCCGGCTCCGCTCTCAGTCACACACTTTCTCACTCTCTGTTATCCTCCCAGCTCCACTCTCAGTCTCACTCTTTCTCACTCTATATTATCCTCCTGGCTCCACTCTCAGACTCACTTTTTCTCACTCTCTGTTATCCTCCCAGCTCCACTCTCAGTCTCACTCTTTCTCACTCTCTGTTATCCTCCCGGCTCCGCTCTCAGTCTCGCTCTTTCTCACTCTCTGTTATCCTCCTTGCTCCACTCTCAGTCTCACTCCTTCTTACTCTCTGTTCTCCTCCCGGCTCCACTCTCAGTCTCACACTTTCTCACTCTGTTATCCTCCCAGCTCCGCTCTCAGTCTCACTCTTCCTCACTCTCTGTTATCCTCCCGGCTCCACTCTCAGTCTCACACTTTCTCACTCTGTTATCCTCCCAGCTCCGCTCTCAGTCTCACTCTTCCTCACTCTCTGTTATCCTCCCAGCTCCACTCTCTGTCTCACTCTTTCTCACTCTCTGTTATCCTCTCGGCTCTGCTCTCAGCCTCGCTCTTTCTCACTCTCTGTTATCCTCCCGGCTCCACTCTCAGTCTCACTCTTTCTCATACTCTATTATCCTCTCCGCTCCACTCTCAGTCTCACTCTTTCTCTCTCTCTGTTATCCTCCTGGCTCCACTCTCAGTCTCACTCTTTCTCACACTCTATTATCCTCTCCGCTCCACTCTCAGTCTCACTCTTTCTCTCTCTCTGTTATCCTCCTGGCTCCACTCTCAGTCTCACTCTTTCTCACTCTCTATTTTCCTCCCTGCTCCGCTCTCAGTCTCACTCTTTCTCACTCTCTGATATACTCCGGACTCCACTCTCAGTCTTGCTCTTTCTCACTTTCAATTATCCGCCCAGCTCCACTCTCAGTCTCACTCTTTCTCACTCTCTGTTATCCTCACGGTTCCGCTACCTATCTGAATTTTTCTCACTCTCTTTTATCCTCCAGTCTCCACTCTCAGACTCACTCTTTCTCACTCTCTGTTATACTCCCGGCTACGCTCTCAGCCTCGCTCTTTCTCACTCTCTGTTATCCTCCCGGCTCCACTCTCAGTCTCACTCTTTCTCAATCTCCGTTATCCTCCCGCCTCCGCTCTCAGTCTCACTCTTTTTCACTCTTTTACCCTCCCGGCGCAGCTCTCAGCCTCGCTCTTTCTCAATCTCTGTTGTCCTCCCGGCTCCGCTCTCAGTCTCACTCTTTCTCACTCTCTGTTATCCTCCCGGCTCCGCTCTTAGTCTCACTCTTCCTCACACTCTATTATCCTCCCGGCTCCGCACTCAGTCTCGCTATTTCTCACTCTCTGTTATCATCCCGGCTCCTCTCTCAGTCTCACTCTTTCTCACTCTCTGTTATCCTCCCGGCTCCACTCTCAGTCTCACTCTTTCTCAATCTCTATTATCCTTCTGGCTCCACTCTCAGACTCACTCTTTCTCATTCTCTGTTATCCTCCAGGCTCCACTCTTTGTCTCACACTTTCTCACTCTCTGTTATCCTCCCAGCTCCACTCTCAGTCTCGCTCTTTCTCACTCTCTGTTATCCTCCCAGCTCCGCTCTCAGTCGCACTCTTCCTCACTCTCTGTTATCCTCCCAGCTCCACTCTCTGTCTCACTCTTTCTCACTCTCTGTTATCCTCCCGGCTCCGCTCTCAGCCTCGCTCTTTCTCACTCTCTGTTATCCTCCCGGCTCCATTCTCAGTCTCACTCTTTTTCACTCTCGATTATCCTCTTCGCTCCACTCTCAGTCTCACTCTTTCTCTCTCTCTTTTATCCTCCTGGCTCCACTCTCAGACTCACTGTTTCTCACTCTCTATTTTCCTCCCTGCTCCGCTCTCAGTCTCACTCTTTCTCACTCTCTGATATACTCCGGACTCCACTCTCAGTCTTGCTCTTTCTCACTCTCAATTATCCTCACGGCTCTTCTCTCAGTCTCACTCTTTCTCACTCTCTGTTATCCTCCCAGCTCCACTCTCAGTCTCACTCTTTCTCACTCTCTGTTATCCTCACGGTTCCGCTCCCTATCTGAATTTTTCTCACTCTCTATTATTCTGCCCGGCTCCGCTCTCAGTCTCACTCTTTTTCACTCTTTTACCCTCCCGGCTCCGCTCTCAGCCTCGCTCTTTCTCACTCTCTCTTATCCTCTCGGCTCCACTCACAGTCTCACTCTTTCTCACTCTCTATTATCCTCCCGGCTCCGCTCTCAGTCTCACTCTTTTTCACTCTTTTACCCTCCCGGCTCCGCTCTCAGCCTCGCTCTTTCTCACTCTCTCTTATCCTCTCGGCTCCACTCACAGTCTCACTCTTTCTCACTCTCTGTTATTCTCCCGGCTCCGCTCTCAGTCTCACTCGTCCCTACTCTCTATTATTCTCCCGGCTCCGCACTCAGTCTCACACTTGCTCACTCTCTATTATCCTCCCGGCTCCGCTCTCAGTCTCACTCTTTCTCACTCTCTGTTATACTCCTGACTCCTTTCTCAGTCTCACTCTTTCTCACTCTCTGTTACACTCCCGGCTCCGCTCTCAGTCTCGCTTTTCTCACTCTCTGTTATCCTCCTGGCTCCGCTCTCAGTCACACACTTTCTCACTCTCTGTTATCCTCCCAGCTCCACTCTCAGTCTCACTCTTTCTCACTCTCTGTTATCTTCCCAGCTCCACTCTCAGTCTCACTCTTTCTCACTCTCTATTATCCTCCCGGCTCCACTCTCAGTCTCACTCTTTCTCACTCTCTGTTATCTTCCCGGCTCCGCTCTCAGTCTCACTCTTTCTCACTCTCTGTTATCCTCCTTGCTCCACTCTCAGTCTCACTCTTTCTTACTCTCTGTTCTCCTCCCGGCTCCACTCTCAGTCTCACACTTTCTCACTCTGTTATCCTCCCAGCTCCGCTCTCAGTCTCACTCTTCCTCACTCTCTGTTATCCTCCCAGCTCCACTCTCTGTCTCACTCTTTCTCACTCTCTGTTATCCTCTCGGCTCTGCTCTCAGCCTCGCTCTTTCTCACTCTCTGTTATCCTCCCGGCTCCACTCTCAGTCTCACTCTTTCTCACACTCTATTATCCTCTCCGCTCCACTCTCAGTCTCACTCTTTCTCACTCTCTGATATACTCCGGACTCCACTCTCAGTCTTGCTCTTTCTCACTTTCAATTATCCTCCCAGCTCTTCTCTCAGTCTCACTCTTTCTCACTCTCTGTTATCCTCCCGGCTCCGCTCTCAGTCACACACTGTCTCACTCTCTGTTATCCGCCCAGCTCCACTCTCAGTCTCACTCTTTCTCACTCTCTGTTATCCTCACGGTTCCGCTACCTATCTGAATTTTTCTCACTCTCTATTATCCTCCAGTCTCCACTCTCAGACTCACTCTTTCTCACTCTCTGTTATACTCCCGTCTACGCTCTCAGCCTCGCTCTTTCTCACTCTCTGTTATCCTCCCGGCTCCACTCTCAGTCTCACTCTCACTCAATCTCCGTTATCCTCCCGCCTCCGCTCTCAGTCTCACTCTTTTTCACTCTTTTACCCTCCCGGCGTAGCTCTCAGCCTCACTCTTTCTCAATCTCTGTTGTTCTCCCGGCTCCGCTCTCAGTCTCACTCTTTCTCACTCTCTGTTATCCTCCCGGCTCCGCTCTCAGTCTCACTCTTCCTCACACTCTATTATCCCCCCGGCTCCGCACTCAGTCTCGCTATTTCTCACTCTCTGTTATCATCCCGGCTCCTCTCTCAGTCTCACTCTTTCTCACTCTCTGTTATCCTCCCGGCTCCACTCTCAGTCTCACTCTTTCTCAATCTCATTTATCCACCCCGCTCCGCTCTCAGTCTCACTCCTTTTCTCTCTTTTACACTCCCGGCGCCACTCTCAGCCTCGCTCTTTCTCACTCTCTATTATCCTCCCGGCTCCGCACTCAGTCTCGCTCTTTCTCACTCTCTGTTAACCTCCCAGCTCCACTCTCAGTCTCACTCTTTCTCACTCTCTATTATCCACCCGGCTCCGATCTCAGTCTCACTCTTTCTCACTCTCTGTTATCCTCACGGTTCCGCTCCCTATCTCAATTTTTCTCACTCTCTATTGTCCTCCCGGCTCCACTCTCAGACTCACTCTTTCTCACTCTCTGTTATCCTCCCAGCTCCGCTCTCAGTTTCACTCTTTCTCACTCTCTGTTATCTTCACTGCAACGTTCTCAGTCTCACTCTTTCTCACTCTCTGTTATCCTCCCGGCTCCACTCTTTGTCTCAAACTTTCTCACTCTCGGTTATACTCCCGGCTCCGCTCTCAGTCTCACTCTTTCTCACTCTCTATTATCCTCACGGCTCCGCTCTCAGTCTCACTCTTTCTCACTCTCTGTTATCCTCCCAGCTCCACTCTCAGTCTCACTCTTTCTCACTCTCTGTTATCCTCCCGGCTCCGCTCTCAGTCTCGCTCTTTATCACTCTCTGTTATCCTCCCAGCTCCACTCTCAGTCTCACTCTTTCTCACTCTCTGTTATCCTCCCGGCTCCGCTCTCAGTCTCGCTCTTTCTCACTCTCTGTTATCCACCCGGCTCCACTCTCAGTCTCACTCTTTCTCACTCTCTATCATCCTCCCGGCTCCGCTCTCAGTCTCACTCTTTTCCACTCTTTTACCCTCCCGCCTCCGCTCTCAGCCTCGCTCTTTCTCACTCTCTGTTATCCTCCCGGCTCCACTCTCAGTCTCACTCTTTCTCACTCTCTGTTATCCTCCCGGCTCCGCTCTTAGTCTCACTCTTTTTCACTCTTTTACCCTCCCGGCGCCGCTCTCAGCCTCGCTCTTCCTCACTCTCTATTATCCTCCCGGCTCCACACTATGTCTCACTCTTTCTCACTCTCTATTATCCTCCCAGCTCCACTCTCAGTCTCACTCTTTCTCACTCTCTATTATCCTCCCGACTCCTCTCTCAGTCTCACTCTTTCTCACTCTCTGTTATCCTCCCGGCTCCGCTCTCAGTCACACACTTTCTCACTCTCTGTTATCCTCCCATCTCCGCTCTCAGTTTCACTCGTTCATCACTCTCTATTATCCACCCGGCTCCACTCTCAGTCTCACTCTTTCACACTCTCTGTGATCCTCACGGTTCCGCTCCCTATCTCAATTTTTCTCACTCTCTATTATCCTCCCGACTCCACTCAGACTCACACTTTCTCACTCTCTGTTATACTCCCGGATCCACTCTCAGTCTTGCTCTTTCTCACTCTCTATTATCCTCCCGACTCCTCTCTCAGTCTCACCCTTTCTCACTATCTGTTATCCTCCCAGCTCCGCTCTCAGTTTCACTCTTTCTCACTCTGTTATCTTCCCGGCTACGCTCTCAGTCTCACTCTTTCTCACTCTCTGTTATCCTCCCGGCTCCACTCTTTGTCTCACATTTTCTCACTCTCTGTTATACTCCCGGCTCCACTCTCAGTCTCACTCTTTCTCACTCTCTATTATCCTCACGGCTCCGCTCTCAGACTCACTCTTTCTCACTCTCTGTTATCCTCCCAGCTCCACTCTCAGTCTCACTCGTTCTCACTCTCTGTTATCCTCCCGGCTCCGCTCTCATTCTCGCTCTTTCTCACTCTCTGTTATCCTCCCAGCTCCACTCACAGTCTCACTCTTTCTCACTCTCTGTAATCACCCTCGCTCCACTGTCAGTCTCGCTCTTTCTCACTCTCTGTTATCCTCTCGGCTCCACTCTCAGTCTCACTCTTTCTCACTCTCTATTCTCCCGTCTCCGCTCTCAGTCTCACTCTTTCTCACTCTTTTACCCTCCCGGCTCCGCTCTCAGTCTCACTCTTTCTCACTCTCTGTGATCCTCACGGTTCCGCTCCCTATCTCAATTTTTCTCACTCTCTATTATCCTCCCGTCTCCACTCTCAGACTCACTCTTTCTCACTCTCTGTTATCCTCCCAGCTCCCCTCTCAGTTTCACTCTTTCTCACTCTCTGTTATCTTCCCGGCTCGGCTCTCAGTCTCACTCTTTCTCACTCTCTCTTATCCTCTCGGCTCCACTCACATTCTCACTCTTTCTCACTCTCTGTTATCCTCCCGGCTCCGCTCTCAGTCACACACTTTCTCACTCACTGTTATCCTCTCAGTTCCATTCTCAGCCTCACTCTTTCTCACTCTCTATTACCCACACGGCTTCGCTCTCAGTCTCACTCTTTCTCACTCTCTATTATCCTCCCGGATACACTCTCAGTCTCGCTCTTTCCCACTCTCTATTATCCTCCCAGCTCCGCTCTCAGTCTCACTCTTTTTCACTCTTTTACTCACCCGGCTCCGCTCTCAGCCTCGCTCTTTCTCACTCTCTGTTATCCTCCCGGCTCCACTCTCAGTCTCACTCTTTCTCAATCTCTATTATCCTCCCCGCTCCGCTCTCAGTCTCACTCCTTCTCACTCTCTGTTATCCTCCCAGCTCCACTCTCAGTCTCACTCTTTATCTCTCTCTGTTATCCTCCTGGCTCCACTCTTAGTCTCACTCTTTCTCACTCTCTATTATCCTCACGGCTCCGATCTCAGTCTCACTCTTTCTCACTCTCTGTTATACTCCCGGCTCGTCTCTCAGTCTTACTCTTTCTCACTCTCTATTATCCTCCCGGCTCTTCTCTCAGTCTCACTCTTTCTCACTCTCTGTTACACTCCCGGCTCCGCTCTCAGTCTCGCTCGTTCTCACTCTCTGTTATCCTCCCGGCTCCGCTCTCATTCACACACTTTCTCACTCTCTGTTATCCTCCCAGCTCCACTCTCAGTCTCACTCTTTCTTACTTATATGTGTGGCATATAAGGAAAGTAGGAAGGAACTTAAGCAAGGAGTCAGGAGGGCTAGAAGGGGTCATGAAAAGGCATTGGCAAATAGGGTTAAGGAAAATCCCAAGGCTTTTTACACTTACATAAAAAGTAAGAGGGTAGCCAGGGAAAGGGTTGGCCCACTGAAGGATAGGCAAGGGAATCTATGTGTGGAGCCAGAGGAAATGGGCGAGGTACTAAATGAATACTTTGCATCAGTATTCACCAAAGAGAAGGAATTGGTAGATGTTGAGTCTGGAGAAGGGGGTGTAGATAGCCTGGGTCACATTGTGATCCAAAAAGACGAGGTGTTGGGTGTCTTAAAAAATATTAAGGTAGATAAGTCCCCAGGGCCGGATGGGATCTACCCCAGAATACTGAAGGAGGCTGGAGAGGAAATTGCTGAGGCCTTGACAGAAATCTTTGGATCCTCGCTGTCTTCAGGGGATGTCCCGGAGGACTGGAGAATAGCCAATGTTGTTCCTCTGTTTAAGAAGGGTGGCAGGGATAATCCCGGGAACTACAGGCCGGTGAGCCTTACTTCAGTGGTAGGGAAATTACTGGAGAGAATTCTTCGAGACAGGATCTACTCCCATTTGGAAGCAAATGGACGTATTGGTGAGAGGCAGCACGGTTTTGTGAAGGGGAGGTCGTGTCTCACTAACTTGATAGAGTTTTTCGAGGAGGTCACTAAGATGATTGATGCAGGTAGGGCAGTAGATGTTGTCTATATGGACTTCAGTAAGGCCTTTGACAAGGTCCCTCATGGTAGACTAGTACAAAAGGTGAAGTCACACGGGATCAGGGGTGAACTGGCAAGGTGGATACAGAACTGGCTAGGCCATAGAAGGCAGAGGGTAGCAATGGAGGGATGCTTTTCTAATTGGAGGGCTGTGACCAGTGGTGTTCCACAGGGATCAGTGCTGGGACCTTTGCTCTTTGTAGTATATATAAATGATTTGGAGGAAAATGTAACTGGTCTGATTAGTAAGTTTGCAGACGACACAAAGGTTGGTGGAATTGCGGATAGCGATGAGGACTGTCTGAGGATACAGCAGGATTTAGATTGTCTGGAGACTTGGGCGGAGAGATGGCAGATGGAGTTTAACCTGGACAAATGTGAGGTAATGCATTTTGGAAGGGCTAATGCAGGTAGGGAATATACAGTGAATGGTAGAACCCTCAAGAGTATTGAAAGTCAAAGAGATCTAGGAGTACAGGTCCACAGATCACTGAAAGGGGCTACACAGGTGGAGAAGGTAGTCAAGAAGGCATACGGCATGCTTGCCTTCATTGGCCGGGGCATTGAGTATAAGAATTGGCAAGTCATGTTGCAGCTGTATAGAACCTTAGTTAGGCCACACTTGGAGTATAGTGTTCAATTCTGGTCGCCACACTACCAGAAGGATGTGGAGGCTTTAGAGAGGGTGCAGAAGAGATTTACCAGAATGTTGCCTGGTATGGAGGGCATAAGCTATGAGGAGCGATTGAATAAACTCGGTTTGTTCTCACTGGAACGAAGGAGGTTGAGGGGCGACCTGATAGAGGTATACAAAATTATGAGGGGCATAGACAGAGTGGATAGTCAGAGGCTTTTCCCCAGGGTAGAGGGGTCAATTACTAGGGGGCATAGGTTTAAGGTGAGAGGGGCAAAGTTTAGAGTAGATGTACGAGGCAAGTTTTTTACGCAGAGGGTAGTGGGTGCCTGGAACTCACTACCGGAGGAGGTAGTGGAGGCAGGGACGATAGGGACATTTAAGGGGCATCTTGACAAATATATGAATAGGATGGGAATAGAAGGATACGGACCCAGGAAGTGTAGAAGATTGTAGTTTAGTCGGGCAGTATGGTCGGCACGGGCTTGGAGGGCCGAAGGGCCTGTTCCTGTGCTGTACATTTCTTTGTTGTTTGTTGTACTCTCAATTATCCACCCGGCTCCGATCTCAGTCTCACTCTTTCTCACTCTCTGTTATCCTCACGGTTCCGCTCCGTATCTCAATTTTTCTCACTCTCTATTGTCCTCCCGGCTCCACTCTCAGACTCACTCTTTCTCACTCTCTGTTATCTTCCCTGCAACGTTCTCAGTCTCACTCTTTCTCACTCTCTGTTATCCTCCCGGCTCCACTCTTTGTCTCACACTTTCTCACTCTCAGTTATACTCCCGGCTCCGCTCTCAGTCTCACTCTTTCTCACTCTTTATTATCCTCACGGCTCCGCTCTCAGTCTCACTCTTTCTCACTCTTTATTATCCTCACGGCTCCGCTCTCAGTCTCACTCTTTCTCACTCTCTGTTATCCTCCCAGCTCCACTCTCAGTCTCACTCTTTCTCACTCTCTGTTATCCTCCCGGCTCCGCTCTCAGTCTCGCTCTTTATCACTCTCTGTTATTCTCCCAGCTCCACTCTCAGTCTCACTCTTTCTCACTCTCTGTTATCCTCCCGGCTCCGCTCTCAGTCTCGCTCTTTCTCACTCTCTGTTATCCTCCCGGCTCCGCTCTCAGTCTCACTCTTTCTCACTCTCTATTATCCTCCCGGCTCCGCTCTCAGTCTCACTCTTTTTCACTCTTTTACCCTCCCGCCTCCGCTCTCAGCCTCACTCTTTCTCACTCTCTGTTATCCTCCCAGCTCCGCTCTCAGTCTCACTCTTTCTCACTCTCTGTTATCCTCCCGGCTCCACTCTCAGTCTCACTCTTTCTCACTCTCTGTTATCCTCCCGGCTCCACTCTCAGTCTCGCTCTTCCTCACTCTCTGTTATCCTCCCGGCTCCGCTCTTAGTCTCACTCTTTTTCACTCTTTTTCCCTCCCGGCGCCGCTCTCAGCCTCGCTCTGCCTCACTCTCTATTATCCTCCCGGCTCCACACTATGTCTCGCTCTTTCACACTCTCTGTTATCCTCCCATCTCCACTCTCAGTCTCACTCTTTCTCACTCTGTTATCCTCTGGCTCCACTCTCAGTCTCAATCCTTCTCACTCTCTATTATCCTCCCGGCTCCGCTCTCAGTCTCACACTTTCTCACTCTCTGTATCCTCCCGGCTCCGCTCTCAGTCACACACTTTCTCACTCTCTGTTATCCTCCCATCTCCACTCTCAGTTTCACTCTTTCATCACTCTCTATTATCCACCCGGCTCCGCTCTCAGTCTCACTCTTTCTCACTCTCTGTGATCCTCACGGTTCCGCTCCCTATCACAATTTTTCTCACTCTCTATTATCCTCCCGGCTGCACTCAGACTCACCCTTTATCACTCTCTGTTATCCTCCCAGCTCCGCTCTCAGTTTCACTCTGTCTCACTCTCCGTTATCCTCCCGTCTCCACTCTTTGTCTCACACTTTCTCACTCTCTGTTATCCTCCCAGCTCCACTCAGTCTCACTCTTTCTCACTCTCTGTTATCCTCCCGGCTCCGCTCACAGTCTCACTCTTTCTCACTCTCTGTTATCCTCCCAGCTCCACTCTCAGTCTCACTCTTTCTCACTCTCTGTTATCCTCCCAGCTCCACTCAGTCTCACTCTTTCTCTCTCTCTGTTATCCTCCTGTCTCCACTCTCAGTCTCACTCTTTCTCACTCTCTATTTTCCTCTCGGCTCCGCTCTCAGGCTCACTCTTTCTCACTCTCTGATATACTCCGGGCTCCACTCTCAGTCTTGCTCTTTCTCACTCTCAATTATCCTCCCGGCTCTTCTCTCAGTCTCACTCTTTCTCACTCTCTATTGTCCTCCCGGCTCCTCTCCCAGTCTCACTCTTTCTCACTCTCTGTTATACTCCCGGCTACGCTCTCGGACTCACTCTTTCTCACTCTCTGTTATACTCCCGGCTCCGCTCTCAGTCTCGCTCTTTCTCACTCTCTGTTATCCTCCCAGCTCCACTCTCAGTCTCACTCTTTCTCACTCTCTGTTATCCTCCTGGCTCCGCTCTCAGTCTCGCTCTATCTCACTCTCTGTTATCCTCCCAGCTCCACTCTCAGTCTCACTCTTTCTCACTCTCTGTTATCCCACCAGCTCCGCTCTCAGTCTCACTTTTTCTCACTCTGTTATCCTCCCGACTCCACTCTCAGTCTCGCTCTTTCTCACTCTCTGTTATCCTACCGGCTCCACTCTCAGTCTCACTCATTCTCACTCTCTATTATCCTCCCGACTCCGCTCTCAGTCTCACTCTTTTTCCCTCTTTTACCCTCCCGGCTCCGCTCTCAGCCTCGCTCTTTCGCACTCACTCTTCTCCTCTCGGCTCCATTCTCAGTCTCACTCTTTCTAACTCTCTATTATCCTCCCGGCTCCGCTCTCAGTCTCACTCTTTTTCACTCTTTTACCCTCCCGGCGCCGCTCTCAGCCTCGCTCTTTCTCACTCTCTGTTATTCTCCCGGCTCCGCTCTCAGTCTCGCTCTTTCTCACTCTGTTATCCTCCCAGCTCCACTCTCAGTCTCACTCTTTCTCGCTCTCTGTTATCCTCCTGGCTCCACTCTCAGTCTCAGTCTTTCTCACTCTATATTATCCTCCCGGCTCAACTCTCAGACTCACTCTTTCTCACTCTCTGTTATCCTCCCGGCTCCACTCTTTGTCTCACACTTTCTCACTCTCTGTTATACTCCCGGCTCCGCTTCAGTCTCACTGTTTCTCACTCTCTATTATCCTCACCGCTCCGCTCTCAGTCTCGCTCTTTCTCACTCTCTGTTATCCTCCCAGCTCCACTCTCAGTCTCACTCTTTCTCACTCTCTGTTATCCTCCCGGCTCCGCTCTCAGTCTCGCTCTTTCTCACTCTCTGTTATCCTCCCAACTCCACTCTCAGTCTCACTCTTTCTCACTCTCTGTTCTCCTCCCGGCTCCACTCTCAGTCTCACTCTTTCTCACTCTGTTATCCTCCCAGCTCCGCTCTCATTCTCACTCTTCCTCACAAGCTGTTATCCTCCCAGCTCCACTCTCTGTCTCACTCTTTCTCACTCTCTGTTCTCCTCCCAGCAGGACTCCACTCTCAGTCTTGCTCTTTCTCACTCTCAATTATCCTCCCGGCTCCGCTCTCAGTCTCACTCTTTCTCACTCTCTATTATCCTCACGGCTCCGCTCTCAGTCACACACTTTCTCACTCTCTGTTATCCTCCCAGCTCCACTCTCAGTCTCACTCTTTCTCACTCTCTGTTATCCTCACGGTTCCGCTCCCTATCTGAATTTTTCTCACTCTCTATTATCCTCACGGCTCCGCTCTCAGTCACACACTTTCTCACTCTCTGTTATCCTCCCAGCTCCACTCTCAGTATCACTCTTTCTCATTCTCTGTTATCCTCGCGGTTCCGCTCCCTATCTGAATTTTTCTCACTCTCTATTATCCTCCCGTCTCCACTCTCAGACTCACTCTTTCTCACTCTCTGTTATACTCCAGGCTACGCTCTCAGACGCACTCCTTCTCACTCTCTGTTATTCTCCCAGCTCCACTCTCAGTCTCATTCTTTCTCTCTCTCTGTTATTCCCCCAGCTCCACTCTCAGTCTCACTCTTTCTCACTCTCTGTTATCCTGCCGGCACCACTCTCAGTGTCACTCTTTCTCACTCTCTCTTATCCTCCCGGCTCCGCTCTCAGTCTCACACTTTCTCACTCTCTATTACCTACCCGGCTCCGCTCTCAGTCTCACTCTTTCTCACTCTCTGTTATCCTCACGGTTCCGCTCCCTATCTCAATTTTTCTCACTCTCTATTATCCTCCCGGCTCCACTCTCAATCTCGCTCTTTCTCACTCTCTGTTATTCTACTGACTCCACTCTCAGTGTCACTCTTTCCCACTCTCTATTATCCTCCCAGCTCCGCTCTCAGTCTCACTATTTTTCACTCTTTTACTCACCCGGCTCCGCTCTCAGCCTCGCTCTTTCTCACTCTCTGTTATCCACCCGGCTCCACTCTCAGTCTCACTCTTTCTCAATCTCTATTATCCTCCCCGCTCCGCTCTCAGGCTCACTCCTTTTCTCTCTTTTACACTCCCGGCGCCACTCTCAGCCTCGCTCTTTCTCACTCACTATTATCCTCCCGGCTCCGCACTCAGCCTCGCTCTTTCTCACTCTCTGTTATCCTCCCAGCTCCACTCTCAGTCTCACTCTTTCTCACTCTCTATTGTCCTCCCGGCTCCTCTCTCAGTCTCACTCTTTCTCACTCTCTGTTATACTCCCGGCTCCGCTCTCAGTCTCGCTCTATCTCACTCTCTGTAATCCTCCCAGCTCCACTCTCAGGCTCACTCTTTCTCACTCTCTGTTATCCCACCAACTTCGCTCTCAGTCTCACTCTTTCTCACTCTCTGTAATCACCCCGGCACCACTCTCAGTCTCGCTCGTTCTCACTCTCTATTATCCTCCCGGCTCCGCTCTCAGTCTCACTCTTTTTCACTCTTTTACCCTCCCGGCTCCGCTCTCAGCCTCGCTCTTTCTCACTCACTCTTATCCTCTCGGCTCCACTCTCAGTCTCACTCTTTCTCACTCTCTATTATCCTCCCGGCTCCGCTCTCAGTCTCACTCTTTTTCACTCTTTTACCCTCCCGGCGCCGCTCTCAGCCTCGCTCTTTCTCACTCTCTGTTATTCGCCCGGCTCCGCTCTCAGTCTCACTCTTCCTCACTCTCTATTATCCTCCTGGCTCTACTCTCAGTCTCACTCTTGCTCACTCTCTATTATCCTCCCGGCTCCGCTCTCAGTCTCACACTTTCTCACTCTCTGTTATAGTCCCGACTCCTTTCTCAGTCTCACTCTTTCTCACTCTCTGTTATCCTCCCAGCTCGGCTTCCAGTCTCACTCTTCCTCACTCTCTGTTATCACCCCGGCTCCACTCTCAGTCTCGTACTTTCTCACTCTCTGTTATTCTGCCGGCTCCACTCTCAGTCTCACTCTTTCTCGCTCTCTATTATCCTCCCGGCTCCACTCTCAGACTCACTCTTTCTCATTCTCTGTTATCCTCCAGGCTCCACTCTTTGTCTCACACTTTCTCACTCTCTGTTATACTCCCGGCTACGCTTCAGTCTCACTCTTTCTCACTCTCTATTATCCTCACCGCTCCGCTCTCAGTCTCACTCTTTCTCACTCTCTGTTATCCTCCCAGCTCCATTCTCAGTCTCACTCTTTCTCACTCTCTGTTATCCTCCCGGCTCCGCTCTCAGTCTCGCTCTTTCTCACTCTCTGTTATCGTCCGAGCTCCACTCTCAGTCTCACTCTTTCTCAAACTCTGTTCTCCACCCGGCTCCAATCTCAGTCTCACTCTTTCTCACTCTGTTATCCTCCCAGCTCCGCTCTCAGTCTCACTCTTCCTCACTCTCTGTTATCCTCCCAGCTCCACTCTCTGTCTCACTCTTTCTCACTCTCTGTTATCCTCCCGGCTCCGCTCTCAGCCTCGCTCTTTCTCACTCTCTGTTATCCTCCTGGCTCCACTCTCAGTCTCACTCTTTTTCACTCTCTATTATCCTCTTCGCTCCACTCTCAGTCTCACTCTTTCTCTCTCTCTTTTATCCTCCTGGCTCCACTCTCAGTCTCACTGTTTCTCACTCTCTATTTTCCTCCATGCTCCGCTCTCAGTCTCACTCTTTCTCACTCTCTGATATACTCCGGACTCCACTCTCAGTCTTGCTCTTTCTCACTCTCAATTATCCTCACAGCTCTTCTCTCAGTCTCACTCTTGCTCACTCTCTATTATCCTTCCGGGTCCGCTCTCAGTCACACAATTTCTCACTCTCTGTTATCCTCCCAGCTCCACTCTCAGTCTCACTCTTTCTCACTCTCTGTTATCCTCACGGTTCCGCTCCCTATCTGAATTTTTCTCACTCTCTATTATCCTCCCGGCTCCGCTCTCAGTCTCACTCTTTTTCACTCTTTTACCCTCCCGGCTCCGCTCTCAGCCTCGCTCTTTCTCACTCTCTCTTATCCTCTCGGCTCCACTCACAGTCTCACTCTTTCTCACTCTCTATTATCCTCCCGGCTCCGCTCTCAGTCTCACTCTTTTTCACTCTTTTACCCTCCCGGTTCCGCTCTCAGCCTCGCTCTTTCTCACTCTCTCTTATCCTCTCGGCTCCACTCACAGTCTCGCTCTTTCTCACTCTCTGTTATCCTCCCAGCTCCACTCTCAGTCTCACTCTTTCTCACTCTCTGTTATCCTCCCGGCTCCGCTCTCAGTCTCGCTCTTTCTCACTCTCTGTTATCCTCCCAACTCCACTCTCAGTCTCACTCTTTCTCACTCTCTGTTCTCCTCCCGGCTCCACTCTCAGTCTCACTCTTTCTCACTCTGTTATCCTCCCAGCTCCGCTCTCATTCTCACTCTTCCTCACAATCTGTTATCCTCCCAGCTCCACTCTCTGTCTCACTCTTTCTCACTCTCTGTTATCCTCCCGGCTCCACTCTCAGTCTCACTCTTTCTGTCTCTCTGTTATCCTCCTGGCTCCACTCTCAGTCTCACTCTTTCTCACTCTCTATTTTCCTCCCTGCTCCGCTCTCAGTCTCACTCTTTCTCACTCTCTGTTCTCCTCCCAGCCGGACTCCACTCTCAGTCTTGCTCTTTCTCACTCTCAATTATCCTCCCGGCTCCGCTCTCAGTCTCACTCTTTCTCACTCTCTATTATCCTCACGGCTCCGCTCTCAGTCACACACTTTCTCACTCTCTGTTATCCTCCCAGCTCCACTCTCAGTCTCACTCTTTCTCACTCTCTGTTATCCTCACGGTTCCGCTCCCTATCTGAATTTTTCTCACTCTCTATTATCCTCACGGCTCCGCTCTCAGTCACACACTTTCTCACTCTCTGTTATCCTCCCGTCTCCACTCTCAGACTCACTCTTTCTCACTCTCTATTATACTCCAGGCTACGCTCTCAGACTCACTCCTTCTCACTCTCTGTTATTCTCCCAGCTCCACTCTCAGTCTCATTCTTTCTCACTCTCTGTTATTCCCCCAGCTCCACTCTCAGTCTCACTCTTTCTCACTCTCTGTTATCCTGCCGGCACCACTCTCAGTGTCACTCTTTCTCACTCTCTCTTATCCTCCCGGCTCCGCTCTCAGTCTCACACTTTCTCACTCTCTATTACCTACCCGGCTCCGCTCTCAGTCTCACTCTTTCTCACTCTCTGTTATCCTCACGGTTCCGCTCCCTATCTCAATTTTTCTCACTCTCTATTATCCTCCCGGCTCCACTCTCAGTCTCGCTCTTTCTCACTCTCTGTTATTCTACTGACTCCACTCTCAGTGTCACTCTTTCCCACTCTCTATTATCCTCCCAGCTCCGCTCTCAGTCTCACTATTTTTCACTCTTTTACTCACCCGGCTCCGCTCTCAGCCTCGCTCTTTCTCACTCTCTGTTATCCACCCGGCTCCACTCTCAGTCTCACTCTTTCTCAATCTCTATTATCCTCCCCGCTCCGCTCTCAGTCTCACTCCTTTTCTCTCTTTTACACTCCCGGCGCCACTCTCAGCCTCGCTCTTTCTCACTCACTATTATCCTCCCGGCTCCGCACTCAGCCTCGCTCTATCTCACTCTCTGTTATCCTCCCAGCTCCACTCTCAGTCTCACTCTTTCTCACTCTCTATTGTCCTCCCGGCTCCTCTGTCAGTCTCACTCTTTCTCACTCTCTGTTATACTCCCGGCTCCGCTCTCAGTCTCGCTCTATCTCACTCTCTGTAATCCTCCCAGCTCCACTCTCAGTCTCACTCTTTCTCACTCTCTGTTATCCCACCAACTCCGCTCTCAGTCTCACTCTTTCTCACTCTCTGTAATCACCCCTGCACCACTCTCAGTCTCGCTCGTTCTCACTCTCTATTATCCTCCCGGCTCCGCTCTCAGTCTCACTCTTTTTCACTCTTTTACCCTCCCGGCTCCGCTCTCAGCCTCGCTCTTTCTCACTCAATCTTATCCTCTCGGCTCCACTCTCAGTCTCACTCTTTCTCACTCTCTATTATCCTCCCGGCTCCGCTCTCAGTCTCACTCTTTTTCACTCTTTTACCCTCCCGGCGCCGCTCTCAGCCTCGCTCTTTCTCACTCTCTGTTATTCGCCCGGCTCCGCTCTCAGTCTCACTCTTCCTCACTCTCTATTATCCTCCTGGCTCTACTCTCAGTCTCACTCTTGCTCACTCTCTATTATCCTCCCGGCTCCGCTCTCAGTCTCACACTTTCTCACTCTCTGTTATAGTCCCGACTCCTTTCTCAGTCTCACTCTTTCTCACTCTCTGTTATCCTCCCAGCTCGGCTTCCAGTCTCACTCTTCCTCACTCTCTGTTATCACCCCGGCTCCACTCTCAGTCTCGTACTTTCTCACTCTCTGTTATTCTGCCGGCTCCACTCTCAGTCTCACTCTTTCTCGCTCTCTATTATCCTCCCGACTCCACTCTCAGACTCACTCTTTCTCATTCTCTGTTATCCTCCAGGCTCCACTCTTTGTCTCACACTTTCTCACTCTCTGTTATACTCCCGGCTACGCTTCAGTCTCACTCTTTCTCACTCTCTATTATCCTCACCGCTCCGCTCTCAGTCTCACTCTTTCTCACTCTCTGTTATCCTCCCAGCTCCACTCTCAGTCTCACTCTTTCTCACTCTCTGTTATCCTCCCGGCTCCGCTCTCAGTCTCGCTCTTTCTCACTCTCTGTTATCGACCCAGCTCCACTCTCAGTCTCACTCTTTCTCAAACTCTGTTCTCCACCCGGCTCCAATCTCAGTCTCACTCTTTCTCACTCTGTTATCCTCCCAGCTCCGCTCTCAGTCTCACTCTTCCTCACTCTCTGTTATCCTCCCAGCTCCACTCTCTGTCTCACTCTTTCTCACTCTCTGTTATCCTCCCGGCTCCGCTCTCAGCCTCGCTCTTTCTCACTCTCTGTTATCCTCCTGGCTCCACTCTCAGTCTCACTCTTTTTCACTCTCTATTATCCTCTTCGCTCCACTCTCAGTCTCACTCTTTCTCTCTCTCTTTTATCCTCCTGGCTCCACTCTCAGTCTCACTGATTCTCACTCTCTATTTTCCTCCCTGCTCCGCTCTCAGTCTCACTCTTTCTCACTCTCTGATATACTCCGGACTGCACTCTCAGTCTTGCTCTTTCTCACTCTCAATTATCCTCACGGCTCTTCTCTCAGTCTCACTCTTGCTCACTCTCTATTATCCTTCCGGTTCCGCTCTCAGTCACACAATTTCTCACTCTCTGTTATCCTCCCAGCTCCACTCTCAGTCTCACTCTTTCTCACTCTCTGTTATCCTCACGGTTCCGCTCCCTATCTGAATTTTTCTCACTCTCTATTATCCTCCCGGCTCCGCTCTCAGTCTCACTCTTTTTCACTCTTTTACCCTCCCGGCTCCGCTCTCAGCCTCGCTCTTTCTCACTCTCTCTTATCCTCTCGGCTCCACTCACAGTCTCACTCTTTCTCACTCTCTATTATCCTCCCGGCTCCGCTCTCAGTCTCACTCTTTTTCACTCTTTTACCCTCCCGGTTCCGCTCTCAGCCTCGCTCTTTCTCACTCTCTCTTATCCTCTCGGCTCCACTCACAGTCTCACTCTTTCTCACTCTCTGTTATTCTCCCGGCTCCGCTCTCAGTCTCACTCGTCCCTACTCTCTATTATTCTCCCGGCTCCGCACTCAGTCTCACTCTTGCTCACTCTCTATTATCCTTCCGGGTCCGCTCTCAGTCTCACTCTTTCTCACTCTCTGTTATACTCCTGACTCCTTTCTCAGTCTCACTCTTTCTCACTCTCTGTTACACTCCCGGCTCCGCTCTCAGTCTCGCTTTACTCACTCTCTGTTATCCTCCCGGCTCCGCTCTCAGTCACACACTTTCTCACTCTCTGTTATCCTCCCAGCTCCACTCTCAGTCTCACTCTTTCTCACTGTATATTATCCTCCTGGCTCCACTCTCAGACTCACTCTTTCTCACTCTCTGTTATCCTCCCAGCTCCACTCTCAGTCTCACTCTTTCTCACTCTCTGTTATCCTCCCGGCTCCGCTCTCAGTCTCGCTCTTTCTCACTCTCTGTTATCCTCCTTGCTCCACTCTCAGTCTCACTCTTTCTTACTCTCTGTTCTCCTCCCGGCTCCACTCTCAGTCTCACACTTTCTCACCCTGTTATCCTCCCAGCTCCGCTCTCAGTCTCACTCTTCCTCACTCTCTGTTATCCTCCCAGCTCCACTCTCTGTCTCACTCTTTCTCACTCTCTATTATCCTCTCGGCTCTGCTCTCAGCCTCGCTCTTTCTGACTCTCTGTTATCCTCCCGGCTCCACTCTCAGTCTCACTCTTTCTCACTCTCTATTATCCTCTCCGCTCCACTCTCAGTCTCACTCTTTCTCACTCTCTGATATACTCCGGACTCCACTCTCAGTCTTGCTCTTTCTCACTTTCAATTATCCTCCCGGCTCTTCTCTCAGCCTCGCTCTTTCTCACTCTCTGTTATCCTCACGGCTCCACTCTCAGTCTCACTCTTTCTCACACTCTATTATCCTCTCCGCTCCACTCTCAGTCTCACTCTTTCTCTCTCTCTGTTATCCTCCTGGCTCCACTCTCAGTCTCACTCTTTCTCACTCTCTATTTTCCTCCCTGCTCCGCTCTCAGTCTCACTCTTTCTCACTCTCTGATATACTCCGGACTCCACTCTCAGTCTTGCTCTTTCTCACTTTCAATTATCCTCCCGGCTCTTCTCTCAGTCTCACTCTTTCTCACTCTCTGTTATCCGCCCAGCTCCACTCTCAGTCTCACTCTTTCTCACTCTCTGTTCTCCTCACGGTTCCGCTACCTATCTGAATTTTTCTCACTCTCTATTATCCTCCAGTCTCCACTCTCAGACTCACTCTTTCTCACTCTCTGTTATACTCCCGGCTACGCTCTCAGACTCACTCCTTCTCACTCTCTGTTATACTCCCGGCTCCGCTCTCAGTCTCACTCTTTCTCACTCTCTGTTATCCTACAGGCTCCACTCTCAGTCTCGCTCTTTCTCACTCTCTGTTATCCTACCGGCTCCACTCTCAGTCTCACTCTTTCTCACTCTCTATTATCCTCCGGCTCCGCTCTCAGTCTCACTCTTTTTCACTCTTTTACCCTCCCGGCTCCGCTCTCAGCCTCGCTCTTTCTCACTCTCTCTTATCCTCTCGGCTCCACTCTCAGTCTCACTCTTTCTCACTCTCTATTATCCTCCGGCTCCGCTCTCAGTCTCACTCTTTTTCACTCTTTTACCCTCCCGGCTCCGCTCTCAGCCTCGCTCTTTCTCACTCTCTATTATCCTCCGGCTCCGCTCTCAGTCTCACTCTTTTTCACTCTTTTACCCTCCCGGCTCCGCTCTCAGCCTCGCTCTTTCTCACTCTCTATTATCCTCCCGGCTCCGCTCTCAGTCTCACTCTTTTTCACTCATTTACCCTCCCGGCTCCGCTCTCAGTCTCGCTCTTTCTCACTCTCTGTTATTCTCCCGGCTCCGCTCTCAGTCCCACTCTTCCCCACTCTCTATTATCCTCCCGGCTCCGCACTCAGTCTCGCTCTTTCTCACTCTCTGTTATCCTCCCAGCTCCACTCTCAGTCTCACTCTTTCTCTCTCTCTGTTATCCTCCTGGCTTCATTCTCAGTCTCACTATTTCTCACTCTCTGTTATACTCCTGGCTCAACTCTCAGTCTTGCTCTTTCTCACTCTCTATTATCCTCCCGGCTCTTCTCTCCGTCTCACTCTTTCTCACTCTCTGTTACACTCCCGGCTCCGCTCTCAGTCTCGCTCTTTCTCACTCTCTGTTATCCTCACGGCTCCGCTCTCAGTCTCACTCTTTCTCACTCTCTGTTATCCTCATGGCTCCACTCTCAGACTCACTCTTTCTCACTCTCTGTTATCCTCCCAGCTCCGCTCTCAGTTTCACTCTTTCTCACTCTCTATTATCCTCCCGGCTCCGCTCTCAGTCTCGCTCTTTCTCACTCTCTATTATCCTCATGGCTCCACTCTCAGACTCACTCTTTCTCACTCTCTGTTATCCTCCCAGCTCCGCTCTCAGTTTCACTCTTTCTCACTCTCTGTTATCCTCCCAGCTCCGCTCTCAGTTTCACTTTTTCTCACTCTCTGTTATCTTCCCGGCAACGCTCTCAGTCTCACTCTTTCTCACTCTCTGTTATCCGCCCGGCTCCACTCTTTGTCTCACACTTTCCCGCTCTCTGTTATACTCCCGGCTCCGCTCTCAGCCTCACTCTTCCTCACTCTCTGTTATCACCCCTACTCCACTCTCAGTCTCACTCTTTCTCACTGTTATTCTCCCGGCTCCACTCTCGGTCTCACTCATTCCCACTCTCTAATATCCTCCCGGCTCCACTCTCGGTCTCACTCTTTCTCACTCTCTGTTATTCTCCCGGCTCCGCTCTCAGTCTCACTCTTTTTCACTCTTCTACCCAACCGGCTCTGCTCTCAGCCTCGCTCTTTCTCACTCTCTGTTATCCTCCCGGCTCCACTCTCAGTCTCACTCTATCTCACTCTCTATTATCCTCTCCGCTCCACTCTCAGTCTCACTCTTTCTCCCTCTCTGTTATCCTCCTGGCTCCACTCTCAGTCTCACTCTTTCTCACTCACTATTTCCCTCCCGGCTCCGCTCTCAGTCTCACTCTTTCTCACTCTCTTATATATTCCGAACTCCACTCTCAGTCTTGCTCTTTCTCATTCTCAATTATCCTCCCGGCTCTTCTCTCAGTCTCACTCTTTCTCACTCTCTGTTATCCTCCCGGCTCCGCTCTCAGTCACACACTTTCTCACTCTCTGTTATCCTCCCAGCTCCACTCTCAGTCTCACTCTTTCTCACTCTCGGTTATCCTCACGGTTCCGCTCCCTAGCTCAATTTTTCTCACGCTCTATTATCCTCCCGTCTCCACTCTCAGACTCACTCTTTCTCACTCTCTGTTATCCGCCCGGCTCCGCTCTCAGTCTCGCTCTATCTCACTCTCTGTTATCCTCCGACCTCCACTCTCAGTCTCACTATTTCTCACTCTCTGTTATTCCCCCAGCTCCGCTCTCAGCCACACTTTTTCTCACTCTCTGTTATCCTCCCGACTCCGGTCTCAGTCTCACTCTTTCTCCCTCTCTGTTATCCTCCTGGCTCCACTCTCAGTCTCACTCTTTCTCACTCTCTAATTCCCTCCCGGCTCCGCTCTCAGTCTCACTCTTTCTCACTCGCTGATATACTCCGAACTCCACTCTCAGTCTTGCTCTTTCTCACTCTCAATTATCCTCCTGGCTCTTCTCTCAGTCTCACTCTTTCTCACTCTCTGTTATCCTCCCGGCTCCGCTCTCAGTCACACACTTTCTCACTCTCTGTTATCCTCCCAGCTCCACTCTCAGTCTCACTCTTTCTCACTGTCTGTTATCCTCACGGTTCCGCTCCCTAGCTCAATTTTTCTCACTCTCTATTATCCTCCCGTCTCCACTCTCAGTCTCACTCTTGCTCACTCTCTATTATCCTCCCGGCTCCGCTCTCAGTCTCACTCTTGCTCACTCTCTATTATCCTCCCGGCTCCGCTCTCAGTCTCACTCTTTCTCACTCTCTGTTATACTCCCCACTCCACTCTCAGTCTCACTCTTTCTCACTCTCTGTTATCCTCCCAGCTCCGCTCTCAGTCTCACTCTTCCTCACTCTCTGTTATCACCCCGGCTCCACTCTCAGTTTCGCACTTTCTCACTCTCTGTTATTCTCCCGGCTCCACTCTCAGTCTCACTCTTTCCCACTCTCTATTATCCTCCCGGCTCCGCTCTCAGTCTCACTCTTTTTCACTCTTTTACCCTGCCGGCTCCGCTCTCAGGCTCGCTCTTTCTCACTCGCTGTTATCCTATCCGCTCCGCTCTCAGTCTCACTCTTTTTCACTCATTTACACTCCCGGCGCCGCTCTCAGCCTCGCTCTTTCTCACTCTCTATTTTCCGCCCGGCTCCGCGCTCAGTCTCGCTCTTTCTCACTCTCTGATATCCTCCTGGCTCCACTCTCAGTCTCACTCTTGCTCACTCTCTGTTATACTCCCCACTCCACTCTCAGTCTCACTCTTTCTCACTCTCTGTTATACTCCCCACTCCACTCTCAGTCTCACTCTTTCTCACTCTCTGATATCCTCCTGGCTCCACTCTCAGTCTCACTCTTCCTCACTCTCTGATATCCTCCTGGCTCCACTCTCAGTCTCACTCTTTCTCACTCTCTATTTTCCTCCAGGCTCCGCTCTCAGTCTCACTCTTTCTCACTCTCTCATATACTCCGGACTCCACTTTCAGTCTTGCTCTTTCTCACTCTCAATTATCCTCCAGGCTATTCTCTCAGTCTCACTCTTTCTCACTCTCTGTTATCCTCCCGGCTCCGCTCTCAGTCACACAGCTTCTCACTCTCTGTTATCCTCCCAGCTCCACTCTCAGTCTCACTCTTTCTCACTCTCTGTTATCCTCACGGTTCCGCTCCCTATCTCAATTTTTCTCACTCTCTATTATCCTGCCGTCTCCACTCTCAGACTCACTCTTTCTCACTCTCTATTATACTGCCGGCTACGCTCTCAGACTCACTCTTTCTCACTCTCTGTTATACTCCCGGCTCCGCTCTCAGTCTCACTTTTTCTCACTATTATCCTGCCGTCTCCACTCTCAGACTCACTCTTTCTCACTCTCTATTATACTGCCGGCTACGCTCTCAGACTCACTCTTTCTCACTCTCTGTTATCCTACCGGCTCTGCTCTCAGTCTCACTCTTTCTCACTCTCTGTTATCCCTCTAGCACCGCTCTCGGTCTCACTTTTTCTCACTCTCTGTTATCCTACCGGCTCCACTCTCAGTCTCACTCTTTCTCACTCTCTGTTATCCTCCCAGCTCCACTCTCAGTCTCGCTCTTTCTCACTCTCTCTTATCTTCTCGGCTCCACTCTCAGCCTCACACTTTCTCACTCTCTATTATCCTCCCGGCTCCGCTCTCAGTCTCACTCTTTTTCACTCTTTTGCACTCCCGGCGCCGCTCTCAGCCTCACTCTATCTCACTCTCTCTTATCCTCTCGGCTCCACTCTCAGTCTCACTCTTTCTCACTCTCTGTTATCCTCCCGGCACCACTCTCAGTCTCACTCTTTCTCACTCTCTGTTATCCTCCCGGCTCCGCTCTCAGTCTCGCTCTTTCTCACACTCTGTTATCCTCCCAGCTCCACTCTCAGTCTCACTCTTTCTCACTCTCTGTTCTCCTCCCGGCTCCACTCTCAGTCTCACTCTTTCTCACTCTGTTATCCTCCCAGCTCCGCTCTCAGTCTCACTCTTCCTCACTCTCTGTTATCCTCCCAGCTCCGCTCTCTGTCTCTCTCTTTCTCACTCTCTGTTATCCTCCCGGCTCCGCTCTCAGCCTCGCTCTTTCTCACTCTCTGTTATCCTCCCGGCTCCACTCTCAGTCTCACTCTTGTTCACTCTCTATTATCCTCTTCGCTCCACTCTCAGTCTCACTCTTTCTCTCTCTCTTTTATCCTCCTGGCTCCACTCTCAGTCTCACTCTTTCTCACTCTCTAATTCACTCCCTGCTCCGCTCTCAGTCTCACTCTTTCTCACTCTCAATTATCCTCCCGGCTCTTCTCTCAGTCTCACTCTTTCTCACTCTCTGTTATCCTCCCGGCTCCGCTCTCAGTCACACACTTTCTCACTCTCTGTTATCCTCCCAGCTCCACTCTCAGTCTCACTCTTTCTCACTCTCTGTTATCCTCACGGTTCCGCTCCCTATCTGAATTTTTCTCACTCTCTATTATCCTCCCGTCTGCATTCTCAGACTCACTCTTTCTCACTCTCTGTTATCCTACCGGCTCCACTATCAGTCTCACTCTTTCTCACTCTCTATTATCCTCCCGGCTCCGCTCTCAGTCTCACACTTTCTCACTCTCTGTTATAGTCCCGACTCCTTTCTCAGTCTCACTCTTTCTCGCTCTCTATTATCCTCCCGGCTCCGCACTCAGTCTCGCTCTTTCTCACTCTCTGTTATCCTCCCAGCTCCACTCTCAGTCTCGTACTTTCTCACTCTCTGTTATTCTGCCGGCTCCACTCTCAGTCTCACTCTTTCTCGCTCTCTATTATCCTCCCGGCTCCACTCTCAGACTCACTCTTTCTCATTCTCTGTTATCCTCCCGGCTACGCTCTCAGACTCACTCCTTCTCACTCTCTGTTATCCTCCCGGCTCCGCTCTCAGTCACACACTTACTCACTCTCTGTTATCCTCCCAGCTCCACTCTCAGTCTCACTCTTTCTCACTCTCTATTATCCTCACCGCTCCGCTCTCAGTCTCACTCTTTCTCACTCTCTGTTATCCTCCCATCTCCACTCTCAGTCTCACTCTTTCTCACTCTCTGTTCTCCTCCCGGCTCCACTCTCAGTCTCACTCTTTCTCACTCTGTTATCCTCCCAGCTCCGCTCTCAGTCTCACTCTTCCTCACTCTCTGTTATCCTCCCAGCTCCACTCTCTGTCTCACTCTTTCTCACTCTCTGTATTCCTCCCGGCTCCGCTCTCAGCCTCGCTCTTTCTCACTCTCTGTTATCCTCCCGGCTCCACTCTCAGTCTCACTCTTTCTCACTCTCTATTATCCTCTCCGCTCCACTCTCAGTCTCACTATTTCTCTCTCTCTGTTATCCTCCTGGCTCCACTCTCAGTCTCACTCTTTCTCACTCTCTATTTTCCTCCCTGCTCCGCTCTCAGTCTCACTCTTTCTCACTCTCTGATATACTCCGGACTCCACTCTCAGTCTTGCTCTTTCTCACTTTCAATTATCCTCCCGGCTCTTCTCTCAGTCTCACTCTTTCTCACTCTGTTATCCTCCCGGCTCCGCTCTCAGTCACACACTTTCTCACTCTCTGTTATCCTCCCAGCTCCACTCTCAGTCTCACTCTTTCTCACTCTCTGTTATCCTCACGGTTCTGCTCCCTATCTGAATTTTTATCACTCTCTATTATCCTCCCTTCTCCACTCTCA
Organism: Scyliorhinus torazame; assembly: GCF_047496885.1. Classification (NCBI taxonomy): domain Eukaryota; kingdom Metazoa; phylum Chordata; class Chondrichthyes; order Carcharhiniformes; family Scyliorhinidae; genus Scyliorhinus; species Scyliorhinus torazame. Next base: position 27,988,773 of record NC_092712.1, read on the forward strand.
GACTCACTCTTTCTCACTCTCTGTTATACTCCTGGCTACGCTCTCAGACTCACTCCTTCTCACTCTCTGTTATACTCCAGGCTCCGCTCTCAGTCTCGCTCTTTCTCACTCTCTGTTATTCTCCCAGCTCCACTCTCAGTCTCATTCTTTCTCACTCTCTGTTATCCCCCCAGCTCCGCTCTCAGTCTCACTCTTTCTCACTCTCTGTTATCCTACCGGCTTCACTCTCAGTCTCGCTCTTTCTCACTCTCTGTTATCCTACCGGCTCCACTCTCAGTCTCACTCTTTCTCACTCTCTATTATCCTCCCGGCTCCGCTCTCAGTCTCACTCTTTTTCACTCTTTTACCCTCCCGGCTCCATTCTCAGTCTCACTCTTTCTCACTCTCTGTTATACTCCCGGCTCGACTCTCAGTCTTGATCTTTCTCACTCTCTATTATCCTCCCGGCTCCGCTCTCAGACTCACTCTTTCTCACTCTCTATTATCCTCCCAGCTCCACTCTCAGTCTCACTCTTTCTCACTCTCTGTTACACTCCCGGCTCCGCTCTCAGTCTCGCTCTTTCTCACTCTCTGTTATCCTCGCGGCTCCACTCTCAGTCTCTCTCTTTCTCACTCTCTGTTATCCTCCCAACTCCGCTCTCAGACTCACTCTTTCTCACTCTCTATTATCCTCCCGACTCTTCTCTCATTCTCACTCTTTCTCACTCTCTGTTACACTCCCGGCTCCGCTCTCAGTCTCGCTCTTTCTCACTCTCTGTTATCCTATTGGCTCCACTCTCAGTCTCACTCACTCTAGCTGTGCGGAGTCTGCACTTCCTCCCCGTGTGTGCGTGGGTTTCCTCCGGGTGCTCCGGTTTCCTCCCACAGTCGAAAGATGTGCAGGTTAGGTGGATTAGCCATGATAAATTGCCCTCAGTGTCCAAAATTGCCCTTAGTGTTGGCTGGGGTTACTGGGTTATGGGGATAGGGTGGAGGTGTTGACCTTGGGTAGGGTGCTCTTTCCAAGAGCCGATGCAGACTCGATGGGCCGAATGGCCTCCTTCTGCATTGTAAATTCTAATTCTAATTCTAATTCTAATTCTGTCTCACTCTTTCTCACTCTCTGTTTTCCTCCCGGCTCCACTCTTTGTCTCACACTTTCTGTTACACTCCCGGCTCCGCTCTCAGTCTCGCTCTTTCTCACTCTCTGTTATCCTCGCGGCTCCACTCTCAGTCTCGCTCTTTCTCACTCTCTGTTATCCTACCGGCTCCACTCTCAGTCTCACTCTTTCTCACTCTCTGTTATCCTCCCAACTCCGCTCTCAGCCTCGCTCTTTCTCACTCTCTGTTATCCTCCCGGCTCCACTCTCAGTCTCACTCTTTCTGACTCTCTATTATCCTCTCCGCTCCACTCTCAGTCTCACTCTTTCTCTCTCTCTGTTATCCTCCTGGCTCCACTCTCAGTCTCACTCTTTCTCACTCTCTGATATACTCCGGACTCCACTCTCAGTCTTGCTCTTTCTCACTTTCAATTATCCTCCCGGCTCTTCTCTCAGTCTCACTCTTTCTCACTCTCTGTTATCCTCCCGGCTCCGCTCTCAGTCACACACTTTCTCACTCTCTGTTATCCTCCCAGCTCCACTCTCAGTCTACTCTTTCTCACTCTCTGTTATCCTCACGGTTCCGCTCCCTATCTGAATTTTTCTCACTCTCTATTATCCTCCCGTCTCCACTCTCAGACTCACTCTTTCTCACTCTCTGTTATAATCCCGGCTACGCTCTCAGACTCACTCCTTCTCACTCTCTGTTATACTCCAGGCTCCGCTCTCAGTCTCACTCTTCCTCACTCTCTGTTATCACACCGGCTCCACTCTCAGTCTCGCTCTTTCTCACTGTTATTCTCCCGGCTCCACTCTCGGTCTCACTCGTTCCCACTCTCTAATATCCTCCCGGCTCCGCTCTCAGTCTGACTCTTTTTCACTCTTTTACCCAACCGGCTCCGCTCTCAGCCTCGCTCTTTCTCACTCTCTGTTATCCTCCCGGCTCCACTCTCAGTCTCACTCTTTCTCACTCTCTATTATCCTCTCCGCTCCACTCTCAGTCTCACTCTTTCTCTCTCTCTGTTATCCTCCTGGCTCCACTCTCAGTCTCACTCTTTCTCACTCTCTATTTTCCTCCCTGCTCCGCTCTCAGTCTCAATCTTTCTCACTCTCTGATATACTCCGGACTCCACTCTCAGTCTTGCTCTTTCTCACTTTCAATTATCCTCCCGGCTCTTCTCTCAGTCTCACTCTTTCTCACTCTCTGTTATCCTCCCGGCTCCGCTCTCAGTCACACACTTTCTCACTCTCTGTTATCCTCCCAGTTCCACTCTCAGTCTCACTCTTTCTCACTCCCTGTTATTCTCACGGTTCCGCTCCCTATCTGAATTTTTCTCACTCTCTATTATCCTCCCGTCTCCACTCTCAGACTCACTCTTTCTCACTCTCTGTTATACTCCCGGCTCCGCTCTCAGACTCACTCCTTCTTACTCTCTGTTATACTCCAGGCTCCGCTCTCAGTCTCGCTCTTTCTCACTCTCTGTTATTCTCCCAGCTCCACTCTCAGTCTAACTCTTTCTCACTCTCTGTTATCCTCCCGGCTCCGCTCTCAGTCTCACTCCTTCTCACTCTCTGTTATACTCCAGGCTCCGCTCTCAGTCTCGCTCTTTCTCACTCTCTGTTATACTCCCGGCTCCGCTCTCAGACTCACTCCTTCTCACTCTCTGTTATACTCCAGGCTCCGCTCTCAGTCTCGCTCTTTCTCACTCTCTGTTATTCTCCCAGCTCCACTCTCAGTCTCACTCTTTCTCACTCTCTGTTATCCTCCCGGCTCCGCTCTCAGTCTCACTCCTTCTCACTCTCTGTTATTCTCCCAGCTCCACTCTCAGTCTCACTCTTTCTCACTCTCTGTTATACTCCCGGCTCCGCTCTCAGTCTCGCTCTTTCTCACTCTCTGTTATACACCCAGCTCCACTCTCAGTCTCACTCTTTCTCACTCTCTGTTATCCCCCCAGCTCCGCTCTCAGTGTCACTCTTTCTCACTCTCTGTTATCCCCCCAGCTCCGCTCTCAGTCTCACTCTTTCTCACTCTCTGTTATCCTCCCATCTCCACTCTCAGACTCACTCTTTCTCACTCTCTGTTATCCCCCCAGCTCCGCTCTCAGTCTCATTCTTTCTCACTCTCTGTTATCCCCCCAGCTCCGCTCTCAGTCTCACTCTTTCTCGCTCTCTGTTATCCTCCCAGCTCCACTCTCAGTCTCAATCTTTCTCACTCTCTGTTATCCTACCGGCTCCACTCTCAGTCTGACTCTTTGTCACTCTCTATTATCCTCCCGGCTCCGCTCTCAGTCTCACTCTTTTTCACTCTTTTACCCTCCCGGCTCCGCTCTCAGTCTCACATTCCCCACTCTATATTATCCTCTCGGCTCCGCACTCAGTCTCGCTCTTTCTCACTCTCTGTTATCCTCCCAGCTCCACTCTCAGTCTCACTCTTTCTCACTCTCTGTTATCCTCCTGGCTCCACTCTCAGTCTCACTCTTTCTCACTCTCTGTTATCCTCCTGGCTCCACTCTCAGTCTCACTCTTGCGCACTCTATATTATCATACCGGCCCCCCTCTCAGTCTCACTCTTTCTCACTCTCTGTTATTCTACCGGCTCCACTCTCAGTCTCGCTCTTTCTCGCTCTCTATTATCCTCCCGGCTACGCACTCAGTCTCGCTCTTTCTCACTCTCTGTTATCCTCCCAGCTCCTTATCTCAGTCTCACTCTTTCTCTCTCTCTGTTATCCTCCTGGCTCCATTCTCAGTCTCACTCTTTCTCACTCTCTGTTATACTCCCGGCTCGACTCTCAGTCTTGCTCTTTCTCACTCTCTATTATCCTCCCGGCTCTTCTCTCAGTCTCACTCTTTCTCACTGTCTGTTACACTCCCGGCTCCGCTCTCAGTCTCGCTCTTTCTCACTCTCTGTTATCCTCCCGGCTCCGCTCTCAGTCACACACTTTCTCACTCTCTGTTGTCCTCCCAGCTCCACTCTCAGTCTCACTCTTTCTCACTCTATATTATCCACCCGGCTCCGCTCTCAGTCTCACTCTTCCTCACTCTCTGTTATCCTCACGGTTCCGCTCCCTATCTCAATATTTCTCACTCTCTATTATCCTCCCGGCTCCACTCTCAGACTCACTCTTTCTCACTCTCTGTTATCCTCCCAGCTCCGCTCTCAGTTTCACTCTTTCTCACTCTCTGTTATCCTCCCGGCTCCACTCTTTGTCTCACTCTTTCCCACTCTCTGTTATACTCCCGGCTCCGCTTCAGTCTCACTCTTTCTCACTCTCTATTATCCTCAAGGCTCCGCTCTCATGCTCACTCTTTCTCACTCTCTGTTATCCTCCCAGCTCCGCTCTCAGTCTCGCTCTTTCTCACTCTCTGTTATCCTCCCAGCTCCACTCTCAGTCTCACTCTTTCTCACACTCTGTTCTCCTCCCGGCTCCGCTCTCAGTCTCACTCTTCCTCACTCTCTGTTATCACACCGGCTCCACTCTCAGTCTCGCACTTTCTCACTGTTATTCTCCCGGCTCCACTTTCGGTCTCACTCGTTCCCACTCTCTAATATCCTCCCGGCTCCGCTCTCAGTCTGACTCTTTCTCTCTCTCTGTTATCCTCCTGGCTCCACTCTCAGTCTCACTCTCTATTGTCCTCCCTGCTCCGCTCTCAGTCTCAATCTTTCTCACTCTCTGTTATCCTCCCGGCTCCGCTCTCAGTCACACACTTTCTCACTCTCTGTTATCCTCCCAGTTCCACTCTCAGTCTCACTCTTTCTCACTCCCTGTTATCCTTACGGTTCCGCTCCCTATCTGAATTTTTCTCACTCTCTATTATCCTCCCGTCTCCACTCTCAGACTCACTCTTTCTCACTCTCTGTTCTACTCCCGGCTCCGCTCTCAGACTCACTCCTTCTCACTCTCTGTTATACTCCAGGCTCCGCTCTCAGTCTCGCTCTTTCTCACTCTCTGTTATTCTCCCAGCTCCACTCTCAGTCACATTCTTTCTCACTCTCTGTTATCCCCCCAGCTCCGCTCTCAGTCTCACTCTTTCTCACTCTCTATTATCCTCCCGGCTCCGCTCTCAGTCTCACTCTTTCTCACTCTCTATTATCCTCCCGGCTCCGCTCTCAGTCTCACTCTTTTTCACTCTTTTACCCTCCCGGCTCCGCTCTCAGCCTCGCTCTTTCTCACTCTCTCTTATCCTCTCGGCTCCACTCACAGTCTCACTCTTTCTCACTCTCTATTATCCTCCCACCTCCGCTCTCAGTCTCACTCTTTTTCACTCATTTACCCTCCCGGCGCCGCTCTCAGCCTCGCTCTTTCTTACACTCTGTTATACTCCCGGCTCCGCTCTCAGTCTCACTCTTCCCCACTCTCTATTATCCTCCCGGCTCCGCACTCAGTCTCGCTCTTTCTCACTCTCTGTTATCCTCCCAGCTCCACTCTCAGTCTCACTCTTTCTCACTCTCTGTTATCCTCCTGGCTCCACTCTCAGTCTCACTCTTGCTCACTCTATATTATCCTACCGGCCCCCCTCTCAGCCTCACTCTTTCTCACTCTCTGTTATTCTACCGGCTCCACTCTCAGTCTCGCTCTTTCTCGCTCCCTATTATCCTCCCGGCTCCGCACTCAGTCTCGCTCTTTCTCACTCTCTGTTATCCTCCCAGCTCCTTATCTCAGTCTCACTGTTTCTCTCTCTCTGTTATCCTCCTGGCTCCATTCTCAGTCTCACTCTTTCTCACTCTCTGTTATACTCCCGGCTCGACTCTCAGTCTCACTCTTTCTCACTCTCTATTATCCTCAAGGCTCCGCTCTCATTCTCACTCTTTCTCACTCTCTGTTATCCTCCCAGCTCCGCTCTCAGTCTCGCTCTTTCTCACTCTCTGTTATCCTCCCAGCTCCACTCTCAGTCTCACTCTTTCTCACACTCTGTTCTCCTCCCGGCTCCGCTCTCAGTCTCACTCTTCCTCACTCTCTGTTATCACCCCGGCTCCACTCTGAGTCTCGCTCTTTCTCACTGTTATTCTCCCGGCTCCACTCTCGGTCTCACTCGTTCCCACTCTCTAATATCCTCCCGGCTCCGCTCTCAGTCTCACTCTTTTTCACTCTTTTACCCAACCGGCTCCGCTCTCAGCCTCGCTCTTTCTCACTCTCTGTTATCCTCCCGACTCCACTCTCAGTCTTACTCTTTCTCACTCTCTATTATCCTCTCCGCTCCACTCTCAGCCTCACTCTTTCTCTCTCTCTGTTATCCTCCTGGCTCCGCTCTCAGTATCATTCTTTCTCACTCTCTATTTCCCTCCCGGCTCCGCTCTCAGTCTCACTCTTTCTCACTCTCTGATATACTCCGAACTCCACTCTCAGTCTTGCTCTTTCTCACTCTCAATTATCCTCCCGGCTCTTCTCTCAGTCTCACTCTTTCTCACTCTCTGTTATCCTCCCGGCTCCGCTCTCAGTCACACACTTTCACACTCTCTGTTATCCTCCCAGCTCCACTCTCAGCCTCACTCTTTCTCACTCTCTGTTATCCTCACGGTTCCGCTCCCTAGCTCAATTTTTCTCACTCTCTATTAACCTCCCGTCTCCACTCTCAGACTCACTCTTTCTCACTCTCTGTTATCCGCCCGGCTCCGCTCTCAGTCTCGCTCTATCTCACTCTCTGTTATCCTCCCACCTCCACTCTCAGTCTCACTCTTTCTCACTCTCTGTTATTCCCCCAGCTCCGCTCTCAGCCTCTCTTTTTCTCACTCTCTGTTATCCTCCCGACTCCGGTCTCAGTCTCACTCTTTCTCACTCTCTGTTATCACCCCGGCTCCACTCTCAGTCTCACTCTTTCTCACTCTCTGTTATCCTACCGGCTCCACTCTCAGTCTCACTCGTTCTCACTCTCTATTATCCTCCCGTCTCCGCTCTCATTCTCACTCTTTTTCACTCTTTTACCCTCCCGGCTCCGCTCTCAGTCTCACTCTTCCCCACTCTCTATTATCCTCCCGGCTCCGCACTCAGTCTCGCTCTTTCTCACTCTCTGTGATCCTCCCAGCTCCACTCTCAGTCTCACTCTTTCTCACTCTCTGTTATCCTCCTGGCTCCACTCTCAGTCTCACTCTTGCGCACTCTATATTATCATACCGGCCCCCCTCTCAGTCTCACTCTTTCTCACTCTCTGTTATTCTACCGGCTCCACTCTCAGTCTCGCTCTTTCTCGCTCTCTATTATCCTCCCGGCTACGCACTCAGTCTCGCTCTTTCTCACTCTCTGTTATCCTCCCAGCTCCTTATCTCAGTCTCACTCTTTCTCTCTCTCTGTTATCCTCCTGGCTCCATTCTCAGTCTCACTCTTTCTCACTCTCTGTTATACTCCCGGCTCGACTCTCAGTCTTGCTCTTTCTCACTCTCTATTATCCTCCCGGCTCTTCTCTCAGTCTCACTCTTTCTCACTGTCTGTTACACTCCCGGCTCCGCTCTCAGTCTCGCTCTTTCTCACTCTCTGTTATCCTCCCGGCTCCGCTCTCAGTCACACACTTTCTCACTCTCTGTTGTCCTCCCAGCTCCACTCTCAGTCTCACTCTTTCTCACTCTATATTATCCACCCGGCTCCGCTCTCAGTCTCACTCTTCCTCACTCTCTGTTATCCTCACGGTTCCGCTCCCTATCTCAATATTTCTCACTCTCTATTATCCTCCCGGCTCCACTCTCAGACTCACTCTTTCTCACTCTCTGTTATCCTCCCAGCTCCGCTCTCAGTTTCACTCTTTCTCACTCTCTGTTATCCTCCCGGCTCCACTCTTTGTCTCACTCTTTCCCACTCTCTGTTATACTCCCGGCTCCGCTTCAGTCTCACTCTTTCTCACTCTCTATTATCCTCAAGGCTCCGCTCTCATGCTCACTCTTTCTCACTCTCTGTTATCCTCCCAGCTCCGCTCTCAGTCTCGCTCTTTCTCACTCTCTGTTATCCTCCCAGCTCCACTCTCAGTCTCACTCTTTCTCACACTCTGTTCTCCTCCCGGCTCCGCTCTCAGTCTCACTCTTCCTCACTCTCTGTTATCACACCGGCTCCACTCTCAGTCTCGCACTTTCTCACTGTTATTCTCCCGGCTCCACTTTCGGTCTCACTCGTTCCCACTCTCTAATATCCTCCCGGCTCCGCTCTCAGTCTGACTCTTTTTCACTCTTTTACCCAACCGGCTCCGCTCTCAGCCTCGCTCTTTCTCACTCTCTGTTATCCTCCCGGCTCCACTCTCAGTCTCACTCTTTCTCACTCTCTATTATCCTCTCCGCTCCTCTCTCAGTTTCACTCTTTCTCACTCTCTGTTATCCTCCCGGCTCCACTCTTTGTCTCACTCTTTCCCACTCTCTGTTATACTCCCGGCTACGCTTCAGTCTCACTCTTTCTCACTCTCTATTATCCTCAAGGCTCCGCTCTCATGCTCACTCTTTCTCACTCTCTGTTATCCTCCCAGCTCCGCTCTCAGTCTCGCTCTTTCTCACTCTCTGTTATCCTCCCAGCTCCACTCTCAGTCTCACTCTTTCTCACACTCTGTTCTCCTCCCGGCTCCGCTCTCAGTCTCACTCTTCCTCACTCTCTGTTATCACACCGGCTCCACTCTCAGTCTCGCACTTTCTCACTGTTATTTTCCCGGCTCCACTCTCGGTCTCACTCGTTCCCACTCTCTAATATCCTCCCGGCTCCGCTCTCAGTCTGACTCTTTTTCACTCTTTTACCCAACCGGCTCCGCTCTCAGCCTCGCTCTTTCTCACTCTCTGTTATCCTCCCGGCTCCACTCTCAGTCTCACTCTTTCTCACTCTCTATTATCCTCTCCGCTCCTCTCTCAGTCTCACTCTTTCTCTCTCTCTGTTATCCTCCTGGCTCCACTCTCAGTCTCACTCTCTATTTTCCTCCCTGCTCCGCTCTCAGTCTCAATCTTTCTCACTCTCTGTTATCCTCCCGGCTCCGCACTCAGTCTCGCTCTTTCTCACTCTCTGTTATCCTCCCAGTTCCACTCTCAGTCTCACTCTTTCTCACTCCCTGTTATCCTTACGGTTCCGCTCCCTATCTGAATTTTTCTCACTCTCTATTATCCTCCCGTCTCCACTCTCAGACTCACTCTTTCTCACTCTCTGTTCTACTCCCGGCTCCGCTCTCAGACTCACTCCTTCTCACTCTCTGTTATACTCCAGGCTCCGCTCTCAGTCTCGCTCTTTCTCACTCTCTGTTATTCTCCCAGCTCCACTCTCAGTCACATTCTTTCTCACTCTCTGTTATCCCCCCAGCTCCGCTCTCAGTCTCACTCTTTCTCACTCTCTATTATCCTCCCGGCTCCGCTCTCAGTCTCACTCTTTCTCACTCTCTATTATCCTCCCGGCTCCGCTCTCAGTCTCACTCTTTTTCACTCTTTTACCCTCCCGGCTCCGCTCTCAGCCTCGCTCTTTCTCACTCTCTCTTATCCTCTCGGCTCCACTCACAGTCTCACTCTTTCTCACTCTCTATTATCCTCCCACCTCCGCTCTCAGTCTCACTCTTTTTCACTCATTTACCCTCCCGGCGCCGCTCTCAGCCTCGCTCTTTCTTACACTCTGTTATACTCCCGGCTCCGCTCTCAGTCTCACTCTTCCCCACTCTCTATTATCCTCCCGGCTCCGCACTCAGTCTCGCTCTTTCTCACTCTCTGTTATCCTCCCAGCTCCACTCTCAGTCTCACTCTTTCTCACTCTCTGTTATCCTCCTGGCTCCACTCTTAGTCTCACTCTTGCTCACTCTATATTATCCTACCGGCCCCCCTCTCAGTCTCACTCTTTCTCACTCTCTGTTATTCTACCGGCTCCACTCTCAGTCTCGCTCTTTCTCGCTCCCTATTATCCTCCCGGCTCCGCACTCAGTCTCGCTCTTTCTCACTCTCTGTTATCCTCCCAGCTCCTTATCTCAGTCTCACTGTTTCTCTCTCTCTGTTATCCTCCTGGCTCCATTCTCAGTCTCACTCTTTCTCACTCTCTGTTATACTCCCGGCTCGACTCTCAGTCTTGCTCTTTCTCACTCTCTATTATCCTCCCGGCTCTTCTCTCAGTCTCACTCTTTCTCACTCTCTGTTACACTCCCGGCTCCGCTCTCAGTCTCGCTCTTTCTCACTCTCTGTTATCCTCCCGGCTCCGCTCTCAGTCACACACTTTCTCACTCTCTATTATCCTCCCGGCTCCGCTCTCAGTCTCGCTCTTTCTCACTCTCTGTTATCCACCCGGCTCCGCTCTCAGTCTCACTCTTTCTCACTCTCTTTTATCCTCACGGTTCCGCTCCCTATCTCAATTTTTCTCACTCTCTATTATCCTCCCGGCTCCACTCTCAGACTCACTCTTTCTCACTCTCTGTTATCTTCCCGGCAACGCTCTCAGTCTCACTCTTTCTCACTCTCTGTTATCCTCCCGGCTCCACTCTTTGTCTCACACTTCCCCACTCTCTGTTATACTCCCGGCTCCGCTTCAGTCTCACTCTTTCTCACTCTCTATTATCCTCAAGGCTCCGCTCTCATTCTCACTCTTTCTCACTCTCTGTTATCCTCCCAGCTACGCTCTCAGTCTCGCTCTTTCTCACTCTCTGTTATCCTCCCAGCTCCACTCTCAGTCTCACTCTTTCTCACACTCTGTTCTCCTCCCGGCTCCGATCTCAGTCTCACTCTTTTTCTCTCTTTTACCCAACCGGCTCCGCTCTCAGCCTCGCTCTTTCTCACTCTCTATTTCCCTCCCGGCTCCGCTCTCAGTCTCACTCTTTCTCACTCTCTGATATACTCCGAACTCCACTCTCTGTCTTGCTCTTTCTCACTCTCAATTATCCTCCCGGCTCATCTCTCAGTCTCACTCTTTCTCACTCTCTGTTATCCTCCCAGCTCCACTCTCAGTCTCACTCTTTCTCACTCTCTGTTATCCTCATGGTTCCGCTCCCTAGCTCAATTTTTCTCACTCCCTATTATCCTCCCGTCTCCAATCTCAGACTCACTCTTTCTCACTCTCTGTTCTCCGCCCGGCCCCGCTCTCAGTCTCGCTCTATCTCACTCTCTGTTATCCTCCCACCTCCACTCTCAGTCTTCATCTTTCTCACTCTCTGTTATTCCCCCAGCTCCGCTCTCAGCCTCACTTTTTCTCACTCTCTGTTATCCTCCCGACTCCGGTCTCAGTCTCACTCTTTCTCACTCTCTGTTATCACCCCGGCTCCACTCTCAGTCTCGCTCTTTCTAACTCTCTGTTATCCTACCGGCTCCACTCTCAGTCTCACTCGTTCTCACTCTCTATTATCCTCCCGGCTCCGCTCTCATTCTCACTCTTTTTCACTCTTTTACCCTCCCGGCTCCGCTCTCAGCCTCGCTCTTTCTCACTCTCTCTTATCCTCTCGGCTCCACTCTCAGTCTCACTCTTTCTCACTTTCTATTATCCCGCCGGCTCCGCTCTCAGTCTCACTCTTTCTCACTCTCTGTTATCCACCTGGCTCCACTCTCAGTCTCACTCTTGCTCACTCTCTATTATCCTCCCGGCTCCTCTCTCAGTCTCACTCTTTTTCACTCTTTTACCCTCCCGGCTCCGCTCTCAGGCTCGCTCTTTCTCACTCTCTGTTATCCTCCCGGCTCCACTCTCAGTCTCACTCTTTCACACTCTCTATTATCCTCAAGGCTCCGCTCTCATTCTCACTCTTTCTCACTCTCTGTTATCCTCCCAGCTCCGCTCTCAGTCTCGCTCTTTCTCACTCTCTGTTATCCTCCCAGCTCCACTCTCAGTCTCACTCTTTCTCACACTCTGTTCTCCTCCCGGCTCCGCTCTCAGTCTCACTCTTCCTCACTCTCTGTTATCACCCTGGCTCCACTCTCAGCCTCGCTCTTTCTCACTGTTATTCTCCCGGCTCCACTCTCGGTCTCACTCGTTCCCACTCTCTAATATCCTCCCGGCTCCGCTCTCAGTCTCACTCTTTTTCACTCTTTTACCCACCGGCTCCGCTCTCAGCCTCGCTCTTTCTCACTCTCTGTTATCCTCCCGGCTCCACTCTCAGTCTCACTCTTTCTCACTCTCTATTATCCTCTCCGCTCCACTCTCAGTCTCACTCTTTCTCTCTCTCTGTTATCCTCCTGGCTCCACTCTCAGTCTCACTCTTTCTCACTCTCTATTTCCCTCCCGGCTGCGCTCTCAGTCTCACTCTTTCTCACTCTCTGTTATCCTCCCAGCTCCACTCTCAGTCTCACTCTTTCTCACTCTCTGTTATCCTCCTGGCTCCACTCTCAGTCTCACTCTAGCTCACTCTCTATTATTCTCCTGGCTCCGCTCTCAGTCTCACTATTTCTCACTCTCTGTTATACTGACGACTCCACTCTCTGTCTCACTCTTTCTCGCTCTCTGTTATCCTCCCAGCTCCGCTCTCAGTCTCACTCTTCCTCACTCTCTGTAATCACCCCGGCTCCACTCTCAGTCTCGCTCTTTCTCACTCTGTTATCCTCCCAGCTCCACTCTCAGTCTCACTCTTTCTCACTCTCTGTTATCCTCACGGTTCCGCTCCCTAGCTTAATTTTTCTCACTCTCTATTATCCTCCCGTCTCCACTCTCAGACTCACTCTTTCTAACTCTCTGTTCTCCGCCCGGCCCCGCTCTCAGTCTCGCTCTATCTCACTCTCTGTTATCCTCCCACCTCCACTCTCAGTCTCACTCTTTCTCACTCTCTGTTATTCCCCCAGCTCCGCTCTCAGCCTCACTTTTTCTCACTCTCTGTTATCCTCCCGACTCCGGTCTCAGTCTCACTCTTTCTCACTCTCTGTTATCCTCCCGACTCCGACTCAGTCTCACTCTTTCTCACTCTCTGTTATCACCCCGGCTCCACTCTCAGTCTCGCTCTTTCTCACGCTCTGTTATCCTACCGGCTCCACTCTCAGTCTCACTCGTTCTCACTCTCTATTATCCTCCCGGCTCCGCTCTCATTCTCACTCTTTTTCACTCTTTTACCCTCCCGGCTCCGCTCTCAGCCTCGCTCTTTCTCACTCTCTCTTATCCTCTCGGCTCCACTCTCAGTCTCACTCTTTCTCACTCTCTATTATCCCCCCGGCTCCGCTCTCAGTCTCACTCTTTCTCACTCTGTTATCCACCTGGCTCCACTCTCAGTCTCACTCTTGCTCACTCTCTATTATCCTCCCGGCTCCGCTCTCAGTCTCGCTCTTTCTCACTCTCTGTTAACCACCCGGCTCCGCTCTCAGTCTCACTCTTTCTCACTCTCTTTTATCCTCACGGTTCCGCTCCCTATCTCAATTTTTCTCACTCTCTATTATCCTCCCGGCTCCACTCTCAGACTCACTCTTTCTCACTCTCTGTTATCTTCCCGGCAACGCTCTCAGTCTCACTCTTTCTCACTCTCTGTTATCCTCCCGGCTCCACTCTTTGTCTCACACTTCCCCACTCTCTGTTATACTCCCGGCTCCGCTTCAGTCTCACTCTTTCTCACTCTCTATTATCCTCAAGGCTCCGCTCTCATTCTCACTCTTTCTCACTCTCTGTTATCCTCCCAGCTACGCTCTCAGTCTCGCTCTTTCTCACTCTCTGTTATCCTCCCAGCTCCACTCTCAGTCTCACTCTTTCTCACACTCTGTTCTCCTCCCGGCTCCGATCTCAGTCTCACTCTTTTTCTCTCTTTTACCCAACAGGCTCCGCTCTCAGCCTCGCTCTTTCTCACTCTCTATTTCCCTCCCGGCTCCGCTCTCAGTCTCACTCTTTCTCACTCTCTGATATACTCCGAACTCCACTCTCAGTCTTGCTCTTTCTCACTCTCAATTATCCTCCCGGCTCATCTCTCAGTCTCATTCTTTCTCACTCTCTGTTATCCTCCCAGCTCCACTCTCAGTCTCACTCTTTCTCACTCTCTGTTATCCTCATGGTTCCGCTCCCTAGCTCAATTTTTCTCACTCCCTATTATCCTCCCGTCTCCAATCTCAGACTCACTCCTTCTCACTCTCTGTTCTCCGCCCGGCCCCGCTCTCAGTCTCGCTCTATCTCACTCTCTGTTATCCTCCCACCTCCACTCTCAGTCTCACTCTTTCTCACTCTCTGTTATTCCCCCAGCTCCGCTCTCAGCCTCACTTTTTCTCACTCTCTGTTATCCTCCCGACTCCGGTCTCAGTCTCACTCTTTCTCACTCTCTGTTATCACCCCGGCTCCACTCTCAGTCTCGCTCTTTCTAACTCTCTGTTATCCTACCGGCTCCACTCTCAGTCTCACTCGTTCTCACTCTCTATTATCCTCCCGGCTCCGCTCTCATTCTCACTCTTTTTCACTCTTTTACCCTCCCGGCTCCGCTCTCAGCCTCGCTCTTTCTCACTCTCTCTTATCCTCTCGGCTCCACTCTCAGTCTCACTCTTTCTCACTCTCTATTATCCCGCCGGCTCCGCTCTCAGTCTCACTCTTTCTCACTCTCTGTTATCCACCTGGCTCCACTCTCAGTCTCACTCTTGCTCACTCTCTATTATCCTCCCGGCTCCTCTCTCAGTCTCACTCTTTTTCACTCTTTTACCCTCCCGGCTCCGCTCTCAGGCTCGCTCTTTCTCACTCTCTGTTATCCTCCCGGCTCCACTCTCAGTCTCACTCTTTCACACTCTCTATTATCCTCAAGGCTCCGCTCTCATTCTCACTCTTTCTCACTCTCTGTTATCCTCCCAGCTCCGCTCTCAGTCTCGCTCTTTCTCACTCTCTGTTATCCTCCCAGCTCCACTCTCAGTCTCACTCTTTCTCACACTCTGTTCTCCTCCCGGCTCCGCTCTCAGTCTCACTCTTCCTCACTCTCTGTTATCACCCCGGCTCCACTCTCAGCCTCGCTCTTTCTCACTGTTATTCTCCCGGCTCCACTCTCGGTCTCACTCGTTCCCACTCTCTAATATCCTCCCGGCTCCGCTCTCAGTCTCACTCTTTTTCACTCTTTTACCCAACCGGCTCCGCTCTCAGCCTCGCTCTTTCTCACTCTCTGTTATCCTCCCGGCTCCACTCTCAGTCTCACTCTTTCTCACTCTCTATTATCCTCTCCGCTCCACTCTCAGTCTCACTCTTTCTCTCTCTCTGTTATCCTCCTGGCTCCACTCTCAGTCTCACTCTTTCTCACTCTCTATTTCCCTCCCGGCTGCGCTCTCAGTCTCACTCTTTCTCACTCTCTGTTATCCTCCCAGCTCCACTCTCAGTCTCACTCTTTCTCACTCTCTGTTATCCTCCTGGCTCCACTCTCAGTCTCACTCTAGCTCACTCTCTATTATTCTCCTGGCTCCGCTCTCAGTCTCACTATTTCTCACTCTCTGTTATACTGACGACTCCACTCTCTGTCTCACTCTTTCTCGCTCTCTGTTATCCTCCCAGCTCCGCTCTCAGTCTCACTCTTCCTCACTCTCTGTAATCACCCCGGCTCCACTCTCAGTCTCGCTCTTTCTCACTCTGTTATCCTCCCAGCTCCACTCTCAGTCTCACTCTTTCTCACTCTCTGTTATCCTCACGGTTCCGCTCCCTAGCTCAATTTTTCTCACTCTCTATTATCCTCCCGTCTCCACTCTCAGACTCACTCTTTCTAACTCTCTGTTCTCCGCCCGGCCCCGCTCTCAGTCTCGCTCTATCTCACTCTCTGTTATCCTCCCACCTCCACTCTCAGTCTCACTCTTTCTCACTCTCTGTTATTCCCCCAGCTCCGCTCTCAGCCTCACTTTTTCTCACTCTCTGTTATCCTCCCGACTCCGGTCTCAGTCTCACTCTTTCTCACTCTCTGTTATCCTCCCGACTCCGACTCAGTCTCACTCTTTCTCACTCTCTGTTATCACCCCGGCTCCACTCTCAGTCTCGCTCTTTCTCACGCTCTGTTATCCTACCGGCTCCACTCTCAGTCTCACTCGTTCTCACTCTCTATTATCCTCCCGGCTCCGCTCTCATTCTCACTCTTTTTCACTCTTTTACCCTCCCGGCTCCGCTCTCAGCCTCGCTCTTTCTCACTCTCTCTTATCCTCTCGGCTCCACTCTCAGTCTCACTCTTTCTCACTCTCTATTATCCCCCCGGCTCCGCTCTCAGTCTCACTCTTTCTCACTCTGTTATCCACCTGGCTCCACTCTCAGTCTCACTCTTGCTCACTCTCTATTATCCTCCCGGCTCCTCTCTCAGTCTCACTCTTTCTCACTCTCTGTTATACTCCCCACTCCACTCTCAGTCTCACTCTTTCTCACTCTCTGTTATCCTCCTGGCTCCACTCTCAGTCTCACTCTAGCTCACTCTCTATTATTCTCCCGGCTCCGCTCTCAGTCTCACTATTTCTCACTCTCTGTTATACTCACGACTCCACTCTCTGTCACACTCTTTCTCGCTCTCTGTTATCCTCCCAGCTCCGCTCTCAGTCTCACTCTTCCTCACTCTCTGTAATCACCCCGGCTCCACTCTCAGTCTCTCTCTTTCTCACTCTCTGTTATCCTACCGGCTCCACACTCAGTCTCACTCTTTCTCACTCTCTATTATCCTCCCGGCTCCGCTCTCAGTCTGACTCTTTTTCACTCTTTTACCCTCCCGGCTACGCTCTCAGGCTCGCTATTTCTCACTCTCTCTTATCCTCTCGGCTCCACTCTCAGTCTCACTCTTTCTCACTCTCTATTATCCTCCCGGCTCCGCTCTCAGTCTCACTCTTTTTCACTCTTTTACCCACCCGGCGGCGCTCTCAGCCTCGCTCTTTCTCACTCTCTGTTATTCTCCCGGCTCCGCTCTCAGTCTCACTCTTCCTCACTCTCTATTATCTTCCCGGCTCCGCTCTCAGCCTCGCTCTTTCTCACTCTCTCTTATCCTCTCGGCTCCGCTCTCAGTCTCACTCTTTCTCACTCTCTGATATACTCCGAACTCCACTCTCAGTCTTGCTCTTTCTCACTCTCAATTATCCTCCCGGCTCATCTCTCAGTCTCACTCTTTCTCACTCTCTGTTATCCTCCAGGCTCCGCTCTCAGTCACACAATTTCTCACTCTCTGTTATCCTGCCAGCTCCACTCTCAGTCTCACTCTTTCTCACTCTCTGTTATCCTCACGGTTCCGCTCCCTAGCTCAATTTTTCTCACTCTCTATTATCCTCTCGGCTCCACTCTCAGTCTCACTCTTTCTCACTCTCTATTATCCTCCCGGCTCCGCTCTCAGTCTCACTCTTTTTCACTCTTTTACCCACCCGGCGGCGCTCTCAGCCTCGCTCTTTCTCACTCTCTGTTATTCTCCCGGCTCCGCTCTCAGTCTCACTCTTCCTCACTCTCTATTATCTTCCCGGCTCCGCTCTCAGCCTCGCTCTTTCTCACTCTCTCTTATCCTCTCGGCTCCGCTCTCAGTCTCACTCTTTCTCACTCTCTGATATACTCCGAACTCCACTCTCAGTCTTGCTCTTTCTCACTCTCAATTATCCTCCCGGCTCATCTCTCAGTCTCACTCTTTCTCACTCTCTGTTATCCTCCAGGCTCCGCTCTCAGTCACACAATTTCTCACTCTCTGTTATCCTGCCAGCTCCACTCTCAGTCTCACTCTTTCTCACTCTCTGTTATCCTCACGGTTCCGCTCCCTAGCTCAATTTTTCTCACTCTCTATTATCCTCCCGTCTCCACTCTCAGACTCACTCTTTCTCACTCTCTGTTCTCCGCCCGGCCCCGCTCTCAGTCTCCCTTTATCTCACTCTCTGTTATCCTCCCACCTCCACTCTCAGTCTCACTCTTTCTCACTCTCTGTTATTCCCCCAGCTCCGCTCTCAGCCTCACTTTTTCTCACTCTCTGTTATCCTCCCGACTCCGGTCTCAGTCTCACTCTTTCTCACTCTCTGTTATCACCCCGGCTCCACTCTCAGTCTCGCTCTTTCTAACTCTCTGTTATCCTACCGGCTCCACTCTCAGTCTCACTCGTTCTCACTCTCTATTATCCTCCCGGCTCCGCTCTCATTCTCACTCTTTTTCACTCTTTTACCCTCCCGGCACCGCTCTCAGCCTCGCTCTTTCTCACTCTCTCTTATCCTCTCGGCTCCACTCTCAGTCTCACTCTTTCTCACTCTCTATTATCCCGCCGGCTCCGCTCTCAGTCTCACTCTTTCTCACTCTCTGTTATCCACCTGGCTCCACTCTCAGTCTCACTCTTGCTCACTCTCTATTATCCTCCCGGCTCCTCTCTCAGTCTCACTCTTTTTCACTCTTTTACCCTCCCGGCTCCGCTCTCAGGCTCGCTATTTCTCACTCTCTCTTATCCTCTCGGCTCCACTCTCAGTCTCACTCTTTCTCACTCTCTATTATCCTCCCGGCTCCGCTCTCAGTCTCACTCTTTTTCACTCTTTTACCCTCCCGGCGGCGCTCTCAGCCTCGCTCTTTCTCACTCTCTGTTATTCTCCCGGCTCCGCTCTCAGTCTCACTCTTCCTCACTCTCTATTATCCTCCCGGCTCCGCACTCAGTCTCACTCTTTCTCACTCTCTGTTATTCTTCAGCTCCACTCTCATTCTCACTCTTTCTCACTCTCTGTTATCCTCCTGGCTCCACTCTCAGTCTCACTCTTGTCACTCTCTATTATCCTCCCGGCTCCGCTCTCAGTCTCACTCTTTCTCACTCTCTGTTATTCTCCCCACTCCACTCTCAGTCTCACTCTTTCTCACTCACTGTTATCCTCCCAGCTCCGCTCTCAGTCTCACTCTTCCTCACTCTCTGTTATCACCCCGGCTCCACTCTCAGTCTCGCACTTTCTCACTCTCTGTTATTCTCCCGGCTCCACTCTCAGTCTCACTCTTTCCCACTCTCTATTATCCTTCCGGCTCCGCTCTCAGTCTCACTCTTTTTCACTCTTTTACCCTCCCGGCTCCGCTCTCAGGCTCGCTCTTTCTCACTCTCTGTTATCCTCCCGGCTCCACTCTCAGTCTCACTCTTTCACACTCTCTATTATCCTCAAGGCTCCGCTCTCATTCTCACTCTTTCTCACTCTCTGTTATCCTCCCAGCTCCGCTCTCAGTCTCGCTCTTTCTCACTCTCTGTTATCCTCCCAGCTCCACTCTCAGTCTCACTCTTTCTCACACTCTGTTCTCCTCCCGGCTCCGCTCTCAGTCTCACTCTTCCTCACTCTCTGTTATCACCCCGGCTCCACTCTCAGTCTCGCTCTTTCTCACTGTTATTCTCCCGGCTCCACTCTCGGTCTCACTCGTTCCCACTCTCTAATATCCTCCCGGCTCCGCTCTCAGTCTCACTCTTTTTCACTCTTTTACCCAACCGGCTCCGCTCTCAGCCTCGCTCTTTCTCACTCTCTGTTATCCTCCCGGCTCCACTCTCAGTCTCACTCTTTCTCACTCTCTATTATCCTCTCCGCTCCACTCTCAGTCTCACTCTTTCTCTCTCTCTGTTATCCTCCTGGCTCCACTCTCAGTCTCACTCTTTCTCACTCTCTATTTCCCTCCCGGCTGCGCTCTCAGCCTCACTCTTTCTCACTCTCTGTTATCCTCCCAGCTCCACTCTCAGTCTCACTCTTTCTCACTCTCTGTTATCCTCACGTTTCCGCTCTTAAGCTCAATTTTTCTCACTCTCTATTATCCTCCCGTCTCCACTCTCAGACTCACTCTTTCTCACTCTCTGTTATCCGCCCGCCTCCGCTCTCAGTCTCGCTCTATCTCACTCTCTGTTATCCTCCCACCTCCACTCTCAGTCTCACTCTTTCTCACTCTCTGTTATTCCCCCAGCTCTGCTCTCAGCCTCACTTTTTCTCACTCTCTGTTATCCTCCCGACTCCGGTCTCAGTCTCACCCTTTCCTACTCTATGTTATCACCCCGGCTCCACTCTCAGTCTCGCTCTTTCTGCCTCTCTGTTATCCTACCGGCTCCACTCTCAGTCTCACTCGTTCTCACTCTCTATTATCCTCCCGGCTCCGCTCTCATTCTCACTCTTTTTCACTCTTTTACCCTCCCGGCTCCGCTCTCAGCCTCGCTCTTTCTCACTCTCTCTTATCCTCTCGGCTCCACTCTCAGTCTCACTCTTTCTCACTCTCTATTATCCCCCCGGCTCCACTCTCAGACTCACTCTTTCTCACTCTCTGTTACCCTCCCAGCTCCGCTCTCAGTTTCACTCTTTCTCACTCTCTGTTATCTTCCCGGCAACGCTCTCAGTCTCACTCTTTCTCACTCTCTGTTATCCTCCCGGCTCCACTCTTTGTCTCACACTTCCCCACTCTCTGTTATACTCCCGGCTCCGCTTCAGTCTCACTCTTTCTCACTCTCTATTATCCTCAAGGCTCCGCTCTCATTCTCACTCTTTCTCACTCTCTGTTATCCTCCCAGCTCCGCTCTCAGTCTCACTCTTTCTCACTCTCTGTTATCCTCCCAGCTCCACTCTCAGTCTCACTCTTTCTCACACTCTGTTCTCCTCCCGGCTCCGCTCTCAGTCTCACTCTTTTTCACTCTTTTACCCAACCGGCTCCGCTCTCAGCCTCGCTGTTTCTCACTCTCTGTTTCCCTCCCGACTCCGCTCACAGTCTCACTCTTTCTCACTCTCTGATATACTCCGAACTCCACTCTCAGTCTTGCTCTTTCTCACTCTCAATTATCCTCCCGGCTCATCTCTCAGTCTCACTCTTTCTCACTCTCTGTTATCCTCCATGCTCCGCTCTCAGTCACACACTTTCTCACTCTCTGTTATCCTCCCAGCTCCACTCTCAGTCTCACTCTTTCTCACTCTCTGTTATCCTCACGGTTCCGCTCCCTAGCTCAATTTTTCTCACTCTCTATTATCCTCCCGTCTCCACTCTCAGACTCACTCTTTCTCACTCTCTGTTCTCCGCCCGGCCCCGCTCTCAGTCTCGCTCTATCTCACTCTCTGTTATCCTCCCACCTCCACTCTCAGTCTGACTCTTTCTCACTCTCTGTTATTCCCCCAGCTCCGCTCTCAGTCTCACTTTTTCTCACTCTCTGTTATCCTCCCGACTCCGGTCTCAGTCTCACTCTTTCTCACTCTCTGTTATCCACCTGGCTCCACTCTCAGTCTCACTCTTGCTCACTCTCTATTATCCTCCCGGCTCCGCTCTCAGTCTCACTCTTTCTCACTCTCTGTTATACTCCCCACTCCACTCTCTGTCTCACTCTTTCTCGCTCTCTGTTATCCTCCCAGCTCCGCTCTCAGTCTCACTCTTGCTCACTCTCTATTATCCTCCCGGCCCCGCTCTCAGTCTCGCTCTATCTCACTCTCTGTTATCCTCCCACCTCCACTCTCAGTCTCACTCTTTCTCGCTCTCTGTTATCCTCCCAGCTCCGCTCTCAGTCTCACTCTTCCTCACTCTCTGTAATCACCCCGGCTCCACTCTCAGTCTCTCTCTTTCTCACTCTCTGTTATCCTACCAGCTCCACACTCAGTCTCACTCTTTCTCACTCTCTATTATCCTCCCGGCTCCGCTCTCAGTCTCACTCTTTTTCACTCTTTTACCCTCCCGGCTCCGCTCTCAGGCTCGCTATTTCTCACTCTCTCTTATCCTCTCGGCTCCAGTCTCAGTCTCACTCTTTCTCACTGTCTATTATCCTCCCGGCTCCGCTCTCATTCTCACTCTTTTTCACTCTTTTACCCTCCCGGCTCCGCTCTCAGCCTCGCTCTTTCTCACTCTCTACTATCCCCCCGGCTCCGCTCTCAGTCTCACTCTTTCTCACTCTCTGTTATCCACCTGGCTCCACTCTCAGTCTCACTCTTTCTCACTCTCTATTATCCCCCCGGCTCCGCTCTCAGTCTCACTCTTTCTCACTCTCTGTTATCCACCTGGCTCCACTCTCAGTCTCACTCTTGCTCACTCTCTATTATCCTCCCGGCTCCACTCTCAGTCTCACTCTTTCTCACTCTCTGTTATACTCCCCACTCCACTCTCTGTCTCACTCTTTCTCGCTCTCTGTTATCCTCCCAGCTCCGCTCTCAGTCTCACTCTTCCTCACTCTCTGTAATCACCCCGGCTCCACTCTCAGTCTCGCTCTTTCTCACTCTCTGTTATCCTCCCAGCTCCACTCTCAGTCTCACTCTTTCTCACTCTCTGTTATCCTCACGGCTCCGCTCCCTAGCTCAATTTTTCTCACTCTCTATTATCCTCCCGTCTCCACTCTCAGACTCACTCTTTCTAACTCTCTGTTCTCCGCCCGGCCCCGCTCTCAGTCTCGCTCTATCTCACTCTCTGTTATCCTCCCACCTCCACTCTCAGTCTCACTCTTTCTCGCTCTCTGTTATCCTCCCAGCTCCGCTCTCAGTCTCACTCTTCCTCACTCTCTGTAATCACCCCGGCTCCACTCTCAGTCTCTCCCTTTCTCACTCTCTGTTATCCTACCGGCTCCACACTCAGTCTCACTCTTTCTCACTCTCTATTATCCTCCCGGCTCCGCTCTCAGTCTCACTCTTTTTCACTCTTTTCCAATCCCGGCTCCGCTCTCAGGCTCGCTATTTCTCACTCTCTCTTATCCTCTCGGCTCCACTCTCAGTCTCACTCTTTCTCACTCTCTATTATCCTCCCGGCTCCACTCTAAGTCTCACTCTTTTTCACTCTTTTACCCTCCCGGCGGCGCTCTCAGCCTCGCTCTTTCTCACTCTCTGTTATTCTCCCGGCTCCGCTCTCAGTCTCACTCTTCCTCACTCTCTATTATCTTCCCGGCAACGCTCTCAGTCTCACTCTTTCTCACTCTCTGTTATCCTCCCGGCTCCACTCTTTGTCTCATACTTCCCCACTCTCTGTCATACTCCCGGCTCCGCTTCAGTCTCACTCTTTCTCACTCTCTATTATCCTCAAGGCTCCGCTCTCATTCTCACTCTTTCTCACTCTCTGTTATCCTCCCAGCTCCGCTCTCAGTCACGCTCTTTCTCACTCTCTGTTATCCTCCCAGCTCCACTCTCAGTCTCACTCTTTCTCACACTCTGATCTCCTCCCGGCTCCGCTCTCAGTCTCACTCTTTTTCACTCTTTTACCCAACCAGCTCCGCTCTCAGCCTCGCTCTTTCTCACTCTCTATTTCCCTCCCGGCTCCGCTCTCAGTCTCACTCTTTCTCACTCTCTGATATACTCCGAACTCCACTCTCAGTCTTGCTCTTTCTCACTCTCAATTATACTCCCGGCTCATCTCTCAGTCTCACTCTTTCTCACTCTCTGTTATCCTCCAGGCTCCGCTCTCAGTCACACACTTTCTCACTCTCTGTTATCCTCCCAGCTCCACTCTCAGTCTCACTCTTTCTCACTCTCTGTTATCCTCACGGTTCCGCTCCCTAGCTCAATTTTTCTCACTCTCTATTATCCTCCCGTCTCCACTCTCAGACTCACTCTTTCTCACTCTCTGTTCTCCGCCCGGCCCTGCTCTCAGTCTCGCTCTATCTCACTCTCTGTTATCCTCCCACCTCCACTCTCAGTCTCACTCTTTCTCACTCTCTGTTATTCCCCCAGCTCCGCTCTCAGCCTCACTTTTTCTCACTCTCTGTTATCCTCCCGACTCCGGTCTCAGTCTCACTCTTTCTCACTCTCTGTTATCACCCCGGCTCCACTCTCAGTCTCGCTCTTTCTCACTCTCTGTTATCCTACCGGCTCCACTCTCAGTCTCACTCGTTCTCACTCTCCATTATCCTCCCGGCTCCGCTCTCATTCTCACTCTTTTTCACTCTTTTACCCTCCCGGCTCCGCTCTCAGCCTCGCTCTTTCTCACTCTCTCTTATCCTCTCGGCTCCACTCTCAGTCTCACTCTTTCTCACTCTCTACTATCCCCCCGGCTCCTCTCTCAGTCTCACTCTTTTTCACTCTTTTACCCTCCCGGCTCCGCTCTCAGGCTCGCTATTTCTCACTCTCTCTTATCCTCTCGGCTCCACTCTCAGTCTCACTCTTTCTCACTCTCTATTATCCTCCCGGCTCCGCTCTCAGTCTCACTCTTTTTCACTCTTTTACCCTCCCGGCGGCGGTCTCAGCCTCGCTCTTTCTCACTCTCTGTTATTCTCCCGGCTCCGCTCTCAGTCTCACTCTTCCTCACTCTCTATTATCCTCCCGGCTCCGCACTCAGTCTCGCTCTTTCTCACTCCCTGTTATCCTTCAGCTCCACTCTCATTCTCACTCTTTCTCACTCTCTGTTATCCTCCTGGCTCCACTCTCAGTCTCACTCTTGCTCACTCTCTATTATCCTCCCGGCTCCGCTCTCAGTCTCACTCTTTCTCACTCTCTGTTATTCTCCCCACTCCACTCTCAGTCTCACTCTTTCTCACTCACTGTTATCCTCCCAGCTCCGCTCTCAGTCTCACTCTTCCTCACTCTCTGTTATCACCCCGGCTCCACTCTCAGTCTCGCACTTTCTCACTCTCTGTTATTCTCCCAGCTCCACTCTCAGCCTCACTTTTTCTCACTCTCTGTTATCCTCCCGACTCCGGTCTCAGTCTCACTCTTTCTCGCTCTCTGTTATCCTCCCAGCTCCGCTCTCAGTCTCACTCTTCCTCACTCTCTGTAATCACCCCGGCTCCACTCTCAGTCTCTCTCTTTCTCACTCTCTGTTATCCTACCGGCTCCACACTCAGTCTCACTCTTTCTCACTCTCTATTATCCTCCCGGCTCCGCTCTCAGTCTCACTCTTTTTCACTCTTTTACCCTCCCGGCTCCGCTCTCAGGCTCGCTATTTCTCACTCTCTCTTATCCTCTCGGCTCCACTCTCAGTCTCACTCTTTCTCACTCTCTATTATCCTCCCGGCTCCGCTCTCAGTCTCACTCTTTTTCACTCTTTTACCCTCCCGGCGGCGCTCTCAGCCTCGCTCTTTCTCACTCTCTGTTATTCTCCCGGCTCCGCTCTCAGTCTCACTCTTCCTCACTCTCTATTATCTTCCCGGCAACGCTCTCAGTCTCACTCTTTCTCACTCTCTGTTATCCTCCCGGCTCCACTCTTTGTCTCACACTTCCCCACTCTCTGTTATACTCCCGGCTCCGCTTCAGTCTCACTCTTTCTCACTCTCTATTATCCTCAAGGCTCCGCTCTCATTCTCACTCTTTCTCACTCTCTGTTATCCTCCCAGCTCCGCTCTCAGTCTCGCTCTTTCTCACTCTCTGTTATCCTCCCAGCTCCACTCTCAGTCTCACTCTTTCTCACACTCTGTTCTCCTCCCGGCTCCGCTCTCAGTCTCACTCTTTTTCACTCTTTTACCCAACCAGCTCCGCTCTCAGCCTCGCTCTTTCTCACTCTCTATTTCCCTCCCGGCTCCGCTCTCAGTCTCACTCTTTCTCACTCTCTGATATACTCCGAACTCCACTCTCAGCCTTGCTCTTTCTCACTCTCAATTATACTCCCGGCTCATCTCTCAGTCTCACTCTTTCTCACTCTCTGTTATCCTCCAGGCTCCGCTCTCAGTCACACACTTTCTCACTCTCTGTTATCCTCCCAGCTCCACTCTCAGTCTCACTCTTTCTCACTCTCTGTTATCCTCACGGTTCCGCTCCCTCGCTCAATTTTTCTCACTCTCTATTATCCTCCCGTCTCCACTCTCAGACTCACTCTTTCTCACTCTCTGTTCTCCGCCCGGCCCTGCTCTCAGTCTCGCTCTATCTCACTCTCTGTTATCCTCCCACCTCCACTCTCAGTCTCACTCTTTCTCACTCTCTGTTATTCCCCCAGCTCCGCTCTCAGCCTCACTTTTTCTCACTCTCTGTTATCCTCCCGACTCCGGTCTCAGTCTCACTCTTTCTCACTCTCTGTTATCACCCCGGCTCCACTCTCAGTCTCGCTCATTCTCACTCTCTGTTATCCTACCGGCTCCACTCTCAGTCTCACTCGTTCTCACTCTCCATTATCCTCCCGGCTCCGCTCTCATTCTCACTCTTTTTCACTCTTTTACCCTCCCGGCTCCGCTCTCAGCCTCGCTCTTTCTCACTCTCTCTTATCCTCTCGGCTCCACTCTCAGTCTCACTCTTTCTCACTCTCTACTATCCCCACGGCTCCGCTCTCAGTCTCACTCTTACTCACTCTCTGTTATCCACCTGGCTCCAGTCTCAGTCTCACTCTTGCTCACTCTCTATTATCCTCCCGGCTCCGCTCTCAGTCTCACTGTTTCTCACTCTCTGTTATACTCCCCACTCCACTCTCAGTCTCACTCTTTCTCACTCTCTGTTATCCTCCTGGCTCCACTCTCAGTCTCACTCTAGCTCACTTTCTATTATCCTCCCGGCTCCGCTCTCATTCTCACTCTTTTTCACTCTCTGTTACCCTCCCGGCTCCGCTCTCAGCCTCACTTTTTCTCACTCTCTGTTATCCTCCCGACTCCGGTCTCAGTCTCACTCTTTCTCACTCTCTGTTATCCTCACGGTTCCGCTCCCTAGCTCAATTTTTCTCACTCTCTATTATCCTCCCGTCTCCACTCTCAGACTCACTCTTTCTCACTCTCTGTTCTCCGCCCGGCCCCGCTCTCAGTCTCGCTCTATCTCACTCTCTGTTACCCTCCCGGCTCCGCTCTCAGCCTCACTTTTTCTCACTCTCTGTTATCCTCCCGACTCCGGTCTCAGTCTCACTCTTTCTCACTCTCTGTTATCACCCCGGCTCCACTCTCAATCTCGCTCTTTCTCACGCTCTGTTATCCTACCGGCTCCACTCTCAGTCTCACTCGTTCTCACTCTCTATTATCCTCTCGGCTCCGCTCTCATTCTCACTCTTTTTCACTCTTTTACCCTCCCGGCTCCGCTCTCAGCCTCGCTCTTTCTCACTCTCTCTTATCCTCTCGGCTCCACTCTCAGTCTCACTCTTTCTCACTCTCTATTATCCCGCCGGCTCCGCTCTCAGTCTCACTCTTTCTCACTCTCTGTTATCCACCTGGCTCCTCTCTCAGTCTCACTCTTGCTCACTCTCTATTATCCTCCCGGCTCCTCTCTCAGTCTCACTCTTTTTCACTCTTTTACCCTCCCGGCTCCGCTCTCAGGCTCGCTATTTCTCACTCTCTCTTATCCTCTCGGCTCCACTCTCAGTCTCACTCTTTCTCACTCTCTATTATCCTCCCGGCTCCGCTCTCAGTCTCACTCTTTTTCACTCTTTTACCCTCCCGGCGGCGCTCTCAGCCTCGCTCTTTCTCACTCTCTGTTATTCTCCCGGCTCCGCTCTCAGTCTCACTCTTCCTCACTCTCTATTATCCTCCCGGCTCCGCACTCAGTCTCGCTCTTTCTCACTCCCTGTTATCCTTCAGCGCCACTCTCATTCTCACTCTTTCTCACTCTCTGTTATCCTCCTGGCTCCACTCTCAGTCTCACTCTTGCTCACTCTCTATTATCCTCCCGGCTCCGCTCTCAGTCTCACTCTTTCTCACTCTCTGTTATTCTCCCCACTCCACTCTCAGTCTCACTCTCTCTCACTCACTGTTATCCTCCCAGCTCCGCTCTCAGTCTCACTCTTCCTCACTCTCTGTTATCACCCCGGCTCCACTCTCAGTCTCGCACTTTCTCACTCTCTGTTATTCTCCCAGCTCCGCTCTCAGCCTCACTTTTTCTCACTCTCTGTTATCCTCCCGACTCCGGTCTCAGTCTCACTCTTTCTCACTCTCTGTTATCACCCCAGCTCCACTCTCAGTCTCACTCTTTCTCACTCTCTGTTATCCTCACGGTTCCGCTCCCTAGCTCAATTTTTCTCACTCTCTATTATCCTCCCGTCTCCACTCTCAGACTCACTCTTTCTCACTCTCTGTTCTCCGCCCGGCCCCGCTCTCAGTCTCGCTCTATCTCACTCTCTGTTACCCTCCCGGCTCCGCTCTCAGCCTCACTTTTTCTCACTCTCTGTTAACCTCCCGACTCCGGTCTCAGTCTCACTCTTTCTCACTCTCTGTTATCACCCCGGCTCCACTCTCAGTCTCGCTCTTTCTCACGCTCTGTTATCCTACCGGCTCCACTCTCAGTCTCACTCGTTCTCACTCTCTATTATCCTCCCGGCTCCGCTCTCATTCTCACTCTTTTTCACTCTTTTACCCTCTCGGCTCCGCTCTCAGCCTCGCTCTTTCTCACTCTCTCTTATCCTCTCGGCTCCACTCTCAGTCTCACTCTTTCTCACTCTCTATTATCCCCCCGGCTCCGCTCTCAGTCTCACTCTTTCTCACTCTCTGTTATCCTCCCACCTCCACTCTCAGTCTCACTCTTTCTCACTCTCTGTTATTCCCCCAGCTCCGCTCTCAGCCTCACTTTTTCTCACTCTCTGTTATCCTCCCGACTCCGGTCTCAGTCTCACTCTTTCTCACTCTCTGTTATCACCTCGGCTCCACTCTCAGTCTCACTCGTTCTCACTCTCTATTATCCTCCCGGCTCCGCTCTCATTCTCACTCTTTTTCACTCTTTTACCCTCCCGGCTCCGCTCTCAGCCTCGCTCTTTCTCACTCTCTCTTATCCTCTCGGCTCCACTCTCAGTCTCACTCTTTCTCACTCTCTATTATCCCGCCGGCTCCGCTCTCAGTCTCACTCTTTCTCACTCTCTGTTATCCACCTGGCTCCACTCTCAGTCTCACTCTTGCTCACTCTCTATTATCCTCCCGGCTCCTCTCTCAGTCTCACTCTTTTTCACTCTTTTACCCTCCCGGCTCCGCTCTCAGGCTCGCTATTTCTCACTCTCTCTTATCCTCTCGGCTCCACTCTCAGTCTCACTCTTTCTCACTCTCTATTATCCTCCCGGCTCCGCTCTCAGTCTCACTCTTTTTCACTCTTTTACCCTCCCGGCGGCGCTCTCAGCCTCGCTCTTTCTCACTCTCTGTTATTCTCCCGGCTCCGCTCTCAGTCTCACTCTTCCTCACTCTCTATTATCCTCCCGGCTCCGCACTCAGTCTCGCTCTTTCTCACTCCCTGTTATCCTTCAGCTCCACTCTCATTCTCACTCTTTCTCACTCTCTGTTATCCTCCTGGCTCCACTCTCAGTCTCACTCTTGCTCACTCTCTATTATCCTCCCGGCTCCGCTCTCAGTCTCACTCTTTCTCACTCTCTGTTATTCTCCCCACTCCACTCTCAGTCTCACTCTTTCTCACTCACTGTTATCCTCCCAGCTCCGCTCTCAGTCTCACTCTTCCTCACTCTCTGTTATCACCCCGGCTCCACTCTCAGTCTCGCACTTTCTCACTCTCTGTTATTCTCCCGGCTCCACTCTCAGTCTCACTCTTTCCCACTCTCTATTATCCTTCCGGCTCCGCTCTTAGTCTCACTCTTTTTCACTCTTTTACCCTCCCGGCTCCGCTCTCAGGCTCGCTCTTTCTCACTCTCTGTTATCCTCCCGGCTCCACTCTCAGTCTCACTCTTTCACACTCTCTATTATCCTCATGGCTCCGCTCTCATTCTCACTCTTTCTCACTCTCTGTTACCCACCCAGCTCCGCTCTCAGTCTCGCTCTTTCTCACTCTCTGTTATCCTCCCAGCTCCACTCTCAGTCTCACTCTTTCTCACACTCTGTTCTCCTCCTGGCTCCGCTCTCAGACTCACTCTTCCTCACTCTCTGTTATCACCCCGGCTCCACTCTCAGTCTCGCTCTTTCTCACTGCTATTCTCCCGGCTCCACTCTCGGTCTCACTCGTTCCCACTCTCTAATATCCTCCCGGCTCCGCTCTCAGTCTCACTCTTTTTCACTTTTTTACCCAACCGGCTCCGCTCTCAGCCTCGCTCTTTCTCACTCTCTGTTATCCTCCCGGCTCCACT
This sequence comes from Scyliorhinus torazame, assembly GCF_047496885.1. Taxonomy (NCBI): domain Eukaryota; kingdom Metazoa; phylum Chordata; class Chondrichthyes; order Carcharhiniformes; family Scyliorhinidae; genus Scyliorhinus; species Scyliorhinus torazame. Next base: position 28,018,459 of record NC_092712.1, read on the forward strand.
CTCAGTCTCACTCTTTCTCACTCTCTATTATCCTCTCCGCTCCACTCTCAGTCTCACTCTTTCTCTCTCTCTGTTATCCTCCTGGCTCCACTCTCAGTCTCACTCTTTCTCACTCTCTATTTCCCTCCCGGCTGCGCTCTCAGCCTCACTCTTTCTCACTCTCTGTTATCCTCCCAGCTCCACTCTCAGTCTCACTCTTTCTCACTCTCTGTTATCCTCACGTTTCCGCTCCCGAGCTCAATTTTTCTCACTCTCTATTATCCTACCGTCTCCACTCTCAGACTCACTCTTTCTCACTCTCTGTTATCCGCCCGCCTCCGCTCTCAGTCTCGCTCTATCTCACTCTCTGTTATCCTCCCACCTCCACTCTCAGTCTCACTCTTTCTCACTCTCTGTTATTCCCCCAGCTCTGCTCTCAGCCTCACTTTTTCTCACTCTCTGTTATCCTCCCGACTCCGGTCTCAGTCTCACCCTTTCCTACTCTATGTTATCACCCCGGCTCCACTCTCAGTCTCGCTCTTTCTGCCTCTCTGTTATCCTACCGGCTCCACTCTCAGTCTCACTCGTTCTCACTCTCTATTATCCTCCCGGCTCCGCTCTCATTCTCACTCTTTTTCAATCTTTTACCCTCCCGGCTCCGCTCTCAGCCTCGCTCTTTCTCACTCTCTCTTATCCTCTCGGCTCCACTCTCAGTCTCACTCTTTCTCACTCTCTATTATCCCCCCGGCTCCACTCTCAGACTCACTCTTTCTCACTCTCTGTTACCCTCCCAGCTCCGCTCTCAGTTTCACTCTTTCTCACTCTCTGTTATCTTCCCGGCAACGCTCTCAGTCTCACTCTTTCTCACTCTCTGTTATCCTCCCGGCTCCACTCTTTGTCTCACACTTCCCCACTCTCTGTTATACTCCCGGCTCCGCTTCAGTCTCACTCTTTCTCACTCTCTATTATCCTCAAGGCTCCGCTCTCATTCTCACTCTTTCTCACTCTCTGTTATCCTCCCAGCTCCGCTCTCAGTCTCGCTCTTTCTCACTCTCTGTTATCCTCCCAGCTCCACTCTCAGTCTCACTCTTTCTCACACTCTGTTCTCCTCCCGGCTCCGCTCTCATTCTCACTCTTTTTCACTCTTTTACCCAACCGGCTCCGCTCTCAGCCTCGCTCTTTCTCACTCTCTATTTCCCTCCCGGCTCCGCTCACAGTCTCACTCTTTCTCACTCTCTGATATACTCCGAACTCCACTCTCAGTCTTGCTCTTTCTCACTCTCAATTATCCTCCCGGCTCATCTCTCAGTCTCACTCTTTCTCACTCTCTGTTATCCTCCAGGCTCCGCTCTCAGTCACACACTTTCTCACTCTCTGTTATCCTCCCAGCTCCACTCTCAGTCTCACTCTTTCTCACTCTCTGTTATCCTCACGGTTCCGCTCCCTAGCTCAATTTTTCTCACTCTCTATTATCCTCCCGTCTCCACTCTCAGACTCACTCTTTCTCACTCTCTGTTCTCCGCCCGGCCCTGCTCTCAGTCTCGCTCTATCTCACTCTCTGTTATCCTCCCACCTCCACTCTCAGTCTCACTCTTTCTCACTCTCTGTTATCACCCCGGCTCCACTCTCAGTCTCGCTCTTTCTCACTCTCTGTTATCCTACCGGCTCCACTCTCAGTCTCACTCGTTCCCACTCTCCATTATCCTCCCGGCTCCGCTCTCATTCTCACTCTTTTTCACTCTTTTACCCTCCCGGCTCCGCTCTCAGCCTCGCTCTTTCTCACTCTCTCTTATCCTCTCGGCTCCACTCTCAGTCTCACTCTTTCTCACTCTCTATTATCCCCCCGGCTCCGCTCTCAGTCTCACTCTTACTCACTCTCTGTTATCCACCTGGCTCCAGTCTCAGTCTCACTCTTGCTCACTCTCTATTATCCTCCCGGCTCCGCTCTCAGTCTCACTGTTTCTCACTCTCTGTTATACTCCCCACTCCACTCTCAGTCTCACTCTTTCTCACTCTCTGTTATCCTCCTGGCTCCACTCTCAGTCTCACTCTAGCTCACTCTCTATTATTCTCCCGGCTCCGCTCTCAGTCTCACTATTTCTCACTCTCTGTTATACTCACGACTCCACTCTCTGTCTCACTCTTTCTCGCTCTCTGTTATCCTCCCAGCTCCGCTCTCAGTCTCACTCTTCCTCACTCTCTGTAATCACCCCGGCTCCACTCTCAGTCTCGCTCTTTCTCACTCTCTGTTATCCTCCCAGCTCCACTCTCAGTCTCACTCTTTCTCACTCTCTGTTATCCTCACGGTTCCGCTCCCTAGCTCAATTTTTCTCACTCTCTATTATCCTCCCGTCTCCACTCTCAGACTCACTCTTTCTCACTCTCTGTTCTCCGCCCGGCCCCGCTCTCAGTCTCGCTCTATCTCACTCTCTGTTATCCTCCCACCTCCACTCTCAGTCTCACTCTTTCTCACTCTCTGTTATTCCCCCAGCTCCGCTCTCAGCCTCACTTTTTCTCACTCTCTGTTATCCTCCCGACTCCGGTCTCAGTCTCACTCTTTCTCACTCTCTGTTATCACCCTGGCTCCACTCCCAGTCTCGCTCTTTCTCACGCTCTGTTATCCTACCGGCTCCACTCTCAGTCTCACTCGTTCTCACTCTCTATTATCCTCCCGGCTCCGCTCTCATTCTCACTCTTTTTCACTCTTTTACCCTCCCGGCTCCGCTCTCAATCTCGCTCTTTCTCACTCTCTCTTATCCTCTCGGCTCCACTCTCAGTCTCACTCTTTCTCACTCTCTGTTATCCACCTGGCTCCACTCTCAGTCACACTCTTGCTCACTCTCTATTATCCTCCCGGCTCCTCTCTCAGTCTCACTCTTTCTCACTCTCTGTTATACTCCCCACTCCACTCTCAGTCTCACTCTTTCTCACTCTCTGTTATCCTCCTGGCTCCACTCTCAGTCTCACTCTAGCTCACTCTCTATTATTCTCCCGGCTCCGCTCTCAGTCTCACTATTTCTCACTCTCTGTTATACTCACGACTCCACTCTCTGTCTCACTCTTTCTCGCTCTCTGTTATCCTCCCAGCTCCGCTCTCAGTCTCACTCTTCCTCACTCTCTGTAATCACCCCGGCTCCACACTCAGTCTCACTCTTTCTCACTCTCTATTATCCTCCCGGTTCCGCTCTCAGTCTCACTCTTTTTCACTCTTTTACCCTCCCGGCTCCGCTCTCAGGCTCGCTATTTCTCACTCTCTCTTATTCTCTCGGCTCCACTCTCAGTCTCACTCTTTCTCACTCTCTATTATCCTCCCGGCTCCGCTCTCAGTCTCACTCTTTTTCACTCTTTTACCCTCCCGGCGGCGCTCTCAGCCTCGCTCTTTCTCACTCTCTGTTATTCTCCCGGCTCCGCACTCAGTCTCGCTCTTTCTCACTCCCTGTTATCCTTCAGCTCCACTCTCATTCTCACTCTTTCTCACTCTCTGTTATCCTCCTGGCTCCACTCTCAGTCTCACTCTTGCTCACTCTCTATTATCCTCCTGGCTCCACTCTCAGTCTCACTCTTGCTCACTCTCTATTATCCTCCCGGCTCCACTCTCATTCTCACTCTTTCTCACTCTCTGTTATTCTCCCCACTCCACTCTCAGTCTCACTCTTTCCCACTCTCTATTATCCTCCCGGCTCCGCTCTCAGTCTCACTCTTTTTCACTCTTTTACCTTCCCGGCTCCGCTCTCAGGCTCGCTCTTTCTCACTCTCTGTTATCCTCCCGGCTCCACTCTCAGTCTCACTCTTTCACACTCTCTATTATCCTCAAGCCTCCGCTCTCATTCTCACTCTTTCTCACTCTCTGTTATCCTCCCAGCTCCGCTCTCAGTCTCGCTCTTTCTCACTCTCTGTTATCCTCCCAGCTCCACTCTCTCAGTCTCACTCTTTCTCACACTCTGTTCTCCTCCCGGCTCCGCTCTCAGTTTCACTCTTCCTCACTCTCTGTTATCACCCCGGCTCCACTCTCAGTCTCGCTCTTTCTCACTGTTATTCTCCCGGCTCCACTCTCGGTCTCACTCGTTCCCACTCTCTAATATCCTCCCGGCTCCGCTCTCAGTCTCACTCTTTTTCACTCTTTTACCCAACCGGCTCCGCTCTCAGCCTCGCTCTTTCTCACTCTCTGTTATCCACCCGGCTCCACTCTCAGTCTCACTCTTTCTCACTCTCTATTATCCTCTCCGCTCCACTCTCAGTCTCACTCTTTCTCTCTCTCTGTTATCCTCCTGGCTCCACTCTCAGTCTCACTCTTTCTCACTCTCTATTTCCCTCCCGGCTGCGCTCTCAGTCTCACTCTTTCTCACTCTCTGATATACTCCGAACTCCACTCTCAGTCTTGCTCTTTCTCACTCTCAATTATCCTCCCGGCTCTTCTCTCAGTCTCACTCTTTCTCACTCTCTGTTATCCTCCCGGCTCCGTTCTCAGTCACACACTTTCTCACTCTCTGTTATCCTCCCAGCTCCACTTTCAGTCTCACTCTTTCTCTCTCTCTGTTATCCTCCTGGCTCCACTCTCAGTCTCACTCTTTCTCACTCTCTATTTCCCTCCCGGCTGCGCTCTCAGTCTCACTCTTTCTCACTCTCTGATATACTCCGAACTCCACTCTCAGTCTTGCTCTTTCTCACTCTCAATTATCCTCCCGGCTCTTCTCTCAGTCTCACTCTTTCTCACTCTCTGTTATCCTCCCGGCTCCACTCTCAGACTCACTCTTTCTCACTCTCTGTTACCCTCCCAGCTCCGCTCTCAGTTTCACTCTTTCTCACTCTCTGTTATCTTCCCGGCAACGCTCTCAGTCTCACTCTTTCTCACTCTCTGTTATCCTCCCGGCTCCACTCTTTGTCTCACACTTCCCCACTCTCTGTTATACTCCCGGCTCCGCTTCAGTCTCACTCTTTCTCACTCTCTATTATCCTCAAGGCTCCGCTCTCATTCTCACTCTTTCTCACTCTCTGTTATCCTCCCAGCTCCGCTCTCAGTCTCGCTCTTTCTCACTCTCTGTTATCCTCCCAGCTCCACTCTCAGTCTCACTCTTTCTCACACTCTGTTCTCCTCCCGGCTCCGCTCTCAGTCTCACTCTTTTTCACTCTTTTACCCAACCGGCTCCGCTCTCAGCCTCGCTCTTTCTCACTCTCTATTTCCCTCCCGGCTCCGCTCACAGTCTCACTCTTTCTCACTCTCTGATATACTCCGAACTCCACTCTCAGTCTTGCTCGTTCTCACTCTTAAATTATCCTCCCGGCTCATCTCTCAGTCTCACTCTTTCTCACTCTCTGTTATCCTCCAGGCTCCGCTCTCAGTCACACACTTTCTCACTCTCTGTTATCCTCCCAGCTCCACTCTCAGTCTCACTCTTTCTCACTATCTGTTATCCTCACGGTTCCGCTCCCTAGCTCAATTTTTCTCACTCTCTATTATCCTCCCGTCTCCACTCTCAGACTCACTCTTTCTCACTCTCTGTTCTCCGCCCGGCCCCGCTCTCAGTCTCGCTCTATCTCACTCTCCGTTATCCTCCCACCTCCACTCTCAGTCTCACTCTTTCTCACTCTCTGTTATTCCCCCAGCTCCGCTCTCAGCCTCACTTTTTCTCACTCTCTGTTATCCTCCCGACTCCGGTCTCAGTCTCACTCTTTCTCACTCTCTGTTATCACCCCGGCTCCACTCTCAGTCTCGCTCTTTCTCACTCTCTGTTATCCTACCGGCTCCGCTCTCAGTCTCACTCTTTCTCACTCTCTGTTATCTTCCCGGCAACGCTCTCAGTCTCACTCTTTCTCACTCTCTGTTATCCTCCCGGCTCCACTCTTTGTCTCACACTTCCCCACTCTCTGTTATACTCCCGGCTCCGCTTCAGTCTCACTCTTTCTCACTCTCTATTATCCTCAAGGCTCCGCTCTCATTCTCACTCTTTCTCACTCTCTGTTATCCTCCCAGCTCCGCTCTCAGTCTCGCTCTTTCTCACTCTCTGTTATCCTCCCAGCTCCACTCTCAGTCTCACTCTTTCTCACACTCTGTTCTCCTCCCGGCTCCGCTCTCAGTCTCACTCTTTTTCACTCTTTTACCCAACCGGCTCCGCTCTCAGCCTCGCTCTTTCTCACTCTCTATTTCCCTCCCGGCTCCGCTCACAGTCTCACTCTTTCTCACTCTCTGATATACTCCGAACTCCACTCTCAGTCTTGCTCGTTCTCACTCTTAAATTATCCTCCCGGCTCATCTCTCAGTCTCACTCTTTCTCACTCTCTGTTATCCTCCAGGCTCCGCTCTCAGTCACACACTTTCTCACTCTCTGTTATCCTCCCAGCTCCACTCTCAGTCTCACTCTTTCTCACTATCTGTTATCCTCACGGTTCCGCTCCCTAGCTCAATTTTTCTCACTCTCTATTATCCTCCCGTCTCCACTCTCAGACTCACTCTTTCTCACTCTCTGTTCTCCGCCCGGCCCCGCTCTCAGTCTCGCTCTATCTCACTCTCCGTTATCCTCCCACCTCCACTCTCAGTCTCACTCTTTCTCACTCTCTGTTATTCCCCCAGCTCCGCTCTCAGCCTCACTTTTTCTCACTCTCTGTTATCCTCCCGACTCCGGTCTCAGTCTCACTCTTTCTCACTCTCTGTTATCACCCCGGCTCCACTCTCAGTCTCGCTCTTTCTCACTCTCTGTTATCCTACCGGCTCCACTCTCAGTCTCACTCGTTCTCACTCTCTATTATCCTCCCGGCTCCGCTCTCATTCTCACTCTTTTTCACTCTTTTACCCTCCCGGCTCCGCTCTCAGCCTCGCTCTTTCTCACTCTCTATTATCCCCCCGGCTCCGCTCTCAGTCTCACTCTTTCTCACTCTCTGTTATCCACCTGGCTCCACTCTCAGTCTCACTCTTTCTCACTCTCTATTATCCCCCCGGCTTCGCTCTCAGTCTCACTCTTTCTCACTCTCTGTTATCCACCTGGCTCCACTCTCAGTCTCACTCTTGCTCACTCTCTATTATCCTCCCGGCTCCGCTCTCAGTCTCACTCTTTCTCACTCTCTGTTATACTCCCCACTCCACTCTCAGTCTCACTCTTTCTCACTCTCTGTTATCCTCCTGGCTCCACTCTCAGTCTCACTCTAGCTCACTCTCTATTATTCTCCTGGCTCCGCTCTCAGTCTCACTATTTCTCACTCTCTGTTATACTCACGACTCCATTCTCTGTCTCACTCTTTCTCGCTCTCTGTTATCCTCCCAGCTCCGCTCTCAGTCTCACTCTTCCTCACTCTCTGTAATCACCCCGGCTCCACTCTCAGTCTCGCTCTTTCTCACTCTCTGTTATCCTCCCAGCTCCACTCTCAGTCTCACTCATTCTCACTCTCTGTTATCCTCACGGTTCCGCTCCCTCGCTCAATTTTTCTCACTCTCTATTATCCTCCCGTCTCCACTCTCAGACTCACTCTTTCTAACTCTCTGTTCTCCGCCCGGCCCTGCTCTCAGTCTCACTCTATCTCACTCTCTGTTATCCTCCCACCTCCACTCTCAGTCTCACTCTTTCTCACTCTCTGTTATTCCCCCAGCTCCGCTCTCAGCCTCACTTTTTCTCACTCTCTGTTATCCTCCCGACTCCGGTCTCAGTCTCACTCTTTCTCACTCTCTGTTATCACCCCGGCTCCACTCTCAGTCTCGCTCTTTCTCACGCTCTGTTATCCTACCGGCTCCACTCTCAGTCTCACTCGTTCTCACTCTCTATTATCCTCCCGGCTCCGCTCTCATTCTCACTCTTTTTCACTCTTTTACCCTCCCGGCTCCGCTCTCAGCCTCGCTCTTTCTCACTCTCTCTTATCCTCTCGGCTCCACTCTCAGTCTCACTCTTTCTGACTCTCTATTATCCCCCCGGCTCCGCTCTCAGTCTCACTCTTTCTCACTCTGTTATCCACCTGGCTTCACTCTCAGTCTCACTCTTGCTCACTCTCTATTATCCTCCCGGCTCCTCTCTCAGTCTCACTCTTTCTCACTCTCTGTTATACTCCCCACTCCACTCTCAGTCTCACTCTTTCTCACTCTCTGTTATCCTCCTGGCTCCACTCTCAGTCTCACTCTAGCTCACTCTCTATTATTCTCCCGGCTCCGCTCTCAGTCTTACTATTTCTCACTCTCTGTTATACTCACGACTCCACTCTCTGTCTCACTCTTTCTCGCTCTCTGTTATCCTCCCAGCTCCGCTCTCAGTCTCACTCTTCCTCACTCTCTGTAATCACCCCGGCTCCACTCTCAGTCTCTCTCTTTCTCACTCTCTGTTATCCTACCGGCTCCACACTCAGTCTCACTCTTTCTCACTCTCTATTATCCTCCCGGCTCCGCTCTCAGTCTCACTATTTTTCACTCTTTTACCCTCCCGGCTCCGCTCTCAGGCTCGCTATTTCTCACTCTCTCTTATCCTCTCGGCTCCACTCTCAGTCTCACTCTTTCTCACTCTCTATTATCCTCCCGGCTCCGCTCTCAGTCTCACTCTTTTTCACTCTTTTACCCTCCCGGCGGCGCTCTCAGCCTCGCTCTTTCTCACTCTCTGTTATTCTCCCGGCTCCGCTCTCAGTCTCACTCTTTCTCACTCTCTATTATCCTCCCGGCTCCGCTCTCAGTCTCACTCTTTTTCACTCTTTTACCCTCCCGGCGGCGCTCTCAGCCTCGCTCTTTCTCACTCTCTATTATCTTCCCGGCTCCACTCTCAGTTTCACTCTTTCTCACTCTCTGTTATCCTCACGGTTCCGCTCCCTAGCTCAATTTTTCTCACTCTCTATTATCCTCCCGTCTCCACTCTCAGACTCACTCTTTCTCACTCTCTGTTCTCCGCCCGGCCCCGCTCTCAGTCTCGCTCTATCTCACTCTCTGTTATCCTCCCACCTCCACTCTCAGTCTCACTCTTTCTCACTCTCTGTTATTCCCCCAGCTCCGCTCTCAGCCTCACTTATTCTCACTCTCTGTTATCCTCCCGACTCCGGTCTCAGTCTCACTCTTTCTCACTCTCTGTTATCACCCCGGTTCCACTCTCAGTCTCGCTCTTTCTAACTCTCTGTTATCCTACCAGCTCCACTCTCAGTCTCACTCGTTCTCACTCTCTATTATCCTCCCGGCTCCGCTCTCATTCTCACTCTTTTTCACTCTTTTACCCTCCCGGCTCCGCTCTCAGCCTCGCTCTTTCTCACTCTCTCTGATCCTCTCGGCTCCACTCTCAGTCTCACTCTTTCTCACTCTCTATTATCCCGCCGGCTCCGCTCTCAGTCTCACTCTTTCTCACTCTCTGTTATCCACCTGGCTCCACTCTCAGTCTCACTCTTGCTCACTCTCTATTATCCTCCCGGCTCCTCTCTCAGTCTCACTCTTTTTCACTCTTTTACCCTCCCGGCTCCGCTCTCAGGCTCGCTATTTCTCACTCTCTCTTATCCTCTCGGCTCCACTCTCAGTCTCACTCTTTCTCACTCTCTATTATCCTCCCGGCTCCGCTCTCAGTCTCACTCTTTTTCACTCTTTTACCCTCCCGGCGGCGCTCTCAGCCTCGCTCTTTCTCACTCTCTGTTATTCTCCCGGCTCCGCTCTCAGTCTCACTCTTCCTCACTCTCTATTATCCTCCCGGCTCCGCACTCAGTCTCGCTCTTTCTCACTCCCTGTTATCCTACAGCTCCACTCTCATTCTCACTCTTTCTCACTCTCTGTCATCCTCCTGGCTCCACTCTCAGTCTCACTCTTGCTCACTCTCTATTATCCTCCCGGCTCCGCTCTCAGTCTCACTCTTTCTCACTCTCTGTTATTCTCCCCACTCCACTCTCAGTCTCACTCTTTCTCACTCACTGTTATCCTCCCAGCTCCGCTCTCAGTCTCACTCTTCCTCACTCTCTGTTATCACCCCGGCTCCACTCTCAGTCTCGCACTTTCTCACTCTCTGTTATTCTCCCGGCTCCACTCTCAGTCTCACTCTTTCCCACTCTCTATTATCCTCCCGGCTCCGCTCTCAGTCTCACTCTTTTTCACTCTTTTACCCTCCCGGCTCCGCTCTCAGGCTCGCTCTTTCTCACTCTCTGTTATCCTCCCGGCTCCACTCTCAGTCTCACTCTTTCACACTCTCTATTATCCTCAAGGCTCCGCTCTCATTCTCACTCTTTCTCACTCTCTGTTATCCTCCCAGCTCCGCTCTCAGTCTCGCTCTTTCTCACTCTCTGTTATCCTCCCAGCTCCAGTCTCAGTCTCACTCTTTCTCACACTCTGTTCTCCTCCCGGCTCCGCTCTCAGTCTCACTCTTCCTCACTCTCTGTTATCACCCCGGCTCCACTCTCAGTCTCGCTCTTTCTCACTGTTATTCTCCCGGCTCCACTCTCGGTCTCACTCGTTCCCACTCTCTAATATCCTCCCGGCTCCGCTCTCAGTCTCACTGTTTTTCACTCTTTTACCCAACCGGCTCCGCTCTCAGCCTCTCTCTTTCTCACTCTCTGTTATCCTCCCGGCTCCACTCTCAGTCTCACTCTTTCTCACTCTCTATTATCCTCTCCGCTCCACTCTCAGTCTCACTCTTTCTCTCTCTCTGTTATCCTCCTGGCTCCACTCTCAGTCTCACTCTTTCTCACTCTCTATTTCCCTCCCGGCTGCGCTCTCAGTCTCACTCTTTCTCACTCTCTGTTATCCTCCCAGCTCCACTCTCAGTCTCACTCTTTCTCACTCTCTGTTATCCTCACGTTTCCGCTCCCGAGCTCAATTTTTCTCACTCTCTATTATCCTCCCGTCTCCACTCTCAGACTCACTCTTTCTCACTCTCTGTTATCCGCCCGCCTCCGCTCTCAGTCTCGCTCTATCTCACTCTCTGTTATCCTCCCACCTCCACTCTCAGTCTCACTCTTTCTCACTCTCTGTTATCCTCCCGACTCCGGTCTCAGTCTCACCCTTTCTCACTCTATGTTATCACCCCGGCTCCACTCTCAGTCTCGCTCTTTCTGTCTCTCTGTTATCCTACCGGCTCCACTCTCAGTCTCACTCGTTCTCACTCTCTATTATCCTCCCGGCTCCGCTCTCATTCTCACTCTTTTTCACTCTTTTACCCTCCCGGCTCCGCTCTCAGCCTCGCTCTTTCTCACTCTCTCTTATCCTCTCGGCTCCACTCTCAGTCTCACTCTTTCTCACTCTCTATTATCCCCCCGGCTCCACTCTCAGACTCACTCTTTCTCACTCTCTGTTACCCTCCCAGCTCCGCTCTCAGTTTCACTCTTTCTCACTCTCTGTTATCTTCCCGGCAACGCTCTCAGTCTCACTCTTTCTCACTCTCTGTTATCCTCCCGGCTCCACTCTTTGTCTCACACTTCCCCACTCTCTGTTATACTCCCGGCTCCGCTTCAGTCTCACTCTTTCTCACTCTCTATTATCCTCAAGGCTCCGCTCTCATTCTCACTCTTTCTCACTCTCTGTTATCCTCCCAGCTCCGCTCTCAGTCTCGCTCTTTCTCACTCTCTGTTATCCTCCCAGCTCCACTCTCAGTCTCACTCTTTCTCACACTCTGTTCTCCTCCCGGCTCCGCTCTCAGTCTCACTCTTTTTCACTCTTTTACCCAACCGGCTCCGCTCTCAGCCTCGCTCTTTCTCACTCTCTATTTCCCTCCCGGCTCCGCTCACAGTCTCACTATTTCTCACTCTCTGATATACTCCGAACTCCACTCTCAGTCTTGCTCTTTCTCACTCTCAATTATCCTCCCGGCTCATCTCTCAGTCTCACTCTTTCTCACTCTCTGTTATCCTCCAGGCTCCGCTCTCAGTCACACACTTTCTCACTCTCTGTTATCCTCCCAGCTCCACTCTCAGTCTCACTCTTTCTCACTCTCTGTTATCCTCACGGTTCCGCTCCCTAGCTCAATTTTTCTCACTCTCTATTATCCTCCCGTCTCCACTCTCAGACTCACTCTTTCTCACTCTCTGTTCTCCGCCCGGCCCCACTCTCAGTCTCGCTCTATCTCACTCTCTGTTATCCTCCCACCTCCACTCTCAGTCTCACTCTTTCTCACTCTCTGTTATTCCCCCAGCTCCGCTCTCAGCCTCACTTTTTCTCACTCTCTGTTATCCTCCCGACTCCGGTCTCAGTCTCACTCTTTCTCACTCTCTGTTATCACCCCGGCTCCACTCTCAGTCTCGCTCTTTCTCACTCTCTGTTATCCTACCGGCTCCACTCTCAGTCTCACTCGTTCTCACTCTCTATTATCCTCCCGGCTCCGCTCTCATTCTCACTCTTTTTCACTCTTTTACCCTCCCGGCTCCGCTCTCAGCCTCGGTCTTTCTCACTCTCTATTATCCCCCCGGCTCCGCTCTCAGTCTCACTCTTTCTCACTCTCTGTTATCCACCTGGCTCCACTCTCAGTCTCACTCTTTCTCACTCTCTATTATCCCCCTGGCTCCGCTCTCAGTCTCACTCTTTCTCACTCTGTTATCCACCTGGCTCCACTCTCAGTCTCACTCTTGCTCACTCTCTATTATCCTCCCGGCTCCTCTCTCAGTCTCACTCTTTCTCACTCTCTGTTATACTCCCCACTCCACTCTCAGTCTCACTCTTTCTCACTCTCTGTTATCCTCCTGGCTCCACTCTCAGTCTCACTCTAGCTCACTCTCTATTATTCTCCCGGCTCCGCTCTCAGTCTCACTATTTCTCACTCTCTGTTATACTCACGACTCCACTCTCTGTCTCACTCTTTCTCGCTCTCTGTTATCCTCCCAGCTCCGCTCTCAGTCTCACTCTTCCTCACTCTCTGTAATCACCCCGGCTCCACTCTCAGTCTCTCTCTTTCTCACTCTCTGTTATCCTACCGGCTCCACACTCAGTCTCACTCTTTCTCACTCTCTATTATCCTCCCGGCTCCGCTCTCAGTCTCACTCTTTTTCACTCTTTTACCCTCCCGGCTCCGCTCTCAGGCTCGCTATTTCTCACTCTCTCTTATCCTCTCGGCTCCACTCTCAGTCTCACTCTTTCTCACTCTCTATTATCCTCCCGGCTCCGCTCTCAGTCTCACTCTTTTTCACTCTTTTACCCTCCCGGCGGCGCTCTCAGCCTCGCTCTTTCTCACTCCCTGTTATTCTCCCGGCTCCGCTCTCAGTCTCACTCTTCCTCACTCTCTATTATCTTCCCGGCAACGCTCTCAGTCTCACTCTTTCTCACTCTCTGTTATCCTCCCGGCTCCACTCTTTGTCTCACACTTCCCCACTCTCTGTTATACTCCCGGCTCCGCTTCAGTCTCACTCTTTCTCACTCTCTATTATCCTCAAGGCTCCGCTCTCATTCTCACTCTTTCTCACTCTCTGTTATCCTCCCAGCTCCGCTCTCAGTCTCGCTCTTTCTCACGCTCTGTTATCCTCCCAGCTCCACTCTCAGTCTCACTCTTTCTCACACTCTGTTCTCCTCCCGGCTCCGCTCTCAGTCTCACTCTTTTTCACTCTTTTACCCAACCGGCTCCGCTCTCAGCCTCGCTCTTTCTCACTCTCTATTTCCCTCCCGGCTCTGCTCTCAGTCTCACTCTTTCTCACTCTCTGATATACTCCGAACTCCACTCTCAGTCTTGCTCTTTCTCACTCTCAATTATCCTCCCGGCTCATCTCTCAGTCTCACTCTTTCTCACTCTCTGTTATCCTCCAGGCTCCGCTCTCAGTCACACACTTTCTCACTCTCTGTTATCCTCCCAGCTCCACTCTCAGTCTCACTCTTTCTCACTCTCTGTTATCCTCACGATTCCGCTCCCTAGCTCAATTTTTCTCACTCTCTATTAACCTCGCGTCTCCACTCTCAGACTCACTCTTTCTCACTCTCTGTTCTCCGCCCGGCCCCGCTCTCAGTCTCGCTCTATCTCACTCTCTGTTATCCTCCCACCTCCACTCTCAGTCTCACTCTTTCTCACTCTCTGTTATTCCCCCAGCTCCGCTCTCAGCCTCACTTTGTCTCACTCTCTGTTATCCTCCCGATTCCGGTCTCAGTCTCACTCTTTCTCACTCTCTGTTATCACCCCGGCTCCACTCTCAGTCTCGCTCTTTCTCACTCTCTGTTATCCTACCGGCTCCACTCTCAGTCTCACTCGTTCTCACTCTCCATTATCCTCCCGGCTCCGCTCTCATTCTCACTCTTTTTCACTCTTTTACCCTCCCGGCTCCGCTCTCAGCCTCGCTCTTTCTCACTCTCTCTTATCCTCTCGGCTCCACTCTCAGTCTCACTCTTTCTCACTCTCTATTATCCCCCCAGCTCCGCTCTCAGTCTCACTCTTTCTCACTCTCTGTTATCCACCTGGCTCCAGTCTCAGTCTCACTCTTGCTCACTCTCTATTATCCTCCCGGCTCCGCTCTCAGTCTCACTGTTTCTCACTCTCTGTTATACTCCCCACTCCACTCTCAGTCTCACTCTTTCTCACTCTCTGTTATCCTCCTGGCTCCACTCTCAGTCTCACTCTAGCTCACTCTCTATTATTCTCCCGGCTCCGCTCTCAGTCTCACTATTTCTCACTCTCTGTTATACTCACGACTCCACTCTCTGTCTCACTCTTTCTCGCTCTCTGTTATCCTCCCAGCTCCGCTCTCAGTCTCACTCTTCCTCACTCTCTGTAATCACCCCGGCTCCACTCTCAGTCTCGCTCTTTCTCACTCTCTGTTATCCTCCCAGCTCCACTCTCAGTCTCACTCTTTCTCACTCTCTGTTATCCTCACGGTTCCGCTCCCTAGCTCAATTTTTCTCACTCTCTATTATCCTCCCGTCTCCACTGTCAGACTCACTCTTTCTCACTCTCAGTTCTCCGCCCGGCCCCGCTCTCAGTCTCGCTCTATCTCACTCTCTGTTATCCTCCCACCTCCACTCTCAGTCTCACTCTTTCTCACTCTCTGTTATTCCCCCAGCTCCGCTCTCAGCCTCACTTTTTCTCACTCTCTGTTATCCTCCCGACTCCGGTCTCAGTCTCACTATTTCTCACTCTCTGTTATACTCACGACTCCACTCTCTGTCTCACTCTTTCTCGCTCTCTGTTATCCTCCCAGCTCCGCTCTCAGTCTCACTCTTCCTCACTCTCTGTTATCACACCGGCTCCACTCTCAGTCTCTCTCTTTCTCACTCTCTGTTATCCTACCGGCTCCACACTCAGTCTCACTCTTTCTCACTCTCTATTATCCTCCCCGCTCCGCTCTCAGTCTCACTCTTTTTCACTCTTTTACCCTCCCGGCTCCGCTCTCAGGCTCGCTATTTCTCACTCTCTCTTATCCTCTCGGCTCCACTCTCAGTCTCACTCTTTCTCACTCTCTATTATCCTCCCGGCTCCGCTCTCAGTCTCACTCTTTCTCACTCCCTGTTATCCTTCAGCTCCACTCTCATTCTCACTCTTTCTCACTCTCTGTTATCCTCCTGGCTCCACTCTCAGTCTCACTCTTGCTCACTCTCTATTATCCTCCCTGCTCCGCTCTCAGACTCACTCTTTCTCACTCTCTGTTATTCTCCCCACTCCACTCTCAGTCTCACTCTTTCTCACTCTCTGTTATCCTCCCAGCTCCGCTCTCAGTCTCACTCTTCCTCACTCTCTGTTATCACCCCGGCTCCACTCTCAGTCTTGCTCTTTCTCGCTCTCTGTTATTCTCCCGGCTCCACTCTCAGTCTCACTCTTTCCCACTCTCTATTATCCTCCCGGCTCCGCTCTCAGTCTCACTCTTTTTCACTCTTTTACCTTCCCGGCTCCGCTCTCAGGCTCGCTCTTTCTCACTCTCTGTTATCCTCCCGGCTCCACTCTCAGTCTCACTCTTTCACACTCTCTATTATCCTCAATGCTCCGCTCTCATTCTCACTCTTTCTCACTCTCTGTTATCCTCCCAGCTCGCTCTCAGTCTCGCTCTTTCTCACTCTCTGTTATCCTCCCAGCTCCACTCTCTCAGTCTCACTCTTTCTCACACTCTGTTCTCCTCCCGGCTCCGCTCTCAGTCTCACTCTTCCTCACTCTCTGTTATCACCCCGGCTCCACTCTCAGTCTCGCTCTTTCTCACTGTTATTCTCCCGGCTCCACTCTCGGTCTCACTCATTCCCACTCTCTAATATCCTCCCGGCTCCGCTCTCAGTCTCACTCTTTTTCACTCTTTTACCCAACCGCCTCCGCTCTCAGCCTCGCTCTTTCTCACTCTCTGTTATCCTCCCGGCTCCGCTCTCAGTCTCGCTCTTTCTCACTCTCTGTTATCCTCCCAGCTCCACTCTCTCAGTCTCACTCTTTCTCACACTCTGTTCTCCTCCCGGCTCCGCTCTCAGTCTCACTCTTCCTCACTCTCTGTTATCACCCCGGCTCCACTCTCAGTCTCGCTCTTTCTCACTGTTATTCTCCCGGCTCCACTCTCGGTCTCACTCGTTCCCACTCTCTAATATCCTCCCGGCTCCGCTCTCAGTCTCACTCTTTTTCACTCTTTTACCCAACTGGCTCCGCTCTCAGCCTCACTCTTTCTCTCTCTCTGTTATCCTCCTGGCTCCACTCTCAGTCTCACTCTTTCTCACTCTCTATTTCCCTCCCGGCTGCGCTCTCAGTATCACTCTTTCTCACTCTCTGATATACTCCGAACTCCACTCTCAGTCTTGCTCTTTCTCACTCTCCATTATCCTCCCGGCTCTTCTCTCAGTCTCACTCTTTCTCACTCTCTGTTATCCTCCCGGCTCCGCTCTCAGTCACACACTTTCTCACTCTCTGTTATCCTCCCAGCTCCACTCTCAGTCTCACTCTTTCTCACTCTCTGTTATCCTCACGTTTCCGCTCCCGAGCTCAATTTTTCTCACTCTCTCTTATCCTCCCGTCTCCACTCTCAGACTCACTCATTCTCACTCTCTGTTATTCCCCCAGCTCCGCTCTCAGCCTCACTTTTTCTCACTCTCTGTTATCCTCCCGACTCCGGTCTCAGTCTCGCTCTTTCTCACTCTATGTCATCACCCCGGCTCCACTCTCAGTCTCGCTCTTTCTCACTCTCTGTTATCCTACCGGCTCCACTCTCAGTCTCACTCGTTCTCACTCTCTATTATCCTCCCGGCTCCGCTCTCATTCTCACTCTTTTTCACTCTTTTACCCTCCCGGCTCCGCTCTCAGCCTCGCTCTTTCTCACTCTCTCTTATCCTCTCGGCTCCACTCTCAGTCTCACTCTTTCTCACTCTCTACTATCCCCCCGGCTCCACTCTCAGACTCACTTTTTCTCACTCTCTGTTATCCTCCCAGCTCCGCTCTCAGTTTCACTCTTTCTCACTCTCTGTTATCTTCCCGGCAACGCTCTCAGTCTCACTCTTTCTCACTCTCTGTTATCCTCCAGGCTCCAGTCTTTGTCTCACACATCCCCACTCTCTGTTATACTCCCGGCTCCGCTTCAGTCTCACTCTTTCTCACTCTCTATTATCCTCAAGGCTCCGCTCTCATTCTCACTCTTTCTCACTCTCTGTTATCCATCAGCTCCGCTCTCAGTCTCGCTCTTTCTCACTCTCTGTTATCCTCCCAGCTCCACTCTCAGTCTCACTCTTTCTCACACTCTGTTCTCCTCCCGGCTCCGCTCTCAGTCTCACTCTTTTTCACTCTTTTACCCAACCGGCTCCGCTCTCAGCCTCGCTCTTTCTCACTCTCTGTTATCCTCCCAGCTCCACTCTCTCAGTCTCACTCTTTCTCACACTCTGTTCTCCTCCCGGCTCCGCTCTCAGTCTCACTCTTCCTCACTCTCTGTTATCACCCCGGCTCCACTCTCAGTCTCGCTCTTTCTCACTGTTATTCTCCCGGCTCCACTCTCGGTCTCACTCGTTCCCACTCTCTAATATCCTCCCGGCTCCGCTCTCAGTCTCACTCTTTTTCACTCTTTTACCCAACTGGCTCCGCTCTAAGCCTCACTCTTTCTCTCTCTCTGTTATCCTCCTGGCTCCACTCTCAGTCTCACTCTTTCTCACTCTCTATTTCCCTCCCGGCTGCGCTCTCAGTCTCACTCTTTCTCACTCTCTGATATACTCCGAACTCCACTCTCAGTCTTGCTCTTTCTCACTCTCCATTATCCTCCCGGCTCTTCTCTCAGTCTCACTCTTTCTCACTCTCTGTTATCCTCCCGGCTCCGCTCTCAGTCACACACTTTCTCACTCTCTGTTATCCTCCCAGCTCCACTCTCAGTCTCACTCTTTCTCACTCTCTGTTATCCTCACGTTTCCGCTCCCGAGCTCAATTTTTCTCACTCTCTCTTATCCTCCCGTCTCCACTCTCAGACTCACTCTTTCTCACTCTCTGTTATTCCCCCAGCTCTGCTCTCAGCCTCACTTTTTCTCACTCTCTGTTATCCTCCCGACTCCGGTCTCAGTCTCGCTCTTTCTCACTCTATGTCATCACCCCGGCTCCACTCTCAGTCTCGCTCTTTCTCACTCTCTATTTCCCTCCCGGCTCCGCTCTCAGTCTCACTCTTTCTCACTCTCTGATATACTCCGAACTCCACTCTCAGTCTCACTCTTTCTCACTCTCAATTATCCTCCCGGCTCATCTCTCAGTCTCACTCTTTCTCACTCTCTGTTATCCTCCAGGCTCCGCTCTCAGTCACACACTTTCTCATTCTCTGTTATCCTCCCAGCTCCACTCTCAGTCTCACTCTTTCTCACTCTCTGTTATCCTCACGGTTCCGCTCCCTAGCTCAATTTTTCTCACTCTCTATTATCCTCCCGTCTCCACTCTCAGACTCACACTTTCTCACTCTCTGTTCTCCGCCCGGCCCCGCTCTCAGTCTCGCTCTATCTCACTCTCTGTTATCCTCCCACCTCCACTCTCAGTCTCACTCTTTCTCTCTCTCTGTTATCCTCCTGGCTCCACTCTCAGTCTCACTCTTTCTCACTCTCTATTTCCCTCCCGGCTGCGCTCTCAGTCTCACTCTTTCTCACATCTGATATACTCCGAACTCCACTCTCAGTCTTGCTCTTTCTCACTCTCAATTATCCTCCCGGCTCTTCTCTCAGTCTCACTCTTTCTCACACTCTGTTATCCTCCCGGCTCCGCTCTCAGTCACACACTTTCTCACTCTCTGTTATCCTCCCAGCTCCACTCTCAGTCTCACTCTTTCTCACTCTCTGTTATCCTCACGTTTCCGCTCCCGAGCTCAATTTTTCTCACTCTCTATTATCCTCCCGTCTCCACTCTCAGACTCACTCTTTCTCACTCTCTGTTATCCGCCCGCCTCCGCTCTCAGTCTCGCTCTATCTCACTCTCTGTTATCCTCTCACCTCCACTCTCAGTCTCACTCTTTCTCACTCTCTGTTATTCCCCCAGCTCCGCTCTCAGCCTCACTTTTTCTCACTCTCTGTTATCCTCCCGACTCCGGTCTCAGTCTCACTCTTTCTCACTCTATGTTATCACCCCGGCTCCACTCTCAGTCTCGCTCTTTCTCACTCTCTGTTATCCTACCGGCTCCACTCTCAGTCTCACTCGTTCTCACTCTCTATTATCCTCCCGGCTCCGCTCTCATTCTCACTCTTTTTCAGTCTTTTACCCTCCCGGCTCCGCTCTCAGCCTCGCTCTTTCTCACTCTCTCTTATCCTCTCGGCTCCACTCTTAGTCTCACTCTTTCTCACTCTCTATTATCCCCCCGGCTCCACTCTCAGACTCACTCTTTCTCACTCTCTGTTATCCTCCCAGCTCCGCTCTCAGTTTCACTCTTTCTCACTCTCTGTTATCTTCCCGGCAACGCTCTCAGTCTCACTTTTTCTCACTCTCTGTTATCCTCCAGGCTCCACTCTTTGTCTCACACTTCCCCACTCTCTGTTATACTCCCGGCTCCGCTTCAGTCTCACTCTTTCTCACTCTCTATTATCCTCAAGGCTCCGCTCTCAGTCTCGCTCTTTCTCACTCTCTGTTATCCTCCCAGCTCCGCTCTCAGTCTCGCTCTTTCTCACTCTCTGTTATCCTCCCTGCTCCACTCTCAGTCTCACTCTTTCTCACACTCTGTTCTCCTCCCGGCTCCGCTCTCAGTCTCACTCTTTTTCACTCTTTTACCCAACCGGCTCCGCTCTCAGCCTCGCTCTTTCTCACTCTCTATTTCCCTCCCGGCTCCGCTCTCAGTCTCACTCTTTCTCACTCTCTGATATACTCCGAACTTCACTCTCAGTCTTGCTCTTTCTCACTCTCAATTATCCTCCCGGCTCATCTCTCAGTCTCACTCTTTCTCACTCTCTGTTATCCTCCAGGCTCCGCTCTCAGTCACACACTTTCTCACTCTCTGTTATCCTCCCAGCACCACTCTCAGTCTCACTCTTTCTCACTCTCTGTTATCCTCACGGTTCCGCTCCCTAGCTCAATTTTTCTCACTCTCTATTATCCTCCCGTCTCCACTCTCAGACTCACTCTTTCTCACTCTCTGTTCTCCGCCCGGCCCCGCTCTCAGTCTCGCTCTATCTCACTCTCTGTTATCCTCCCACCTCCACTCTCAGTCTCACTCTTTCTCACTCTCTGTTATTCCCCCAGCTCCGCTCTCAGCCTCACTTTTTCTCACTCTCTGTTATCCTCCCGACTCCGGTCTCAGTCTCACTCTTTCTCACTCTCTGTTATCACCCCGGCTCCACTCTCAGTCTCGCTCTATCTCACTCTCTATTATCCTCCCGGCTCCGCTCTCATTCTCACTCTTTTTCACTCTTTTACCCTCCCGGCTCCGCTCTCAGCTTCGCTCTTTCTCACTCTCTCTTATCCTCTCGGCTCCACTCTCAGTCTCACTCTTTCTCACTCTCTATTATCCCCCCGGCTCCGCTCTCAGTCTCACTCTTTCTCACTCTCTGTTATCCACCTGGCTCCACTCTCAGTCTCACTCTTGCTCACTCTCTATTATCCTCCCGGCTCCGCTCTCAGTCTCACTCTTTCTCACTCTCTGTTATACTCCCCACTCCACTCTCAGTCTCACTCTTTCTCACTCTCTGTTATCCTCCTGGCTCCACTCTCAGTCTCACTCTAGCTCACTCTCTATTATTCTCCCGGCTCCGCTCTCAGTCTCACTATTTCTCACTCTCTGTTATACTCACGACTCCACTCTCTGTCTCACTCTTTCTCGCTCTCTGTTATCCTCCCAGCTCCGCTCTCAGTCTCACTCTTCCTCACTCTCTGTAATCACCCCGGCTCCACTCTCAGTCTCGCTCTTTCTCACTCTCTATTATCCCCCCGGCTCCACTCTCAGACTCACTCTTTCTCACTCTCTGTTATCCTCCCAGCTCCGCTCTCAGTTTCACTCTTTCTCACTCTCTGTTATCTTCCCGGCAACGCTCTCAGTCTCACTTTTTCTCACTCTCTGTTATCCTCCAGGCTCCACTCTTTGTCTCACACTTCCCCACTCTCTGTTATACTCCCGGCTCCGCTTCAGTCTCACTCTTTCTCACTCTCTATTATCCTCAAGGCTCCGCTCTCATTCTCACTCTTTCTCACTCTCTGTTATCCTCCCAGCTCCGCTCTCAGTCTCGCTCTTTCTCACTCTCTGTTATCCTCCCTGCTCCACTCTCAGCCTCACTCTTTCTCACACTCTGTTCTCCTCCCGGCTCCGCTCTCAGTCTCCCTCTTTTTCACTCTTTTACCCAACCGGCTCCGCTCTCAGCCTCGCTCTTTCTCACTCTCTATTTCCCTCCCGGCTCCGCTCTCAGTCTCACTCTTTCTCACTCTCTGATATACTCCGAACTCCACTCTCAGTCTTGCTCTTTCTCACTCTCAATTATCCTCCCGGCTCATCTCCAGTCTCACTCTTTCTCACTCTCTGTTATCCTCCAGGCCCCGCTCTCAGTCACACACTTTCTCACTCTCTGTTATCCTCCCAGCTCCACTCTCAGTCTCACTCTTTCTCACTCTCTGTTATCCTCACGGTTCCGCTCCCTAGCTCAATTTTTCTCACTCTCTATTATCCTCCCGTCTCCACTCTCAGACTCACTCTTTCTCACTCTCTGTTCTCCGCCCGGCCCCGCTCTCAGTCTCGCTCTATCTCACTCTCTGTTATCCTCCCACATCCACTCTCAGTCTCACTCTTTCTCACTCTCTGTTATTCCCCCAGCTCCGCTCTCAGCCTCACTTTTTCTCACTCTCTGTTATCCTCCCGACTCCGGTCTCAGTCTCACTCTTTCTCACTCTCTGTTATCACCCCGGCTCCACTCTCAGTCTCACTCTTTCTCACTCTCTATTATCCTCCCGGCTCCGCTCTCATTCTCACTCTTTTTCACTCTTTTACCCTCCCGGCTCCGCTCTCAGCTTCGCTCTTTCTCACTCTCTCTTATCCTCTCGGCTCCACTCTCAGTCTCACTCTTTCTCACTCTCTATTATCCCCCCGGCTCCGCTCTCAGTCTCACTGTTTCTCACTCTCTGTTATCCACCTGGCTCCAATCTCAGTCTCACTCTTGCTCACTCTCTATTATCCTCCCGGCTCCGCTCTCAGTCTCACTCTTTCTCACTCTCTGTTATACTCCCCACTCCACTCTCAGTCTCACTCTTTCTCACTCTCTGTTATCCTCCTGGCTCCACTCTCAGTCTCACTCTAGCTCACTCTCTATTATTCTCCCGGCTCCGCTCTCAGTCTCACTATTTCTCACTCTCTGTTATACTCACGACTCCACTCTCTGTCTCACTCTTTCTCGCTCTCTGTTATCCTCCCAGCTCCGCTCTCAGTCTCACTCTTCCTCACTCTCTGTAATCACCCCGGCTCCACTCTCAGTCTCGCTCTTTCTCACTCTCTGTTATCCTAAGGCTCCACACTCAGTCTCACTCTTTCTCACTCTCTATTATCCTCCCGGCTCCGCTCTCAGTCTCACTCTTTTTCACTCTTTTACCCTCCCGGCTCCGCTCTCAGGCTCGCTATTTCTCACTCTCTCTTATCCTCTCGGCTCCACTATCAGTCTCACTCTTTCTCACTCTCTATTATCCTCCCGGCTCCGCTCTCAGTCTCACTCTTTTTCACTCTTTTACCCTCCCGGCGGCGCTCTCAGCCTCGCTCTTTCTCACTCTCTGTTATTCTCCCGGCTGCGCTCTCAGTCTCACTCTTCCTCAGTCTCTATTATCCTCCCGGCTCCGCACTCAGTCTCGCTCTTTCTCACTCCCTGTCATCCTTCAGCTCCACTCTCATTCTCACTCTTTCTCACTCTCTGTTATCCTCCTGGCTCCACTCTCAGTCTCACTCTTGCTCACTCTCTATTATCCTCCCGGCTCCGCTCTCAGTCTCACTCTTTCTCACTCTCTGTTATTCTCCCCACTCCACTCTCAGTCTCACTCTTTCTCGCTCTCTGTTATCCTCCCAGCTCCGCTCTCAGTCTCACTCTTCCTCACTCTCTGTTATCACCCCGGCTCCACTCTCAGTCTCGCACTTTCTCACTCTCTGTTATTCTCCCGGCTCCACTCTCAGTCTCACTCTTTCCCACTCTCTATTATCCTCCCGGCACCGCTCTCAGTCTCACTCTTTTTCACTCTTTTACCCTCCCGGCTCCGCTCTCAGGCTCGCTCTTTCTCACTCTCTGTTATCCTCCCGGCTCCACTCTCAGTCTCACTCTTTCTCACTCTCTATTATCCTCAAGGCTCCGCTCTCATTCTCACTCTTTCTCACTCTCTGTTATCCTCCCAGCTCCGCTCTCAGTCTCGCTCTTTCTCACTCTCTGTTATCCTCCCAGCTCCACTCTCAGTCTCACTCTTTCTCACACTCTGTTCTCCTCCCGGCTCCGCTCTCAGTCTCACTCTTCCTCACTCTCTGTTATCACCCCGGCTCCACTCTCAGTCTCGCTCTTTCTCACTGTTATTCTCCCGGCTCCACTCTCGGTCTCACTCGTTCCCACTCTCTAATATCCTCCCGGCTCCGCTCTCAGTCTCACTCTTTTTCACTCTTTTACCCAACCGGCTCCTCTCTCAGCCTCGCTCTTTCTCACTCTCTGTTATCCTCCCGGCTCCACTCTCAGTCTCACTCTTTCTCACTCTCTATTATCCTCTCCGCTCCACTCTCAGTCTCACTCTTTCTCTCTCTCTGTTATCCTCCTGGCTCCACTCCCAGTCTCACTCTTTCTCACTCTCTATTTCCCTCCCGGCTGCGCTCTCAGTCTCACTCTTTCTCACTCTCTGATATACTCCGAACTCCACTCTCAGTCTTGCTCTTTCTCACTCTCAATTATCCTCCCGGCTCTTCTCTCAGTCTCACTCTTTCTCACTTTCTGTTATCCTCCCGGCTCCGCTCTCAGTCACACACTTTCTCACTCTCTGTTATCCTCCCAGCTCCACTCTCAGTCTCACTCTTTCTCACTCTCTGTTATCCTCACGTTTCCGCTCCCGAGCTCAATTTTTCTCACTCTCTATTATCCTCCCGTCTCCACACTCAGACTCACTCTTTCTCACTCTCTGTTATCTGCCCGCCTCCGCTCTCAGTCTCGCTCTATCTCACTCTCTGTTATCCTCCCACCTTCACTCTCAGTCTCACTCTTTCTCACTCTCTGTTATTCCCCCAGCTCCGCTCTCAGCCTCACTTTTTCTCACTCTCTGTTATCCTCCCGACTCCGGTCTCAGTCTCACTCTTTCTCACTCTATGTTATCACCCCGGCTCCACTCTCAGTCTCGCTCTTTCTCACTCTCTGTTATCCTACCGGCTCCACTCTCAGTCTCACTCGTTCTCACTCTCTATTATCCTCCCGGCTCCGCTCTCATTCTCACTCTTTTTCACTCTTTTACCCTCCCAGCTCCGCTCTCAGCCTCGCTCTTTCTCACTCTCTCTTATCCTCTCGGCTCCACACTCAGTCTCACTCTTTCTCACTCTCTATTATCCCCCCGGCTCCGCTCTCAGTCTCACTCTTTCTCACTCTCTGTTATCCACCTGGCTCCACTCTCAGTCTCACTCTTGCTCACTCTCTATTATCCTCCCGGCTCCGCTCTCAGTCTCACTCTTTCTCACTCTCTGTTATACTCCCCACTCCACTCTCAGTCTCACTCTTTCTCACTCTCTGTTATCCTCCTGGCTCCACTCTCAGTCTCACTCTAGCTCACTCTCTATTATCCTCCCAGCTCCGCTCTCAGTCTCACTATTTCTCACTCTCTGTTATACTCACGACTCCACTCTCAGTCTCACTCTTTCTCGCTCTCTGTTATCCTCCCAGCTCCACTCTCAGTCTCACTCTTCCTCACTCTCTGTTATCCCCCCGGCTCCACTCTCAGTCTCGCTCTTTCTCACTCTCTGTTATCCTACCGGCTCCACACTCAGTCTCGCTCTTTCTCACTCTCTGTTATCCTCCCGGCTCCACTCTCAGTCTCACTCTTTCTCACTCTCTGTTATTCCCCCAGCTCCGCTCTCAGCCTCACTTTTTCTCACTCTCTGTTATCCTCCCGACTCCGGTCTCAGTCTCACTCTTTCTCACTCTCTGTTATCACCCCGGCTCCACTCTCAGTCTCACTCTTTCTCACTCTCTATTATCCTCCCGGCTCCGCTCTCATTCTCACTCTTTTTCACTCTTTTACCCTCCCGGCTCCGCTCTCAGCTTCGCTCTTTCTCACTCTCTCTTATCCTCTCGGCTCCACTCTCAGTCTCACTCTTTCTCACTCTCTATTATCCCCCCGGCTCCGCTCTCAGTCTCACTGTTTCTCACTCTCTGTTATCCACCTGGCTCCAATCTCAGTCTCACTCTTGCTCACTCTCTATTATCCTCCCGGCTCCGCTCTCAGTCTCACTCTTTCTCACTCTCTGTTATACTCCCCACTCCACTCTCAGTCTCACTCTTTCTCACTCTCTGTTATCCTCCTGGCTCCACTCTCAGTCTCACTCTAGCTCACTCTCTATTATTCTCCCGGCTCCGCTCTCAGTCTCACTATTTCTCACTCTCTGTTATACTCACGACTCCACTCTCTGTCTCACTCTTTCTCGCTCTCTGTTATCCTCCCAGCTCCGCTCTCAGTCTCACTCTTCCTCACTCTCTGTAATCACCCCGGCTCCACTCTCAGTCTCGCTCTTTCTCACTCTCTGTTATCCTAAGGCTCCACACTCAGTCTCACTCTTTCTCACTCTCTATTATCCTCCCGGCTCCGCTCTCAGTCTCACTCTTTTTCACTCTTTTACCCTCCCGGCTCCGCTCTCAGGCTCGCTATTTCTCACTCTCTCTTATCCTCTCGGCTCCACTATCAGTCTCACTCTTTCTCACTCTCTATTATCCTCCCGGCTCCGCTCTCAGTCTCACTCTTTTTCACTCTTTTACCCTCCCGGCGGCGCTCTCAGCCTCGCTCTTTCTCACTCTCTGTTATTCTCCCGGCTGCGCTCTCAGTCTCACTCTTCCTCAGTCTCTATTATCCTCCCGGCTCCGCACTCAGTCTCGCTCTTTCTCACTCCCTGTCATCCTTCAGCTCCACTCTCATTCTCACTCTTTCTCACTCTCTGTTATCCTCCTGGCTCCACTCTCAGTCTCACTCTTGCTCACTCTCTATTATCCTCCCGGCTCCGCTCTCAGTCTCACTCTTTCTCACTCTCTGTTATTCTCCCCACTCCACTCTCAGTCTCACTCTTTCTCGCTCTCTGTTATCCTCCCAGCTCCGCTCTCAGTCTCACTCTTCCTCACTCTCTGTTATCACCCCGGCTCCACTCTCAGTCTCGCACTTTCTCACTCTCTGTTATTCTCCCGGCTCCACTCTCAGTCTCACTCTTTCCCACTCTCTATTATCCTCCCGGCACCGCTCTCAGTCTCACTCTTTTTCACTCTTTTACCCTCCCGGCTCCGCTCTCAGGCTCGCTCTTTCTCACTCTCTGTTATCCTCCCGGCTCCACTCTCAGTCTCACTCTTTCTCACTCTCTATTATCCTCAAGGCTCCGCTCTCATTCTCACTCTTTCTCACTCTCTGTTATCCTCCCAGCTCCGCTCTCAGTCTCGCTCTTTCTCACTCTCTGTTATCCTCCCAGCTCCACTCTCAGTCTCACTCTTTCTCACACTCTGTTCTCCTCCCGGCTCCGCTCTCAGTCTCACTCTTCCTCACTCTCTGTTATCACCCCGGCTCCACTCTCAGTCTCGCTCTTTCTCACTGTTATTCTCCCGGCTCCACTCTCGGTCTCACTCGTTCCCACTCTCTAATATCCTCCCGGCTCCGCTCTCAGTCTCACTCTTTTTCACTCTTTTACCCAACCGGCTCCTCTCTCAGCCTCGCTCTTTCTCACTCTCTGTTATCCTCCCGGCTCCACTCTCAGTCTCACTCTTTCTCACTCTCTATTATCCTCTCCGCTCCACTCTCAGTCTCACTCTTTCTCTCTCTCTGTTATCCTCCTGGCTCCACTCCCAGTCTCACTCTTTCTCACTCTCTATTTCCCTCCCGGCTGCGCTCTCAGTCTCACTCTTTCTCACTCTCTGATATACTCCGAACTCCACTCTCAGTCTTGCTCTTTCTCACTCTCAATTATCCTCCCGGCTCTTCTCTCAGTCTCACTCTTTCTCACTTTCTGTTATCCTCCCGGCTCCGCTCTCAGTCACACACTTTCTCACTCTCTGTTATCCTCCCAGCTCCACTCTCAGTCTCACTCTTTCTCACTCTCTGTTATCCTCACGTTTCCGCTCCCGAGCTCAATTTTTCTCACTCTCTATTATCCTCCCGTCTCCACACTCAGACTCACTCTTTCTCACTCTCTGTTATCTGCCCGCCTCCGCTCTCAGTCTCGCTCTATCTCACTCTCTGTTATCCTCCCACCTTCACTCTCAGTCTCACTCTTTCTCACTCTCTGTTATTCCCCCAGCTCCGCTCTCAGCCTCACTTTTTCTCACTCTCTGTTATCCTCCCGACTCCGGTCTCAGTCTCACTCTTTCTCACTCTATGTTATCACCCCGGCTCCACTCTCAGTCTCGCTCTTTCTCACTCTCTGTTATCCTACCGGCTCCACTCTCAGTCTCACTCGTTCTCACTCTCTATTATCCTCCCGGCTCCGCTCTCATTCTCACTCTTTTTCACTCTTTTACCCTCCCAGCTCCGCTCTCAGCCTCGCTCTTTCTCACTCTCTCTTATCCTCTCGGCTCCACACTCAGTCTCACTCTTTCTCACTCTCTATTATCCCCCCGGCTCCGCTCTCAGTCTCACTCTTTCTCACTCTCTGTTATCCACCTGGCTCCACTCTCAGTCTCACTCTTGCTCACTCTCTATTATCCTCCCGGCTCCGCTCTCAGTCTCACTCTTTCTCACTCTCTGTTATACTCCCCACTCCACTCTCAGTCTCACTCTTTCTCACTCTCTGTTATCCTCCTGGCTCCACTCTCAGTCTCACTCTAGCTCACTCTCTATTATCCTCCCAGCTCCGCTCTCAGTCTCACTATTTCTCACTCTCTGTTATACTCACGACTCCACTCTCAGTCTCACTCTTTCTCGCTCTCTGTTATCCTCCCAGCTCCACTCTCAGTCTCACTCTTCCTCACTCTCTGTTATCCCCCCGGCTCCACTCTCAGTCTCGCTCTTTCTCACTCTCTGTTATCCTACCGGCTCCACACTCAGTCTCGCTCTTTCTCACTCTCTGTTATCCTCCCGGCTCCACTCTCAGTCTCACTCTTTCTCACTCTCTATTATCCTCCCGGCTCCGCTCTCAGTCTCACTCTTTTTCACTCTTTTACCCTCTCGGCTCCGCTCTCAGGCTCGCTCTTTCTCACTCTCTCTTATCCTCTCGGCTCCACTCTCAGTCTCACTCTTTCTCACTCTCTATTATCCTCCCGGCTACGCTCTCAGTCTCACTCTTTTTCACTCTTTTACCCTCCTGGCGCCACTCTCAGCATCGCACTTTCTCACTCTCTGTTATTCTCCCGGCTCCGCGCTCAGTCTCACTCTTCCTCACTCTCTATTATCCTCCCGGCTCCGCACTCAGTCTCGCTCTTTCTCACTCCCTGTTATCCTCCAGCTCCACTCTCAGTCTCACTCTTTCTCACTCTCTGTTATCATCCTGGCTCCACTCTCAGTCTCACTCTTGCTCACTCTCTATTATCCTCCCGGCTCCGCTCTCAGTCTCACTCTTTCTCACTCTCTGTTATACTCCCCACTCCACTCTCAGTCTCACTCTTTCTCACTCTCTGTTATCCTCTCAGCTCCGCTCTCAGTCTCACTCTTCCTCACTCTCTGTTATCACCCCGGCTCCACTCTCAGTCTCGCACTTTCTCACTCTCTGTTATTCTCCCGGCTCCACTCTCAGCCTCACTCTTTCCCACTCTCTATTATCCTCCAGGCTCCGCTCTCAGTCTCACTCTTTTTCACTCTTTTACCCATCCGGCTCTGCTCTCAGGCTCGCTCTTTCTCACTCTCTGTTATCCTCCCGGCTCCACTCTCAGTCTCACTCTTTCTCACTCTCTATTATCCTATCCGCTCCGCTCTCAGTCGCACTCTTTTTCACTCATTTACACTCCCGGCGCCGCTTTCAGCCTCGCTCTTTCTCACTCTCTATTTTCCGCCCGGCTCCGCACTCAGTCTCGCTCTTTCTCACTCTCTGATATCCTCCTAGCTCCACTCTCAGTCTCACTCTTTCTCACTCTCTGTTATCCTCCCGGCTCCGCTCTCAGTCACACACCTTCTCACTCTCTGTTATCCTCCCAGCTCCACTCTCAGTCTGACTCTTTCTCACTCTCTGTTATCCTCACGGTTCCGCTCCCTGTCTCAATTTTTCTCACTCTCTATTTTCCTCCCGTCTCCACTCTCAGACTCACTCTTTCTCACTCTCTGTTATACTCCCGGCTACGCTCTCAGACTCACTCTTTCTCACTCTCTGTTATTCTCCCAGCTCCACTCTCAGTCTCACTCTTTCTCACTCTCTGTTATCCTCCCGGCTCCGCTATCAGTCTCACTCTTTCTCACTCTCTGTTATACTCCCGGCTACGCTCTCAGTCTCGCTCTATCTCACTCTCTGTTATCCTCCCAGCTCCACTCTCAGTCTCACTCTTTCTCACTCTCTGTTATCCCCCCAGCACCGCTCTCAGTCTCACTTTTTCTCACTCTCTGTTATCCTACCGGCTCGACTCTCAGTCTCACTCTTTCTCACTCACTATTATCCTCCCAGCTCCGCTCTCAGCCTCACTCTTTTTCACTCTTTTACCCTCCCGGCTCTGTTCTCAGCCTAGCTCTTTCTCACTCTCTCTTATCCTCTCGGCTCCACTCTCTGCCTCACTCTTTCTCACTCTCTATTATCCTCCCGGCTCCGCTCTCAGTCTCACTCTTGTTCACTCTTTTACCCTCCCGGCGCCGCTCTCAGGCTCGCTCTTTCTCACTCTCTATTATTCTCCCGGCTCCGCTCTCAGTCTCACTCTTTTTCACTCTTTTACCCTCCCGGCGCCGCTCTCATACTCGCTCTTTCTCACTCTCTATTATTCTCCCGTCTCCGCTCTCAGTCTCACTCTTCCTCACTCTCTATTATCCTCCCGGCTCCGCACTCAGTCTCGCTCTTTCTCACTCTCTGTTATCCTCCCAGCTCCACTCTCAGTCTCACTCTTTCTCACTCTCTGTTATCCTCCTGGCTCCACTCTCAGTCTCACTCTTGCTCACTCTCTATTATCCTCCCAGCTCCGCTCTCAGTCTCACTCTTCCTCACTCTCTGTTATCACCCCGGCTCCACTCTCAGTCTCGCACTTTCTCACTCTCTGTTATTCTCCCGGCTCCACTCTCAGTCTCACTCTTTCCCACTCTCTATTATCCTCACGGCTCCGCTCTAAGTCTCACTCTTTTTCACTCTTTTACCCTCCCGGCTCCGCTCTCAGGCTCGCTCTTTCTCACTCTCTGTTATCCTCCCACCTTCACTCTCAGTCTCACTCTTTCTCACTCTCTGTTATTCCCCCAGCTCCGCTCTCAGCCTCACTTTTTCTCACTCTCTGTTATCCTCCCGACTCCGGTCTCAGTCTCACTCTTTCTCACTCTATGTTATCACCCCGGCTCCACTCTCAGTCTCGCTCTTTCTCACTCTCTGTTATCCTACCGGCTCCACTCTCAGTCTCACTCGTTCTCACTCTCTATTATCCTCCCGGCTCCGCTCTCATTCTCACTCTTTTTCACTCTTTTACCCTCCCGGCTCCGCTCTCAGCCTCGCTCTTTCTCACTCTCTCTTATCCTCTCGGCTCCACACTCAGTCTCACTCTTTCTCACTCTCTATTATCCCCCCGGCTCCGCTCTCAGTCTCACTCTTTCTCACTCTCTGTTATCCACCTGGCTCCACTCTCAGTCTCACTCTTGCTCACTCTCTATTATCCTCCCGGCTCCGCTCTCAGTCTCACTCTTTCTCACTCTCTGATATACTCCCCACTCCACTCTCAGTCTCACTCTTTCTCACTCTCTGTTATCCTCCTGGCTCCACTCTCAGTCTCACTCTAGCTCACTCTCTATTATACTCCCAGCTCCGCTCTCAGTCTCACTATTTCTCACTCTCTGTTATACTCACGACTCCACTCTCAGTCTCACTCTTTCTCGCTCTCTGTTATCCTCCCAGCTCCACTCTCAGTCTCACTCTTCCTCACTCTCTGTTATCACCCCGGCTCCACTCTCAGTCTCGCTCTTTCTCACTCTCTGTTATCCTACCGGCTCCACACTCAGTCTCGCTCTTTCTCACTCTCTGTTATCCTCCCGGCTCCACTCTCAGTCTCACTCTTTCTCACTCTCTATTATCCTCCCGGCTCCGCTCTCAGTCTCACTCTTTTTCACTCTTTTACCCTCTCGGCTCCGCTCTCAGGCTCGCTCTTTCTCACTCTCTCTTATCCTCTCGGCTCCACTCTCAGTCTCACTCTTTCTCACTCTCTATTATCCTCCCGGCTACGCTCTCAGTCTCACCCTTTTTCACTCTTTTACCCTCCTGGCGCCACTCTCAGCATCGCTCTTTCTCACTCTCTGTTATTCTCCCGGCTCCGCGCTCAGTCTCACTCTTCCTCACTCTCTATTATCCTCCCGGCTCCGCACTCAGTCTCGCTCTTTCTCACTCCCTGTTATCCTCCAGCTCCACTCTCAGTCTCACTCTTTCTCACTCTCTGTTATCATCCTGGCTCCACTCTCAGTCTCACTCTTGCTCACTCTCTATTATCCTCCCGGCTCCGCTCTCAGTCTCACTCTTTCTCACTCTCTGTTATACTCCCCACTTTATCTCTCAGTCTCACTCTTTCTCACTCTCTGTTATCCTCTCAGCTCCGCTCTCAGTCTCACTCTTCCTCACTCTCTGTTATCACCCCGGCTCCACTCTCAGTCTCGCACTTTCTCACTCTCTGTTATTCTCCCGGCTCCACTCTCAGTCTCACTCTTTCCCACTCTCTATTATCCTCCAGGCTCCGCTCTCAGTCTCACTCTTTTTCACTCTTTTACCCATCCGGCTCTGCTCTCAGGCTCGCTCTTTCTCACTCTCTGTTATCCTCCCGGCTCCACTCTCAGTCTCACTCTTTCTCACTCTCTATTATCCTATCCGCTCCGCTCTCAGTCGCACTCTTTTTCACTCATTTACACTCCCGGCGCCGCTTTCAGCCTCGCTCTTTCTCACTCTCTATTTTCCGCCCGGCTCCGCACTCAGTCTCGCTCTTTCTCACTCTCTGATATCCTCCTAGCTCCACTCTCAGTCTCACTCTTTCTCACTCTCTGTTATCCTCCCGGCTCCGCTCTCAGTCACACACCTTCTCACTCTCTGTTATCCTCCCAGCTCCACTCTCAGTCACACACCTTCTCACTCTCTGTTATCCTCCCAGCTCCACTCTCAGTCTGACTCTTTCTCACTCTCTGTTATCCTCACGGTTCCGCTCCCTGTCTCAATTTTTCTCACTCTCTATTATCCTCCCGTCTCCACTCTCAGACTCACTCTTTCTCACTCTCTGTTATACTCCCGGCTACGCTCTCAGACTCACTCTTTCTCACTCTCTGTTATTCTCCCAGCTCCACTCTCAGTCTCACTCTTTCTCACTCTCTGTAATCCTCCCGGCTCCGCTATCAGTCTCACTCTTTCTCACTCTCTGTTATACTCCCGGCTACGCTCTCAGTCTCGCTCTATCTCACTCTCTGTTATCCTCCCAGCTCCACTCTCAGTCTCACTCTTTCTCACTCTCTGTTATCCCCCCAGCACCGCTCTCAGTCTCACTTTTTCTCACTCTCTGTTATCCTACCGGCTCGACTCTCAGTCTCACTCTTTCTCACTCACTATTATCCTCCCAGCTCCGCTCTCAGCCTCACTCTTTTTCACTCTTTTACCCTCCCGGCTCTGTTCTCAGCCTAGCTCTTTCTCACTCTCTCTTATCCTCTCGGCTCCACTCTCTGCCTCACTCTTTCTCACTCTCTATTATCCTCCCGGCTCCGCTCTCAGTCTCACTCTTGTTCACTCTTTTACCCTCCCGGCGCCGCTCTCAGGCTCGCTCTTTCTCACTCTCTATTATTCTCCCGGCTCCGCTCTCAGTCTCACTCTTTTTCACTCTTTTACCCTCCCGGCGCCGCTCTCAGCCTCGCTCTTTCTCACTCTCTATTATTCTCCCGTCTCCGCTCTCAGTCTCACTCTTCCTCACTCTCTATTATCCTCCCGGCTCTTCTCTCAGTCTCACTCTTTCTCACTCTGTTATCCTCCCGGCTCCGCTCTCAGTCACACACCTTCTCACTCTCTGTTATCCTCCCGGCTCCACTCTCAGACTCACTCTTTCTCACTCTCTGTTATTCTCCCAGCTCCACTCTCAGTCTCACTCTTTCTCACTCTCTGTTATCCTCCCGGCTCCGCTATCAGTCTCACTCTTTCTCACTCTCTGTTATACTCCCGGCTACGCTCTCAGTCTTGCTCTATCTCACTCTCTGTTATCCTCCCAGCTCCACTCTCAGTCTCACTCTTTCTCACTCTCTATTTTCCTCCCGGCTCCGCTCTCAGTCTCACTCTTTCTCACTCTCTCATATACTCCGGACTCCACTCTCAGTCTCACTCTTTCTCACTCTCTGTTATCCTCCCGGCTCCGCTCTCAGTCTCGCTCTATCTCACTCTCTGTTATCCTCCCAGCTCCACTCTCAGTCTCACTCTTTCTCACTCTCTGTTATCCTCCCGGCTCCGCTATCAGTCTCACTCTTTCTCACTCTCTATTATCCTCCCGGCTCCGCTCTCAGTCTCACTCTTTTTCACTCTTTTACCCTCCCGGCGCCGCTCTCAGCCTCACTCTTTCTCACTCTCTCTTATCCTCTCGGCTCCACTCTCAGTCTCACTCTTTCTCACTCTCTGTTATCCTCCTGGCTCCACTCTCAGTCTCACTCTTGCTCACTCTCTATTATCCTCCTGGCTCCGCTCTCAATCTCACTCGTTCTTGCTCTCTGTTATCCTCCCAGCTCCGCTCTCAGTCTCACTCTTCCTCACACTCTGTTATCACCCCGGCTCCACTCTGAGTCTCGCTCTTTCTCACTCTCTTTTATCCTACCGGCAACACACTCAGTCTCACTCGTGCTCTCTCTCTGTTATCCTCCCGGCTCCGCTCACAGTCTCACGCTTTTTCACTCTTTTACCCTCCCGGCGCCGCTCTCAGCCTCGCTCTTTCTCACTCTCTGTTATCCTCCCGGCTCCACTCTCAGTCTCACTCTTTCTCACTCTCTATTATCCTCTCCGCTCCACTCTCAGTCTCACTCTTTCTCACTCTCTATTTCCCTCCCGGCTGCGCTCTCAGTCTCACTCTTTCTCACTCTCTGATATACTCTGAACTCCACTCTCAGTCTTGTTCTTTCTCACTCTCAATTATCCTCCCGGCTCTTCTCTCAGTCTCACTCTTTCTCACTCTCTGTTATCCTCCCAGCTCCACTCTCAGTCTCACTCTTTCTCACTCTCTGTTATCCTCACGTTTCCGCTCCCTAGCTCAATTTTTCTCACTCTCTATTATCCTCCCGTCTCCACTCAAAGACTCACTCTTTCTCACTCTCTGTTATCCGCCCGCCTCCGCTCTCAGTCTCGCTCTATCTCACTCTCTGTTATCCTCCCACCTCCACTCTCAGTCTCACTCTTTCTCACTCTCTGTTATTCCCCCAGCTCCGCTCTCAGCCTCACTTTTTCTCACTCTCTGTTATCCTCCCGACTCCGGTCTCAGTCTCACTCTTTCTCACTCTATGTTATCACACCGGCTCCACTCTCAGTCTCACTCGTTCTCACGCTCTATTATCCTCCCGGCTCCGCTCTCATTCTCACTCTATTTCACTCTTTTACCCTCCCGGCTCCGCGCTCAGTCTCGCTCTTTCTCACTCTCTCTTATCCTCTCGGCTCCACTCTCAGTCTCACTCTTTCTCACTCTATTATCCCCCCGGCTCCGCTCTCAGTCTCAGTCTTTCTCACTCTCTGTTATCCATCTGGCTCCACTCTCAGTCTCACTCTTGCTCACTCTCTATTATCCTCCCGGCTGCGCTCTCAGTCTCACTCTTTCTCACTCTCTGTTATCCTCCTGGCTCCACTCTCAGTCTCACTCTAGCTCACTCTCTATTATCCTCCCAGCTCCGCTCTCAGTCTCACTATTTCTCATTCTCTGTTATACTCACGACTCCACTCTCAGTCTCACTCTTTCTCGCTCTCTGTTATCCTCCCAGCTCCGCTCTCAGTATCACTCTTCCTCACTCTCTGTTATCAGCCCGGCTCCACTCTCAGTCTCGCTCTTTCTCACTCTCTGTTATCCTACCGGCTCCACACTCAGTCTCGCTCTTTCTAACTCTCTGTTATCCTCCCGGCTCCACTCTCAGTCTCACTCTTTCTCACTCTCTATTATCCTCCCGGCTCCGCTCTCAGTCTCACTCTTTTTCACTCTTTTACCCTCTCGGCTCCGCTCTCAGGCTCGCTCTTTCACACTCTCTCTTATCCTCTCGGCTCCACTCTCAGTCTCACTCTTTCTCACTCTCTATTATCCTCCCGGCTACGCTCTCAGTCTCACTCTTTTTCACTCTTTTACCCTCCCGGCGCCGGTCTCAGCATCGCTCTTTCTCAATCTCTGTTATTCTCCCGGCTCCGCTCTCAGTCTCACTCTTCCTCACTCTCTATTATCCTCCCGGCTCCGCACTCAGTCTCGCTCTTTCTCACTCCCTGTTATCCTCCAACTCCACTCTCAGTCTCACTCTTTCTCACTCTCTGTTATCCTCCTGGCTCCACTCTCAGTCTCACTCTTGCTCACTCTCTATTATCCTCCCGGCTCCGCTCTCAGTTCACTCTTTCTCACTCTCTGTTATACTCCCCACTCCACTCTCAGTCTCACTCTTTTTCACTCTCTGTTATCCTCCCAGCTCCGCTCTCAGTCTCACTCTTCCTCACTCTCTGTTATCACCCCGGCTCCACTCTCAGTCTCGCACTTTCTCACTCTCTGTTATTCTCCCGGCTCCACTCTCAGTCTCACTCTTTCCCACTCTCTATTATCCTCCCGGCTCCGCTCTCAGTCTCACACTTTTTCACTCTTTTACCCATCCGGCTCCGTTCTCAGGCTCGCTCTTTCTCACTCTCTGTTATCCTCCCGGCTCCACTCTCAGTCTCACTCTTTCTCACTCTCTATTATCCTATCCGCTCCGCTCTCAGTCTCACTCTTTTTCACTCATTTACACTCCCGGCGCCGCTCTCAGCCTCGCTGTTTCTCACTCTCTATTTTCCGCCCGGCTCCGCACTCAGTCTCGCTCTTTCTCACTCTCTGATATCCTCCTGGCTCCACTCTCAGTCTCACTCTTTCTCACTCTCTCATATACTCCGGACTCCACTCTCAGTCTTGCTCTTTCTCACTCTCAATTATCCTCCCGGCTCTTCTCTCAGTCTCACTCTTTCTCACTCTCTGTTATCCTCCCAGCTCCGCTCTCAGTCTCACTCTTTCTCACTCTCTGTTATCCTCCCGGCTCCACTCTCAGTCTCACTCTTTCTCACTCTCTGTTATCCTCCCGGCTCCACTCTCAGTCTCACTCTTTCTCACTCTCTGTTATCCCCCCAGCACCGCTCTCAGTCTCACTTTTTCTCACTCTCTGTTATCCTCCCGGCTCCGCTCTCAGCCTCACTCTTTTTCACTCTTTTACCCTCCTGGCTCTGTTCTCAGCCTAGCTCTTTCTCACTCTCACTTATCCTCTCGGCTCCACTCTCTGCCTCACTCTTTCTCACTCTCTATTATCCTCCCGGCTCCGCTCTCAGTCTCACTCTTTTTCACTCTTTTACCCTCCCGGCGCCGCTCTCAGCCTC
The DNA here is from genome assembly GCF_047496885.1 of Scyliorhinus torazame. Classification (NCBI taxonomy): domain Eukaryota; kingdom Metazoa; phylum Chordata; class Chondrichthyes; order Carcharhiniformes; family Scyliorhinidae; genus Scyliorhinus; species Scyliorhinus torazame. The sequence goes on from NC_092712.1 coordinate 28,055,530, forward strand.
ACTCTTTCTCACTCTCTCTTATCCTCTCGGCTCCACTCTCAGTCTCACTCTTTCTCACTCTCTGTTATCCTCCCGGCTCCACTCTCAGTCTCACTCTTTCTCACTCTCTGTTAAACTCCCGGCTCCGCTCTCAGTCACACACCTTCTCACTCTCTGTTATCCTCCCAGCTCCACTCTCAGTCTCACTCTTTCTCACTCTCTGTTATCCTCACGGTTCCGCTCCCTATCTCAATTTTTCTCACTCTCTATTATCCTCCCGTCTCCACTCTCAGACTCACTCTTTCTCACTCTCTGTTATATTCCCGGCTACGCTCTCAGACTCACTCTTTCTCACTCTCTGTTATACTCCCGCCTCCGCTCTCTGTCTCGCTCTTTCTCACTCTGTTATTCTCCCAGCTCCACTCTCAGTCTCACTCTTTCTCACTCTCTGTTATCCTCCCGGCTCCGCTCTCAGTCTCGCTCTATCTCACTCTCTGTTATCCTCCCAGCTCCACTCTCATTCTCACTCTTTCTCACTCTCTGTTATCCCCCCAGCACCGCTCTCAGTCTCACTTTTTCTCACTCTCTGTTATCCTACCGGCTCCACTCTCAGTCTCACTCTTTCTCACTCTCTAATATCCTCCCTGCTCCGCTCTCAGCCTCACTCTTTTTCACTCTTTTACCCTCCCGGCTCCGTTCTCAGCCTAGCTCTTTCTCACTCTCTCTTATCCTCTCGGCTCCACTCTCAGTCTCACTCTTTCTCACTCTCTATTTTCCTCCCGGCTCCGCTCTCAGTCTCACTCTTACTCACTCTCTCATATACTCTGGACTCCACTCTCAGTCTTGCTCTTTCTCACTCTCAATTATCCTCCCGGCTCTTCTCTCAGTCTCACTCTTTCTCACTCTGTTATCCTCCCGGCTCCGCTCTCAGTCACACACCTTCTCACTCTCTGTTATCCTCCCGGCTCCACTCTCAGACTCACTCTTTCTCACTCTCTGTTATTCTCCCAGCTCCACTCTCAGTCTCACTTTTTCTCACTCTCTGTTATCCTCCCGGCTCCGCTATCAGTCTCACTCTTTCTCACTCTCTGTTATACTCCCGGCTACGCTGTCAGTCTTGCTCTATCTCACTCTCTGTTATCCTCCCAGCTCCACTCTCAGTCTCACTCTTTCTCACTCTCTATTTTCCTCCCGGCTCCGCTCTCAGTCTCACTCTTTCTCACTCTCTGTTATCCTCCTGGCTCCACTCTCAGTCTCACTCTTGCTCACTCTCTATTATCCTCCTGGCTCCGCTCTCAATCTCACTCGTTCTTGCTCTCTGTTATCCTCCCAGCTCCGCTCTCAGTCTCACTCTTCCTCACACTCTGTTATCACCCCGGCTCCACTCTGAGTCTCGCTCTTTCTCACTCTCTTTTATCCTACCGGCTACACACTCAGTCTCACTCGTGCTCTCTCTCTGTTATCCTCCCGGCTCCGCTCACAGTCTCACTCTTTTTCACTCTTTTACCCTCCCGGCGCCGCTCTCAGCCTCGCTCTTTCTCACTCTCTATTATTCTCCCGGCTCCTCTCTCAGTCTCACTCTTCCTCACTCTCTATTATCCTCCCGGCTCCGCACTCAGTCTCGCTCTTTCTCACTCTCTGTTATCCTCCCAGCTCCACTCTCAGTCTCACTCTTTCTCACTCTCTGTTATCCTCCTGGCTCCACTCTCAGTCTCACTCTTGCTCACTCTTTATTATCCTCCCGGCTCCGCTCTCAGTCTCACTCTTTCTCACTCTCTGTTATACTCCCGACTCCACTCTCAGTCTCACTCTTTCTCACTCTCTGTTATCCCTCCAGCTCCGCTCTCAGTCTCACTCTTCCTCACTCTCTGTTATCACCCCGGCTCCACTCTCAGTCTCGCACTTTCTCACTCTCTGTTATTCTCCCGGCTCCACTCTCAGTCTCACTCTTTCCCACTCTCTATTATCCTCACGGCTCCGCTCTCAGTCTCACTCTTTTTCACTCTTTTACCCTCCCGGCTCTGCTCTCAGGCTCGCTCTTTCTCACTCTCTGTTATCCTCCCGGCTCCACTCTCAGTCTCACTCTTTCTCACTCTCTATTATCCTATCCGCTCCGCTCTCAGTCTCACTCTTTTTCACTCATTTACACTCCCGGAGCCGCTCTCAGCCTCGCTCTTTCTCACTCTCTATTTTCCTCCCGGCTCCTCACTCAGTCTCGCTCTTTCTCACTCTCTGATATCCTCCTGGCTCCACTCTCAGTCTCACTCTTTCTCACTCTCTATTTTCCTCCCGGCACCGCTCTCAGTCTTGATCTTTCTCACTCTTTCATATACTCCGGACTCCACTCTCAGTCTTGCTCTTTCTCACTCTCAATTATCCTCCCGGATCTTCTCTCAGTCACACTGTTTCTCACTCTCTGTTAAACTCCCAGCTCCGCTCTCAGTCACACACCTTCTCACTCTCTGTTATCCTCCCAGCTCCACTCTCAGTCTCACTCTTTCTCACTCTCTGTTATCCTCACGGTTCCGCTCCCTATCTCAATTTTTCTCACTCTCTATTATCCTCCCGTCTCCACTCTCAGACTCACTCTTTCTCACTTTCTGTTATATTCCCGGCTACGCTCTCAGACTCACTCTTTCTCACTCTCTGTTATACTCCCGGCTCCGCTCTCTGTCTCGCTCTTTCTCACTCTGTTATTCTCCCAGCTCCACTCTCAGTCTCACTCATTCTCACTCTGTTATTCTCCCGGCTCCGCTCACAGTCTCACTCTTTTTCACTCTTTTACCCTCCCGGCTCCGCTCTCAGGCTTGCTCTTTCTCACTCTCTATTATCCACCCGGCTCCGCACTCAGTCTCGCTCTTTCTCACTCTCTGTTATCCTCCCAGCTCCACTCTCAGTCTCACTCTTTCTCACTCTCTGTTATCCTCCTGGCTCCACTCTCAGTCTCACTCTTGCTCACTCTCTATTATCCTCCCGGCTCCGCTCTCAGTCTCACTCTTTCTCACTCTCTGTTATACTCCCGACTCCACTCTCAGTCTCACTCTTTCTCACTCTCTGTTATCCTCCCAGCTCCGCTCTCAGTCTCACTCTTCCTCACTCTCTGTTATCACCCCGGCTCCACTCTCAGTCTCGCACTTTCTCACTCTCTGTTATTCTCCCGGCTCCACTCTCAGTCTCACTCTTTCCCACTCTCTATTATCCTCACGGCTCCGCTCTCAGTCTCACTCTTTTTCACTCTTTTACCCTCCCGGCTCCGCTCTCAGGCTCGCTCTTTCTCACTCTCTATTATCCTCCCGGCTCCGCACTCAGTCTCGCTCTTTCTCACTCTCTGTTATCCTCCCAGCTCCACTCTCAGTCTCACTCTTTCTCACTCTCTGTTATCCTCCTGGCTCCACTCTCAGTCTCACTCTTGCTCACTCTCTATTATCCTCCCGGCTCCGCTCTCAGTCTCACTCTTTCTCACTCTCTGTTATACTCCCGACTCCACTCTCAGTCTCACTCTTTCTCACTCTCTGTTATCCTCCCAGCTCCGCTCTCAGTCTCACTCTTCCTCACTCTCTGTTATCACCCCGGCTCCACTCTCAGTCTCGCACTTTCTCACTCTCTGTTATTCTCCCGGCTCCACTCTCAGTCTCACTCTTTCCCACTCTCTATTATCCTCATGGCTCCGCTCTCAGTCTCACTCTTTTTCACTATTTTACCCTCCCGGCTCCGCTCTCAGGCTCGCTCTTTCTCACTCTCTGTTATCCTCCCGGCTCCACTCTCAGTCTCACTCTTTCTCACTCTCTATTATCCTATCCGCTCCGCTCTCAGTCTCACTCTTTTTCACTCATTTACACTCCCGGCGCCGCTCTCAGCCTCGCTCTTTCTCACTCTCTATTTTCCTCCCGGCTCCGCACTCAGTCTCGCTCTTTCTCACTCTCTGATATCCTCCTGGCTCCACTCTCAGTCTCACTCTTTCTCACTCTCTATTTTCCTCCCGGCACCGCTCTCAGTCTTACTCTTTCTCACTCTTTCATATACTCCGGACTCCACTCTCAGTCTTGCTCTTTCTCACTCTCAATTATCCTCCCGGATCTTCTCTCAGTCACACTGTTTCTCACTCTCTGTTAAACTCCCGGCTCCGCTCTCAGGCACACACCTTCTCACTCTCTGTTAACCTCCCAGCTACACTCTCAGTCTCACTCTTTCTCGCTCTCAGCTTTCCTCCCGCCACCGTTCTCATTATCACTCTTTCTCACTCTCTGTTATCCTTCCGGCTCCGCTCTAAGTCTCCCTCTTTCTCACTCTCTGTTATCCACCCGGCTCCGCTCTCAGTCTCACACTTTCTCACTCTCTGTTATACCTCCGCCTCCTCTCTCAGTCTCGCTCTTTCTCACTCTCTGTTATCCTCACGGTTCCACTCCCTATCTCAATTTTTCTCACTCTCTATTATCCTCCCGTCTCCACTCTCAGACTCACTATTTCTCACTCTCTGTTATATTCCCGCCTACGCTCTCAGACTCACTCTTTCTCACTCTCTGTTATACTCCCGGCTCCGCTCTCTGTCTCGCTCTTTCTCACTCTGTTATTCTCCCAGCTCCACTCTCAGTCTCACTCTTTCTCACTCTCTGTTATCCTCCCGGCTCCGCTCTCAGTCTCGCTCTATCTCACTCTCTGTTATCCTCCCAGCTCCACTCTCAGTCTCACTCTTTCTCACTCTCTGTTATCCTCCCGGCTCCGCTATCAGTCTCACTCTTTCTCACTCTCTGTTATACTCCCGGCTACGCTCTCAGTCTTGCTCTATCTCACTCTCTGTTATCCTCCCAGCTCCACTCTCAGTCTCACTCTTTCTCACTCTCTGTTATCCCCCCAGCACCGCTCTCAGTCTCACTTTTTCTCACTCTCTGTTATCCTACCGGCTCGACTCTCAGTCTCACTCTTTCTCACTTTCTATTATCCTCCCGGCTCCGCTCTCAGCCTCACTCTTTTTCACTCTTTTACCCTCCCGGCTCTGTTCTCAGCCTAGCTCTTTCTCACTCTCTCTTATCCTCTCGGCTCCACTCTCTGCCTCACTCTTTCTCACTCTCTATTATCCTCCCGGCTCCGTTCTCAGTCTCACTCTTTTTCACTCTTTTACCCTCATGGCGCCGCTCTCAGCCTCACTCTTTCTCACTCTCTCTTATCCTCTCGGCTCCACTCTCAGTCTCACTCTTTCTCACTCTCTGTTATCCTCCTGGCTCCACTCTCAGTCTCACTCTTGCTCACTCTCTATTATCCTCCTGGCTCCGCTCTCAGTCTCACTCGTTCTTGCTCTCTGTTATCCTCCCAGCTCCGCTCTCAGTCTCACTCTTCCTCACACTCTGTTATCACCCCGGCTCCACTCTGAGTCTCGCTCTTTCTCACTCTCTTTTATCCTACCGGCTACACACTCAGTCTCACTCGTGCTCTCTCTCTCTTATCCTCCCGGCTCCGCTCACAGTCTCACTCTTTTTCACTCTTTTACCCTCCCGGCTCCGCTCTCAGGCTCGCTCTTTCTCACTCTCTCTTATCCTCTCGGCTCCACTCTCAGTCTCACTCTTTCTCACTCTCTATTATCCTCCCGGCTCCGCTCTCAGTCTCACTCTATTTCACTCTTTTACCCTCCCGGCGCCGCTCTCAGCCTCGCTCTTTCTCACTCTCTATTATTCTCCCGGCTCCGCTCTCAGTCTCACTCTTCCTCACTCTCTATTATCCTCCCGGCTCCGCACTCAGTCTCTCTCTTTCTCACTCTCTGTTATCCTCCCAGCTCCACTCTCAGTCTCACTCTTTCTCACTCTCTGTTATCCTCCTGGCTCCACTCTCAGTCTCACTCTTGCTCACTCTCTATTATCCTCCCGGCTCCGCTCTCAGTCTCACTCTTTCTCGCTCTCTGTTATACTCCCGACTCCACTGTCAGTCTCACTCTTTCTCACTCTCTGTTATCCTCCCAGCTCCGCTCTCAGTCTCACTCTTCCTCATTCTCTGTTATCAGCCCGGCTCCACTCTCAGTCTCGCACTTTCTCACTCTCTGTTATTCTCCCGGCTCCACTCTCAGTCTCACTCTTTCCCACTCTCTATTATCCTCACGGCTCCGCTCTCAGTCTCACTCTTTTTCACTCTTTTACCCTCCCGGCTCCGCTCTCAGGCTCGCTCTTTCTCACTCTCTATTATCCTATCCGCTCCGCTCTCAGTCTCACTCTTTTTCACTCATTTACACTCCCGGCGCCGCTCTCAGCCTCGCTCTTTCTCACTCTCTATTTTCCTCCCGGCTCCGCACTCAGTCTCGCTCTTTCTCACTCTCTGATATCCTCCTGGCTCCACTCTCAGTCTCACTCTTTCTCACTCTCTATTTTCCTCCCGGCACCGCTCTCAGTCTTGCTCTTTCTCACTCTTTCATATACTCCGGACTCCACTCTCAGTCTTGCTCTTTCTCACTCTCAATTATCCTCCCGGATCTTCTCTCAGTCACACTGTTTCTCACTCTCTGTTAAACTCCCAGCTCCGCTCTCAGTCACACACCTTCTCACTCTCTGTTATCCTCCCAGCTCCACTCTCAGTCTCACTCTTTCTCACTCTCTGTTATCCTCACGGTTCCGCTCCCTATCTCAATTTTTCTCACTCTCTATTATCCTCCCGTCTCCACTCTCAGACTCACTCTTTCTCACTTTCTGTTATATTCCCGGCTACGCTCTCAGACTCACTCTTTCTCACTCTCTGTTATACTCCCGGCTCCGCTCTCTGTCTCGCTCTTTCTCACTCTGTTATTCTCCCAGCTCCACTCTCAGTCTCACTCATTCTCACTCTGTTATTCTCCCGGCTCCGCTCACAGTCTCACTCTTTTTCACTCTTTTACCCTCCCGGCTCCGCTCTCAGGCTTGCTCTTTCTCACTCTCTATTATCCACCCGGCTCCGCACTCAGTCTCGCTCTTTCTCACTCTCTGTTATTCTCCCAGCTCCGCTCTCAGTCTCACTCTTCCTCACTCTCTGTTATCACCCCGGCTCCACTCTCTGCCTCACTCTTTCTCACTCTCTATTATCCTCCCAGCTCCGCACTCAGTCTCGCTCTTTCTCACTCTCTGTTATCCTCCCAGCTCCACTCTCAGTCTCACTCTTTCTCACTCTCTGTTATCCTCCTGGCTCCACTCTCAGTCTCACTCTTGCTCACTCTCTATTATCCTCCCGGCTCCGCTCTCAGTCTCACTCTTTCTCACTCTCTGTTATACTCCCGACTCCACTCTCAGTCTCACTCTTTCTCACTCTCTGTTATCCTCCCAGCTCCGCTCTCAGTCTCACTCTTCCTCACTCTCTGTTATCACCCCGGCTCCACTCTCAGTCTCGCACTTTCTCACTCTCTGTTATTCTCCCGGCTCCACTCTCAGTCTCACTCTTTCCCACTCTCTATTATCCTCATGGCTCCGCTCTCAGTCTCACTCTTTTTCACTATTTTACCCTCCCGGCTCCGCTCTCAGGCTCGCTCTTTCTCACTCTCTGTTATCCTCCCGGCTCCACTCTCAGTCTCACTCTTTCTCACTCTCTATTATCCTATCCGCTCCGCTCTCAGTCTCACTCTTTTTCACTCATTTACACTCCCGGCGCCGCTCTCAGCCTCGCTCTTTCTCACTCTCTATTTTCCTCCCGGCTCCGCACTCAGTCTCGCTCTTTCTCACTCTCTGATATCCTCCTGGCTCCACTCTCAGTCTCACTCTTTCTCACTCTCTATTTTCCTCCCGGCACCGCTCTCAGTCTTACTCTTTCTCACTCTTTCATATACTCCGGACTCCACTCTCAGTCTTGCTCTTTCTCACTCTCAATTATCCTCCCGGATCTTCTCTCAGTCACACTGTTTCTCACTCTCTGTTAAACTCCCGGCTCCGCTCTCAGGCACACACCTTCTCACTCTCTGTTAACCTCCCAGCTACACTCTCAGTCTCACTCTTTCTCGCTCTCAGCTTTCCTCCCGCCACCGTTCTCATTATCACTCTTTCTCACTCTCTGTTATCCTTCCGGCTCCGCTCTAAGTCTCCCTCTTTCTCACACTCTGTTATCCACCCGGCTCCGCTCTCAGTCTCACACTTTCTCACTCTCTGTTATACCTCCGCCTCCTCTCTCAGTCTCGCTCTTTCTCACTCTCTGTTATCCTCACGGTTCCACTCCCTATCTCAATTTTTCTCACTCTCTATTATCCTCCCGTCTCCACTCTCAGACTCACTATTTCTCACTCCCTGTTATATTCCCGCCTACGCTCTCAGACTCACTCTTTCTCACTCTCTGTTATACTCCCGGCTCCGCTCTCTGTCTCGCTCTTTCTCACTCTGTTATTCTCCCAGCTCCACTCTCAGTCTCACTCTTTCTCACTCTCTGTTATCCTCCCGGCTCCGCTCTCAGTCTCGCTCTATCTCACTCTCTGTTATCCTCCCAGCTCCACTCTCAGTCTCACTCTTTCTCACTCTCTGTTATCCTCCCGGCTCCGCTATCAGTCTCACTCTTTCTCACTCTCTGTTATACTCCCGGCTACGCTCTCAGTCTTGCTCTATCTCACTCTCTGTTATCCTCCCAGCCCAACTCTCAGTCTCACTCTTTCTCACTCTCTGTTATCCCCCCAGCACCGCTCTCAGTCTCACTTTTTCTCACTCTCTGTTATCCTACCGGCTCGACTCTCAGTCTCACTCTTTCTCACTTTCTATTATCCTCCCGGCTCCGCTCTCAGCCTCACTCTTTTTCACTCTTTTACCCTCCCGGCTCTGTTCTCAGCCTAGCTCTTTCTCACTCTCTCTTATCCTCTCGGCTCCACTCTCTGCCTCACTCTTTCTCACTCTCTATTATCCTCCCGGCTCCGTTCTCAGTCTCACTCTTTTTCACTCTTTTACCCTCATGGCGCCGCTCTCAGCCTCACTCTTTCTCACTCTCTCTTATCCTCTCGGCTCCACTCTCAGTCTCACTCTTTCTCACTCTCTGTTATCCTCCTGGCTCCACTCTCAGTCTCACTCTTGCTCACTCTCTATTATCCTCCTGGCTCCGCTCTCAGTCTCACTCGTTCTTGCTCTCTGTTATCCTCCCAGCTCCGCTCTCAGTCTCACTCTTCCTCACACTCTGTTATCACCCCGGCTCCACTCTGAGTCTCGCTCTTTCTCACTCTCTTTTATCCTACCGGCTACACACTCAGTCTCACTCGTGCTCTCTCTCTCTTATCCTCCCGGCTCCGCTCACAGTCTCACTCTTTTTCACTCTTTTACCCTCCCGGCTCCGCTCTCAGGCTCGCTCTTTCTCACTCTCTCTTATCCTCTCGGCTCCACTCTCAGTCTCACTCTTTCTCACTCTCTATTATCCTCCCGGCTCCGCTCTCAGTCTCACTCTATTTCACTCTTTTACCCTCCCGGCGCCGCTCTCAGCCTCGCTCTTTCTCACTCTCTATTATTCTCCCGGCTCCGCTCTCAGTCTCACTCTTCCTCACTCTCTATTATCCTCCCGGCTCCGCACTCAGTCTCTCTCTTTCTCACTCTCTGTTATCCTCCCAGCTCCACTCTCAGTCTCACTCTTTCTCACTCTCTGTTATCCTCCTGGCTCCACTCTCAGTCTCACTCTTGCTCACTCTCTATTATCCTCCCGGCTCCGCTCTCAGTCTCACTCTTTCTCGCTCTCTGTTATACTCCCGACTCCACTGTCAGTCTCACTCTTTCTCACTCTCTGTTATCCTCCCAGCTCCGCTCTCAGTCTCACTCTTCCTCATTCTCTGTTATCAGCCCGGCTCCACTCTCAGTCTCGCACTTTCTCACTCTCTGTTATTCTCCCGGCTCCACTCTCAGTCTCACTCTTTCCCACTCTCTATTATCCTCACGGCTCCGCTCTCAGTCTCACTCTTTTTCACTCTTTTACCCTCCCGGCTCCGCTCTCAGGCTCGCTCTTTCTCACTCTCTATTATCCTATCCGCTCCGCTCTCAGTCTCACTCTTTTTCACTCATTTACACTCCCGGCGCCGCTCTCAGCCTCGCTCTTTCTCACTCTCTATTTTCCTCCCGGCTCCGCACTCAGTCTCGCTCTTTCTCACTCTCTGATATCCTCCTGGCTCCACTCTCAGTCTCACTCTTTCTCACTCTCTATTTTCCTCCCGGCACCGCTCTCAGTCTTGCTCTTTCTCACTCTTTCATATACTCCGGACTCCACTCTCAGTCTTGCTCTTTCTCACTCTCAATTATCCTCCCGGCTCCGCTCTCAGTCACACACCTTCTCACTCTCTGTTATCCTCCCAGCTCCACTCTCAGTCTCACTCTTCCTCACTCTCTGTTATCCTCACGGTTCCGCTCCCTATCTCAATTTTTCTCACTCTCTATTATCCTCCCGTCTCCACTCTCAGTCTCACTCTTTCTCACTCTCTATTTTCCTCCCGGCACCGCTCTCAGTCTTGCTCTTTCTCACTCTTTCATATACTCCGGACTCCACTCTCAGTCTTGCTCTTTCTCACTCTCAATTATCCTCCCGGATCTTCTCTCAGTCACACTGTTTCTCACTCTCTGTTAAACTCCCGGCTCCGCTCTCAGTCACACACCTTCTCACTCTATGTTATCCTCCCAGCTGCACTCTCAGTCTCACTCTTTCTCGCTCTCTGCTTTCCTCCCGCCACCGTTCTCAGTATCACTCTTTCTCACTCTCTGTTATCCTTCTGGCTCCGCTCTAAGTCTCCCTCTTACTCACTCTCTGTTATCCTCCCGGCTCCGCTCTCAGTCTCACACTTTCTCACTCTTTGTTATACCTCCGCCTCCTCTCTCAGTCTCGCTCTTTCTCACTCTCTATTATCCTCCCGGCTCCACTTCAGTCTCACTCTTTCTCACTCCCTGTTATGCACCCTGCTCCGCTTTCAGTCTCGCTCTTTCTCATTCTCTGCTATCCACCCGGCTCCGCTCTCTGTCTCGCTCTTTCTCACTCTCTGTTATCCTACCGGCTCGACTCTCAGTCTCACTCTTTCTCACTCTTTATTATCCTCCCGGCTCCGCTCTCAGCCTCACTCTTTTTCACTCTTTTACCCTCCCGGCTCTGTTCTCAGCCTAGCTCTTTCTCACTCTCTCTTATCCTCTCGGCTCCACTCTCTGCCTCACTTTTTCTCACTCTCTATTATCCTCCCGGCTCCGCTCTCAGTCTCACTCTTTTTCACTCTTTTACCCTCCCGGCGCTGCTCTCAGCCTCACTCTTTCTCACTCTCTCTTATCCTCTCGGCTCCACTCTCAGTCTCACTCTTTCTCACTCTCTGTTATCCTCCAGGCTCCACTCTCAGTCTCACTCTTTCTCACTCTCTGTTATCCTCCTGGCTCCACTCTCAGTCTCACTCTTGCTCACTCTCTATTATCCTCCTGGCTCCGCTCTCAGTCTCACTCTTTCTCACTCTCTGTTATACTCCCTACTCCACTCTCAGTCTCACTCGTTCTTGCTCTCTGTTATCCTCCCAGCTCCGCTCTCAGTCTCACTCGTGCTCACTCTCTATTATCCTCCCGGCTCCGCTCACAGTCTCACTCTTTTTCACTCTTTTACCCTCCCGGCTCCGCTCTCAGGCTCGCTCTTTCTCACTCTCTCTTATCCTCTCGGCTCCACTCTCATTCTCACTCTTTCTCACTCTCTATTATCCTCCCGGCTCCGCTCTCAGTCTCACTCTTTTTCACTCTTTTACCCTCCCGGCGCCGCTCTCAGCCTCGCTCTTTCTCACTCTCTGTTATCCTCCCACCTCCACTCTCAGTCTCACTCTTTCTCACTCTCTGTTATCCTCCTGGCTCCACTCTCAGTCTCACTCTTGCTCACTCTCTATTATCCTCCCGGCTCCGCTCTCAGTCTCACTCTTTCTCACTCTCTGTTATACTCCCGACTCCACTCTCAGTCTCACTCTTTCTCACTCTCTGTTATCCTCCCAGCTCCGCTCTCAGTCTCGCTCTTTCTCACTCTCTGTTATCACCCCGGCTCCACTCTCAGTCTCGCACTTTCTCACTCTCTGTTATTCTCCCGGCTCCACTCTCAGTCTCACTCTTTCCCACTCTCTATTATCCTCACGGCTCCGCTCTCAGTCTCACTCTTTTTCACTCTTTTCCCTCCCGGCTCCGCTCTCAGGCTCGCTCTTTCTCACTCTTTATTTTCCTCCCGGCTCCGCACTCAGTCTCGCTCTTTCTCACTCTCTGATATCCTCCTGGCTCCACTCTCAGTCTCACACTTTCTCACTCTCTATTTTCCTCCCGGCACCGCTCTCAGTCTTACTCTTTCTCACTCTTTCATATACTCCGGACTCCACTCTCAGTCTTGCTCTTTCTCACTCTCAATTATCCTCCCGGATCTTCTCTCAGTCACACTGTTTCTCACTCTCTGTTAAACTCCCGGCTCCACTCTCAGTCACACACCTTCTCACTCTCTGTTATCCTCCCAGCTCCACTCTCAGTCTCAGTCTTTCTCACTCTCTGTTATCCTCCCAGCTCCACTCTCAGTCTCACTCTTTCTCACTCTGTGTTATCCTCAAGGTTCCGCTCCCTATCTGAATTTTTCTCACTCTCTATTATCCTCCCCTCTCCACTCTCAGACACACTCTTTCTCACTCTCTGTTATATTCCCGGCTACGCTCTCAGACTCACTCTTTCTCACTCTCTGTTATACTCCCGGCTCCGCTCTCTGTCTCGCTCTATCTCACTCTGTTATTCTCCCAGCTCCACTCTCAGTCTCACTCTTTCTCACTCTCTGTTATCCTCCCGGCTCCGCTCTCAGTCTCGCTCTATCTCACTCTCTGTTATACTCCCAGCTCCACTATCAGTCTCACTCTTTCTCACTCTCTGTTATCCTCCCGGCTCCGCTATCAGTCTCACTCTTTCTCACTCTCTGTTATACTCCCGGCTACGCTCTCAGTCTTGCTCTATCTCACTCTCTGTTATCCTCCCAGCTCCACTCTCAGTCTCACTCTTTCTCACTCTCTGTTATCCCGCCAGCACCGCTCTCAGTCTCACTTTTTCTCACTCTCTGTTATCCTACCGGCTCGACTCTCAGTCTCACTCTTTCTCACTTTCTATTATCCTCCCGGCTCCGCTCTCAGCCTCACTCTTTTTCACTCTTTTACCCTCCCGGCTCTGTTCTCAGCCTAGCTCTTTCTCACTCTCTCTTATCCTCTCGGCTCCACTTTCTGCCTCACTCTTTCTCACTCTCTATTATCCTCCCGGCTCCGCTCTCAGTCTCACTCTTTTTCACTCTTTTACCCTCCCGGCGCCGCTCTCAGCCTCACTCTTTATCACTCTCTCTTATCCTCTCGGCTCCACTCTCAGTCTCACTCTTTCTCACTCTCTGTTATCCTCCTGGCTCCACTCTCAGTCTCACTCTTGCTCACTCTCTATTATCCTCCTGGCTCCGCTCTCAGTCTCACTCGTTCTTGCTCTCTGTTATCCTCCCAGCTCCGCTCTCAGTCTCACTCTTCCTCACACTCTGTTATCACCCCGGCTCCACTCTGAGTCTCGCTCTTTCTCACTCTCTTTTATCCTACCGGCTCCACACTCAGTCTCACTCGTGCTCTCTCTCTATTATCCTCCCGGCTCCTCTCACAGTCTCACTCTTTTTCACTCTTTTACCCTCCCGGCTCCGCTCTCAGGCTCGCTCTTTCTCACTCTCTCTTATCCTCTCGGCTCCACTGTCAGTCTCACTCTTTCTCACTCTCTATTGTCCTCCCGGCTCCGCTCTCAGTCTCACTCTATTTCACTCTTTTACCCTCCCGGCGCCGCTCTCAGCCTCGCTCTTTCTCACTCTCTATTATTCTCCCGGCTCCGCTCTCAGTCTCACTCTTCCTCACTCTCTATTATCCTCCCGGCTCCGCACTCAGTCTCGCTCTTTCTCACTCTCTATTGTCCTCCCGGCTCCGCTCTCAGTCTCACTCTATTTCACTCTTTTACCCTCCCGGCGCCGCTCTCAGCCTCGCTCTTTCTCACTCTCTATTATTCTCCCGGCTCCGCTCTCAGTCTCACTCTTCCTCACTCTCTATTATCCTCCCGGCTCCGCACTCAGTCTCGCTCTTTCTCACTCTCTGTTATCCTCCCAGCTCCACTCTCAGTCTCACTCTTTCTCACTCTCTGTTATCCTCCTGGCTCCACTCTCAGTCTCACTCTTGCTCACTCTCTATTATCCTCCCGGCTCCGCTCTCAGTCTCACTCTTTCTCACTCTCTGTTATACTCCCGACTCCACTCTCAGTCTCACTCTTTCTCACTCTCTGTTATACTCCCGACTCCACTCTCAGTCTCACTCTTTCTCACTCTCTGTTATCCTCCCAGCTCCGCTCTCAGTCTCACTCTTCCTCACTCTCTGTTATCACCCCGGCTCCACTCTCAGTCTCGCACTTTCTCACTCTCTGTTATTCTCCCGGCTCCACTCTCAGTCTCACTCTTTCCCACTCTTTATTATCCTCACGGCTCCGCTCTCAGTCTCACTCTTTTTCACTCTTTTCCCTCCCGGCTCCGCTCTCAGGCTCGCTCTTTCTCACTCTCTGTTATCCTCCATGCTCCACTCTCAGTCTCATTCTTTCTCACTCTCTATTATCCTATCCGCTCCGCTCTCAGTCTCACTCTTTTTCACTCATTTACCCTCCCGGCTCCGCTCTCAGGCTCGCTCTTTCTCACTCTCTATTTTCCTCCCGGCTCCGCACTCAGTCTCGCTCTTTCTCACTCTCTGATATCCTCCTGGCTCCACTCTCAGTCTCACTCTTTCTCACTCTCTATTTTCCTCCCGGCACCGCTCTCAGTCTTACTCTTTCTCACTCTTTCATATACTCCGGACTCCACTCTCAGTCTTGCTCTTTCTCACTCTCAATTATCCTCCCGGATCTTCTCTCAGTCACACTGTTTCTCACTCTCTGTTAAACTCCCGGCTCCGCTCTCAGTCACACACCTTCTCACTCTCTGTTATCCTCCCAGCTCCACTCTCAGTCTCACTCTTTCTCACTCTCTGTTATCCTCACGGTTCCGCTCCCTATCTCAATTTTTCTCACTCTCTATTATCCTCCCGTCTCCACTCTCAGACTCACTCTTTCTCACTCTCTGTTATATTCCCGGCTACGCTCTCAGACTCACTCTTTCTCACTCTCTGTTATACTCCCGGCTCCGCTCTCTGTCTCGCTCTATCTCACTCTGTTATTCTCCCAGCTCCACTCTCAGTCTCACTCTTTCTCACTCTCTGTTATCCTCCCGGCTCCGCTCTCAGTCTCGCTCTTTCTCACTCTCTGTTATCCTCCCAGCTCCACTCTCAGTCTCACTCTTTCTCACTCTCTGTTATCCTCCCGGCTCCGCTATCAGTCTCACTCTTTCTCACTCTCTGTTATACTCCCGGCTATGCTCTCAGTCTTGCTCTATCTCACTCTCTGTTATCCTCCCAGCTCCACTCTCAGTCTCACTCTTTCTCACTCTCTGTTATCCCCCCAGCACCGCTCTCAGTCTCACTTTTTCTCACTCTCTGTTATCCTACCGGCTCCGCTCTCAGTCTCACTCTTTCTCACTTTCTATTATCCTCCCGGCTCCGCTCTCAGCCTCACTCTTTCTCACTCTCTGTTATCCTCCCAGCTCCGCTCTCAGTTTCACTCTTCCTCACTCTCTGTTATCACCCCGGCTACACTCTCAGTCTCGCACTTTCTCACTCTCTGTTATTCTCCCGGCTCCACTCTCAGTCTCACTCTTTCCCACTCTCTATTATCCTCACGGCTCCGCTCTCAGTCTCACTCTTTTTCACTCTTTTACCCTCCCGGCTCCGCTCTCAGGCTCGCTCTTTCTCACTCTCTGTTATGCTCCCAGCTCCACTCTCAGTCTCACTCTTTTTCACTCTCTATTATCCTATCCGCTCCGCTCTCAGTCTCACTCTTTTTCACTCATTTACACTCCCGGCGCCGCTCTCAGCCTCGCTCTTTCTCACTCTCTATTTTCCTCCCGGCTCCGCACTCAGTCTCGCTCTTTCTCACTCTCTGATATCCTCCTGGCTCCACTCTCAGTCTCACTCTTTCTCACTCTCTATTTTCCTCCCGGCACCGCTCTCAGTCTTGCTCTTTCTCACTCTTTCATATACTCCGGACTCCACTCTCAGTCTTGCTCTTTCTCACTCTCAATTATCCTCCCGGATCTTCTCTCAGTCACACTGTTTCTCACTCTCTGTTAAACTCCCGGCTCCGCTCTCAGTCACACACCTTCTCACTCTCTGTTATCCTCCCAGCTCCACTCTCAGTCTCACTCTTTCTCACTCTCTGTTATACTCACGGTTCCGCTCCCTATCTCAATTATTCTCACTCTCTATTATCCTCCCGTCTCCACTCTCAGATTCACTCTTTCTCACTCTCTGTTATATTCCCGGCTACGCTCTCAGACTCACTCTTTCTCACTCACTGTTATACTCCCGGCTCCGCTCTCTGTCTCGCTCTTTCTCACTCTGTTATTCTTCCAGCTCCACTCTCAGTCTCACTCTTTCTCACTCTCTGTTATCCTCCCGGCTCCGCTCTCAGTCTCGCTCTATCTCACTCTCTGTTATCCTCCCAGCTCCACTCTCATTCTC
The DNA here is from genome assembly GCF_047496885.1 of Scyliorhinus torazame. Classification (NCBI taxonomy): domain Eukaryota; kingdom Metazoa; phylum Chordata; class Chondrichthyes; order Carcharhiniformes; family Scyliorhinidae; genus Scyliorhinus; species Scyliorhinus torazame. The sequence goes on from NC_092712.1 coordinate 28,072,037, forward strand.
ACTCTTTCTCACTCTCTGTTATCCCTCCAGCACCGCTCTCAGTCTCACTTTTTCTCACTCTCTGTTATCCTATCAGCTCCACTCTCAGTCTCACTCTTTCTCACTCTCTAATATCCTCCCGGCTCCGCTCTCAGCCTCACTCTTTTTCACTCTTTTACCCTCCCGGCTCCGTTCTCAGCCTAGCTCTTTCTCACTCTCTCTTATCCTCTCGGCTCCACTCTCAGTCTCACTCTTTCTCACTCTCTATTATCCTCCCGGCTCCGCTCTCAGTCTCACTCTTTTTCACTCTTTTACCCTCCCGGCGCCGCTCTCAGCCTCGCTCTTTCTCACTCTCTGTTATTCTCCCGGCTCCGCTCTCAGTCTCACTCTCCATTATCCTCCCGGCTCCGCACACAGTCTCGCTCTTTCTCACTCTCTGTTATCCTCCCGCCTCCGCTCTCAGCCTCGCTCTTTCTCACCTCTGTTATCCTCGCGGCTCCACTCTCAGTCTCACTCTTTCTCACTCTCTGTTATCCTCCCGGCTCCGCTCTCAGTCACACACTTTCTCACTCTCTGTTATCCTCCCAGCTCCACTCTCAGTCTCACTCTTTCTCACTCTCTGTTATTCTCCCGGCTCCACTCTCAGTCTCACTCTTTCTCACTCTCTGTTATCCTCCTGGCTCCACTCTCAGTCTCACTCTTGCTCACTCTCTATTATCCTCCTGGCTCCGCTCTCAGTCTCACTCTTTCTCACTCTCTGTTATACTCCCGACTCCACTCTCAGTCTCACTCGTTCTTGCTCTCTGTTATCCTCCCAGCTCCGCTCTCAGTCTCACTCTTCCTCACTCTCTGTTATCACCCCGGCTCCACTCTGAGTCTCGCTCTTTCTCACTCTCTTTTATCCTACCGGCTCCACACTCAGTCTCACTCGTGCTCACTCTCTATTATCCTCCCGGCTCCGCTCACAGTCTCACTCTTTTTCACTCTTTTACCCTCCCAGCTCCACTCTCATTCTCACTCTTTCTCACTCTCTGTTATCCCTCCAGCACCGCTCTCAGTCTCACTTTTTCTCACTCTCTGTTATCCTATCAGCTCCACTCTCAGTCTCACTCTTTCTCACTCTCTAATATCCTCCCGGCTCCGCTCTCAGTCTCACTCTTTTTCACTCTTTTACCCTCCCGGCGCCGCTCTCAGCCTCGCTCTTTCTCACTCTCTGTTATTCTCCCGGCTCCGCTCTCAGTCTCACTCTCTATTATCCTCCCGGCTCCGCACACAGTCTCGCTCTTTCTCACTCTCTGTTATCCTCCCGCCTCCGCTCTCAGCCTCGCTCTTTCTCACCTCTGTTATCCTCCCGGCTCCACTCTCAGTCTCACTCTTTCTCACTCTCTGTTATCCTCCCGGCTCCGCTCTCAGTCACACACTTTCTCACTCTCTGTTATCCTCCCAGCTCCACTCTCAGTCTCACTCTTTCTCACTCTCTGTTATTCTCCCGGCTCCACTCTCAGTCTCACTCTTTCTCACTCTCTGTTATCCTCCTGGCTCCACTCTCAGTCTCACTCTTGCTCACTCTCTATTATCCTCCTGGCTCCGCTCTCAGTCTCACTCTTTCTCACTCTCTGTTATACTCCCGACTCCACTCTCAGTCTCACTCGTTCTTGCTCTCTGTTATCCTCCCAGCTCCGCTCTCAGTCTCACTCTTCCTCACTCTCTGTTATCACCCCGGCTCCACTCTGAGTCTCGCTCTTTCTCACTCTCTTTTATCCTACCGGCTCCACACTCAGTCTCACTCGTGCTCACTCTCTATTATCCTCCCGGCTCCGCTCACAGTCTCACTCTTTTTCACTCTTTTACCCTCCCGGCTCCACTCTCAGGCTTGCTCTTTCTCACTCTCTGTTATCCGCCCAGCTCCACTCTCAGTCTCACTCTTTCTCACTCTCTGTTATCCTCCTGGCTCCACTCTCAGTCTCACTCTTGCTCACTCTCAATTATCCTCCCGGATCTTCTCTCAGTCACACTGTTTCTCACTCTCTGTTAAACTCCCGGCTCCGCTCTCAGTCACACACCTTCTCACTCTCTGTTATCCTCCCAGCTCCACTCTCAGTCTCACTCTTTCTCGCTCTCTGCTTTCCTCCCGCCACCGTTCTCAGTATCACTCTTTCTCACTCTCTGTTATCCTTCCGGCTCCGCTCTAAGTCTCCCTCTTTCTCACTCTCTGTTATCCTCCCGGCTCCGCTCTCAGTCTCACACTTTCTCACTCTCTGTTATACCTCCGCCTCCTCTCTCAGTCTCGCTCTTTCTCACTCTCTATTATCCTCCCGGCTCCACTTCAGTCTCACTCTTTCTCACTCCCTGTTATGCACCCTGCTCCGCTCTCAGTCTCGCTCTTTCTCATTCTCTGCTATCCACCCGGGTCCGCTCTCTGTCTCGCTCTTTCTCACTCTCTGTTATCCTCCCAGCTCCACTCGCAGTCTCACTCTTTCTCACTCTCTGTTCTCCTCCCGGCTCAACTCTCAGTCTCACTCTTTCTCACTCTCTGTTATCCTCCCGGCTCCATTCTCAATCTAACTCTTTCTCACTCTCTGTTATCCTCCCAGCTCCGCTCTCAGTCTCACTCTTTCTCACTCTCTATTATCCTCCCGGCTCCGCTCTCAGTCACACACCTTCTCACTCTCTGTTATCCTCCCAGCTCCACTCTCAGTCTCACTCTTTCTCACTCTCTGTTATCCTCACGGTTCCACTCCCTATCTCAATTTTTCTCACTCTCTATTATCCTCCCGTCTCCACTCTCAGACTCACTCTTTCTCACTCTCTATTATACTCCCGCCTATGCTCTCAGACTCACTCTTTCTCACTCTCTGTTATACTCCCGGCTCCGCTCTCAGTCTCGCTCTTTCTCACTCTGTTATTCTCCCAGCTCCACTCTCAGTCTCACTCTTTCTCACTCTCTGTTATCCTCTCGGCTCCGCTCTCAGTCTCACTCTTTCTCACTCTCTGTTATCCTCCCAGCACAGCTCTCAGTCTCACTCTTTTTCACTCTTTTACCCTCCCGGCGCCGCTCTCAGCCTCGCTCTTTCTCACTCTCTGTTATTCTCCCGGCTCCGCTCTCAGTCTCACTCTCTATTATCCTCCCGGCTCCGCACACAGTCTCGCTCTTTCTCACTCTCTGTTATCCTCCCGCCTCCGCTCTCAGCCTCGCTCTTTCTCACTCTCTGTTATCCTCCCGGCTCCACTCTCAGTCTCACTCTTTCTCACTCTCTGTTATCCTCCCGGCTCCGCTCTCAGTCACACACTTTCTCACTCTCTGTTATCCTCCCAGCTCCACTCTCAGTCTCACTCTTTCTCACTCTCTGTTATCCTCCCGGCTCCACTCTCAGTCTCACTCTTTCTCACTCTCTGTTATCCTCCTGGCTCCACTCTCAGTCTCACTCTTGCTCACTCTCTATTATCCTCCTGGCTCCGCTCTCAGTCTCACTCTTTCTCACTCTCTGTTATACTCCCGACTCCACTCTCAGTCTCACTCGTTCTTGCTCTCTGTTATTCTCCCAGCTCCACTCTCAGTCTCACTCTTTCTCACTCTCTGTTATCCTCCCGGCTCCGCTCTCAGTCTCGCTCTATCTCACTCTCTGTTATCCTCCCAGCTCCACTCTCATTCTCACTCTTTCTCACTCTCTGTTATCCCCCCAGCACCGCTCTCAGTCTCACTTTTTCTCACTCTCTGTTATCCTACCGGCTCCACTCTCAGTCTCACTCTTTCTCACTCTCTAATATCCTCCCGGCTCCGCTCTCAGCCTCACTCTTTTTCACTCTTTTACCCTCCCGGCTCCGTTCTCAGCCTAGCTCTTTCTCACTCTCTCTTATTCTCTCGGCTCCACTCTCAGTCTCACTCTTTCTCACTCTCTATTATCCTCCCGGCTCCGCTCTCAGTCTCACTCTTTTTCACTCTTTTACCCTCCCGGCTCCGTTCTCAGCCTAGCTCTTTCTCACTCTCTCTTATCCTCTCGGCTCCACTCTCAGTCTCACTCTTTCTCACTCTCTATTATCCTCCCGGCTCCGCTCTCAGTCTCACTCTTTTTAACTCTTTTACCCTCCCGGCGCCGCTCTCAGCCTCGCTCTTTCTCACTCTCTGTTATTCTCCCGGCTCCGCTCTCAGTCTCACTCTCTATTATCCTCCCGGCTCCGCACACCGTCTCGCTCTTTCTCACTCTCTGTTATCCTCCCGCCTCCGCTCTCAGCCTCGCTCTTTCTCACTCTCTGTTATCATCCCGGCTCCACTCTCAGTCTCACTCTTTCTCACTCTCTGTTATCCTCCCGGCTCCGCTCTCAGTCTCGCTCTTTCTCACTCTCTGTTATCCTCACGGTTCCGCTCCCTATCACAATTTTTCTCACTCTCTATTATCCTCCCGGCTCCACTCTCAGACTCACTCTTTCTCACTCTCTTTTATACTCCCGGCTCTTCTCTCAGTCTCACTCTTTCTCACTCTCTGTTATCCTTCCGGCTCCGCTCTAAGTCTCACTCTTTCTCACTCTCTGTTATCCTTCCGGCTCCGCTCTAAGTCTCACTCTTTCTCACTCTCTGTTATACTTCCGGCTCCGCTCTAAGTCTCCCTCTTTCTCACTCTCTGTTATCCTCCCGGCGCCGCTCTCAGTATCATTCTTTCTCACTCTCTGTTATCCTCCCGGCTCCGCTCTCAGTCTCACACTTTCTCACTCTCTGTTATACCTCCGCCTCCTCTCTCAGTCTCACTCTTTCTCACTCTCTATTATCCTCCCGGCTCCACTTCAGTCTCACTCTTTCTCACTCCCTGTTATGCACCCTGCTCCGCTGTCAGTCTCGCTCTTTCTCATTCTTTGCTATCCACCCGGCTCCGCTCTCTGTCTCGCTCTTTCTCACTCTCTGTTATCCTCCGAGCTCCACTCTCAGTCTCACTCTTTCTCACTCTCTGTTCTCCTCCCGGCTCAACTTTCAGTCTCACTCTTTCTCACTCTCTGTTATCCTCCCGGCTCCATTCTCAGTCTCACTCTTTCTCACTCTCTGTTATCCTCCCAGCTCCGCTCTCAGTCTCACTCTTTCTCACTCTCTATTATCCTCCCGGCTCCGCTCTCAGTCACACACCTTCTCACTCTCTGTTATCCTCCCAGCTCCACTCTCAGTCTCACTCTTTCTCACTCTCTGTTATCCTCACGGTTCCGCTCACTATCTCAATTTTTCTCACTCTCTATTATCCTCCCGTCTCCACTCTCAGACTCACTCTTTCTCGCTCTCTGTTATACTCCCGGCTACGCTCTCAGACTCACTCTTTCTCACTCTCTGTTATACCCCCGGCTCCATTCTCAGTCTCACTCTTTCTCACTCTCTGTTATCCTCCCGGCTCCGCTCTCAGTCTCACTCTTTCTCACTCTCTATTATCCTCCCGGCTCCGCTCTCAGTCACACACTTTCTCACTCTGTTATTCTCCCAGCTCCACTCTCAGTCTCACTCTTTCTCACTCTCTGTTATCCTCCCGGCTCCGCTCTCAGTCTCGCTCTATCTCACCCTCTGTTATCCTCCCAGATCCACTCTCAGTCTCACTCTTTCTCACTCTCGGTTATCCCCCCAGCACAGCTCTCAGTCTCACTTTTTCTCACCCTCTGTTATCCTACCGGCTCCACTCTCAGTCTCACTCTTTCTCACTCTCTATTATCCTTCCGGCTCCGCTCTCAGCCTCACTCTTTTTCACTCTTTTACCCTCCCGGCTCGGTTCTCAGCCTAGCTCTTTCTCACTCTCTCTTATCCTCTCGGCTCCACTCTCAGTCTCACTCTTTCTCACTCTCTATTATCCTCACGGCTCCGCTCTCAGTCTCACTCTTTTTCACTCTTTTACCCTCCCGGCGCCGCTCTCAGCCTCGCTCTTTCTCACTCTCTGTTATCCTCCCGGCTCCGCTCTCAGTCTCGCTCTATCTCACTCTCTGTTATCCTCCCAGATCCACTCTCAGTCTCACTCTTTCTCACTCTCGGTTATCCCCCCAGCACAGCTCTCAGTCTCACTTTTTCTCACCCTCTGTTATCCTACCGGCTCCACTCTCAGTCTCACTCTTTCTCACTCTCTATTATCCTTCCGGCTCCGCTCTCAGCCTCACTCTTTTCACTCTTTTACCCTCCCGGCTCCGTTCTCAGCCTAGCTCTTTCTCACTCTCTCTTATCCTCTCGGCTCCACTCTCAGTCTCACTCTTTCTCACTCTCTATTATCCTCACGGCTCCGCTCTCAGTCTCACTCTTTTTCACTCTTTTACCCTCCCGGCGCCGCTCTCAGCCTCGCTCTTTCTCACTCTCTGTTATTCTCCCGGCTCCACTCTCAATCTCACTCTTCCTCACTCTCTATTAACCTCCCGGCTCCGCGCTCAGTCTCGCTCTTTCTCACTCTCTGTTATCCTTCCAGCTCCACTCTCAGTCTCACTCTTTCTCACTCTCTGTTATCCTCCTGGCTCCACTCTCAGTCTCACTCTTGCTCACTCTATATTATCCTCCCGGCTCCCCTCTCGGTCTCACTCTTTCTCACTCTCTGTTATACTCCCGGCTCCACTCTCTGTCTTGCTCTTTCTCACTCTCTATTATCCTCCCGGCTCCTCCCTCAGTCACACACTTTCTCGCTCTCTATTATCCACCCGGCTCCGCTCTCAGTCTCACTCTTTCTCACATTCTGTTATCCTCACGGTTCCGCTCCCTATCTCAATTTTTCTCACTCTCTATTATCCTCCCGGCTCCACTCTCAGACTCACTCTTTCACACTCTCTTTTATACTCCCGGCTCATCTCTCAGTCTCACTCTTTCTCACTCTCTGTTATCCTTCCGGCACCGCTCTAAGTCTCACTCTTTCTCACTCTCTGTTATCCTCCCGGCTCCGCTCTCAGTCTCACACTTTCTCACTCTCTGTTATACCTCCGCCTCCGCTCTCAGTCTCACTCTTTCTCACTCTCTATTATCCTCCCGGCTCCACTCTCAGTCTCACTCTTTCTCACTCTCTGTTATCCACCCGGCTCCGCTCTCAGTATCACTCTTTCTCACTCTCTGTTATCCTCACGGTTCCGCTCCCAATCTCAATTTTTCTCACTCGCTATTACCCTCCCGGCTCCACTCTCAGACTCACTCTTTCTCACTCTCTGTTACCCTCCCAGCTCCGTTCTCAGTTTCACTCTTGCTCACTCTCTGTTATCTTCTCGGCTACGCTCTCAGTCTCACTCTTTCTCACTCTCTGTTACCCTCCCGGCACCACTCTTTGTCTCAAACCTTCTCACTCTCTGTTACACTCCCGGCTCCGCTCTCAATCTTACTCTTTCTCACTCTCTATTATATTCACGGCTCCGCTCTCAGTCTCACTCTTTCTCACTCTCTGTTATCCTCCCAGCGCCACTCTCAGTCTCACTCTTTCTCACCCTCTGTTATCACCCCGGCTCCACTCTCAGTCTCACTCTTTCTCACTCTCTGTTACCCTCCCGGCTCCACTCTCAGTCTCGCTCTTTCTTACTCTCTGTTATACTCCCGGCTCCGCACTCAGTCTCACTCTTTCTCACTCTTTATTATCCTCCCGGCTCCACTCTCAGTCTCAATTTTTCTCACTCTCTATTATCCTCCCGGCTCCGATCTCAGTCTCACTCTTTCTCACTCTCTGTTATCCTCCTGGCTCCACTCTCAGTCTTGCTCATTCTCACTCTCTATTATCCACACGGCTCCGCTCTCAGTATCACTCTTTCACATTCTCTGTTATCCTCACGGTTCGCTCCCTATCTCAATTTTTCTCACTCGCTATTATCCTCCCGGCTCCACTCTCAGACTCACTCTTTCTCACTCTCTGTTATCCTCCCGGCTACGCTCTCAGTCTCACTCTTTCTCACTCTCTGTTATCCTCCCGGCTCCACTCTTTGTCTCACACTTTCTCACTCTCTGTTAAACTCCCGCTCCGCTCTCAGTCTTACTCTTTCTCATTCTCTATTATCTTCACGGCTCCGCTCTCAGTCTCACTCTTTCTCACTCTCTGTTATCCTCCCAGCTCCACTCTCAGTCTCACTCTTTCTCACCCTCTGTTATCACCCCGGCTCCACTCTCAGCCTCGCTCTTTCTTACTCTCTGTTATCCTCCCGGCTCCACTCTCTGTCTCACTCTTTCTCACTCTCTATTATCCTCCCGGCTCCGCTCTCAGTCTCACTCTTTTTCACTCTTTTACCCTCCCGGCTCCGCTCTCAGCCTCGCCCTTTCTCACTCTCTGTTATCCTCCCGGCTCCACTCTCAGTCTCAGTCTTTCTCCCTCTCTATTATCCTCACGGCTCCACTCACAGTCTCACTCTTTCTCACTCTCTGCTATCCTTCCGGCTCCGCTCTAAGTCTCACTCTTTCTCACTCTCTATCATCCTCCCGGCTCCACTCTCAGTCTCACTCTCTGTTATCCACCCGGCTCCGCTCTCAGTCTCGCTCTTTCTCACTCTCTGTTATCCACACGGCTCCGCTCTCAGTCTCGCTCTTTCGCGCTCTCTGTTATCCTCCCAGCTCCACTCTCAGTCTCACTCTTTCTCACTCTCTGTTATCCTCCCGGCTCCGCTCTCAGTCTCACTCTTTCCCACTCTCTGTTATACTCCCGGCTCCGCTCTCAGTCTCGCTCTATCTCACTCTCTGTTATCCTCCCAGCTCCACTCTCAGTCTCACTCTTTCTCACTCTCTGTTATCCTCCCGACTCCGCTCTCAGTCTCACTCTTTCTCACTCTCTATTATCACCCTGGCTCCACTCTCAGTCTCGCTCTTTCTCACTCTCTATTATCCTACCGGCTCCGCTCTCAGTCTCACTCTTTTTCACTCTTTTACCCTCCCGGCTCCGCTCTCAGCCTCGCTCTTTCTCACTCTCTCTTATCCTCTCGGCTCCACTCTCAGTCTCACTCTTTCTCACTCTCTATTATCCTCCCGGCTCCGCTCTCAGTCTCACTCTTTTTCACTCTTTTAACCTCCCGGCGCCGCTCTCAGACTCACTCTTTCTCACTCTCTCTCATGCTCTCGGCTCCACTCTCAGTCTCACTCTTTCTCATTCTCTGTTATCCTCGCGGCTCCACTCTCAGTCTCACTCTGTCTCACTCTCTGTTATCCTCTTGGCTCCACTCTCAATCTCACTCTTGCTCACTCTCTATTATCCTCCCGGCTCCGCTCTCAGTCTCACTCTTTCTCACTCTCTCTAATACTCCCGACTCCACTCTCAGTCTTGCTCTTTCTCACTGTCAATTAACCTCCCGGCTCTTCTCTCAGTCTCACTCTTTCTCACTGTGTTATCCTCCCAGCTCCACTCTGCCTCACTCTTTCTCACTCTCTATTGTTCTCCCGGCTCCTCTCTCAGTCTTACTCTTTCTCACTCTCTGTTATACTCCCGGCTACACTCTCAGACTCACTCTTTCTCACTCTCTGTTATACTCCCGGCTCCGCTCTCAGTCTCGCTCTTTCTCACTCTCTGTTATTCTCCCAGCTCCACTCTCAGTCTCACTCTTTCTCACTCTCTGTTATCCTCCCGGCTCCGCTCTCAGTCTCGCTCTATCTCACTCTCTGTTATCCTCCCAGCTCCACTCTCAGCCTCACTCTTTCTCACTCTCTGTTATCACCCCGGCTCCACTCTCAGTCTCGCTCTTTCTCACTCTCTGTTATCCTACCGGCTCCACTCTCAGTCTCACTCTTTCTCACTCTCTATTATCCTCCTGGCACCGCTCTCAGTCTCACTCTTTTTCACTCTTTTACCCTCCCGGCTCCGCTCTCAGCCTCGCTCATTCTCACTCTCTCTTATCCTCTCGGCTCCCTCTCAGTCTCACTCTTTCTCACTCTCTATTATCCTCCCGGCTCCGCTCTCAGTCTCACACTTTTTCACTCTTTTACCCTCCCGGCGCCGCTCTGAGCCTCGTTCTTTCTCACTCTCTGTTATTCTCCCGGCTCCGCTCTCAGTCTCACTCTTCCTCACTCTCTATTATCCTCCCGGCTCCGCACTCAGTCACGCTCTTTCTCACTCTCTGTTATCCTCCCAGCTCCACTCAGTCTCACTCTTTCTCACTCTCTGTTATCCTCACGGTTCTGCTCCCTATCTCAATTTTTCTCACTCTCTATTATCCTCCTGGCTCCACTCTCAGTCTTGCTCATTCTCACTCTCTATTATCCAGACGGCTCCGCTCTCAGTATCACTCTTTCTCACTCTCTGTTATCCACCCGGCTCCACTCTCAGTCTCGCTCTGTCTCTCTCTCTGTTATCCTCCCGGCTCCACTCTCAGTCTCGCTCTTTCTCACTCTCTGTTATCCTCCCGGCTCCACTCTCAGTCTCGCTCTGTCTCTCTCTCTGTTATCCTCCCGGCTCCACTCTCAGTCTCACTCTTTCTCACTCTCTATTATCCTCCCGGCTCCGCGCTCAGTCTCACTCTTTTTCACTCTTTTACCCTCCCGGCTCCACTCTCACTCTCACTCTTTCTCACTCTCTGTTATCACCCTGGCTCCACTCTCAGTCTCGCTCTTTCTGACTCTGTTATCCTCCCGGCTCCGCTCTCAGTCTCACTCTTTCTCACTCACCGTTATCACCGTGGCTCCAGTCTCAGTCTCGCTCTTTCTCACTCTCTATTATCCTCCCGGCTCCACGCTCAGTCTCGCTCTTTCTCACTCTCTGTTATCCTCCCGCTCCGCTCTCAGTCTTACTCTTCCTCATTCTCTATTATCTTCACGGCTCCGCTCTCAGTCTCACTCTTTCTCACTCTCTGTTATCCTCCCAGCTCCACTCTCAGTCTCACTCTTTCTCACCCTCTGTTATCACCCCGGCTCCACTCTCAGCCTCGCTCTTTCTTACTCTCTGTTATCCTCCCGGCTCCACTCTCTGTCTCACTCTTTCTCACTCTCTATTATCCTCCCGGCTCCGCTCTCAGTCTCACTCTTTTTCACTCTTTTACCCTCCCGGCTCCGCTCTCAGCCTCGCCCTTTCTCACTCTCTGTTATCCTCCCGGCTCCACTCTCAGTCTCAGTCTTTCTCCCTCTCTATTATCCTCACGGCTCCACTCACAGTCTCACTCTTTCTCACTCTCTGCTATCCTTCCGGCTCCGCTCTAAGTCTCACACTTTCTCACTCTCTATCATCCTCCCGGCTCCACTCTCAGTCTCAATCTCTGTTATCCACCCGGCTCCGCTCTCAGTCTCGCTCTTTCTCACTCTCTGTTATCCACACAGCTCCGCTCTCAGTCTCGCTCTTTCGCGCTCTCTGTTATCCTCCCAGCTCCACTCTCAGTCTCACTCTTTCTCACTCTCTGTTATCCTCCCGGCTCCGCTCTCAGTCTCACTCTTTCTCACTCTCTGTTATACTCCCGGCTCCGCTCTCAGTCTCGCTCTTTCTCACTCTCTATTATCCTCCCGGCTCCGCTCTCAGTCTCACACTTTTTCACTCTTTTACCCTCCCGGCGCCGCTCTGAGCCTCGTTCTTTCTCACTCTCTGTTATTCTCCCGGCTCCGCTCTCAGTCTCACTCTTCCTCACTCTCTATTATCCTCCCGGCTCCGCACTCAGTCACGCTCTTTCTCACTCTCTGTTATCCTCCCAGCTCCACTCAGTCTCACTCTTTCTCACTCTCTGTTATCCTCACGGTTCTGCTCCCTATCTCAATTTTTCTCACTCTCTATTATCCTCCTGGCTCCACTCTCAGTCTTGCTCATTCTCACTCTCTATTATCCAGACGGCTCCGCTCTCAGTATCACTCTTTCTCACTCTCTGTTATCCACCCGGCTCCACTCTCAGTCTCGCTCTGTCTCTCTCTCTGTTATCCTCCCGGCTCCACTCTCAGTCTCACTCTTTCTCACTCTCTATTATCCTCCCGGCTCCGCGCTCAGTCTCACTCTTTTTCACTCTTTTACCCTCCCGGCTCCACTCTCAGTCTCACTCTTTCTCACTCTCTGTTATCACCCTGGCTCCACTCTCAGTCTCGCTCTTTCTGACTCTGTTATCCTCCCGGCTCCGCTCTCAGTCTCACTCTTTCTCACTCTCTGTTAAACTCCCGCTCCGCTCTCAGTCTTACTCTTCCTCATTCTCTATTATCTTCACGGCTCCGCTCTCAGTCTCACTCTTTCTCACTCTCTGTTATCCTCCCAGCTCCACTCTCAGTCTCACTCTTTCTCACCCTCTGTTATCACCCCGGCTCCACTCTCAGCCTCGCTCTTTCTTACTCTCTGTTATCCTCCCGGCTCCACTCTCTGTCTCACTCTTTCTCACTCTCTATTATCCTCCCGGCTCCGCTCTCAGTCTCACTCTTTTTCACTCTTTTACCCTCCCGGCTCCGCTCTCAGCCTCGCCCTTTCTCACTCTCTGTTATCCTTCCGGCTCCACTCTCAGTCTCAGTCTTTCTCCCTCTCTATTATCCTCACGGCTCCACTCACAGTCTCACTCTTTCTCACTCTCTGCTATCCTTCCGGCTCCGCTCTAAGTCTCACTCTTTCTCACTCTCTATCATCCTCCCGGCTCCACTCTCAGTCTCACTCTCTGTTATCCACCCGGCTCCGCTCTCAGTCTCGCTCTTTCTCACTCTCTGTTATCCACACAGCTCCGCTCTCAGTCTCGCTCTTTCGCGCTCTCTGTTATCCTCCCAGCTCCACTCTCAGTCTCACTCTTTCTCACTCTCTGTTATCCTCCCGGCTCCGCTCTCAGTCTCACTCTTTCTCACTCTCTGTTATCCTCCCAGCGCCACTCTCAGTCTCACTCTTTCTCACCCTCTGTTATCACCCCGGCTCCACTCTCAGTCTCACTCTTTCTCACTCTCTGTTACCCTCCCGGCTCCACTCTCAGTCTCGCTCTTTCTTACTCTCTGTTATACTCCCGGCTCCGCACTCAGTCTCACTCTTTCTCACTCTTTATTATCCTCCCGGCTCCACTCTCAGTCTCAATTTTTCTCACTCTCTATTATCCTCCCGGCTCCGATCTCAGTCTCACTCTTTCTCACTCTCTGTTATCCTCCTGGCTCCACTCTCAGTCTTGCTCATTCTCACTCTCTATTATCCACACGGCTCCGCTCTCAGTATCACTCTTTCACATTCTCTGTTATCCTCACGGTTCGCTCCCTATCTCAATTTTTCTCACTCGCTATTATCCTCCCGGCTCCACTCTCAGACTCACTCTTTCTCACTCTCTGTTAACTCCCGGCTACGCTCTCAGTCTCACTCTTTCTCACTCTCTGTTATCCTCCCGGCTCCACTCTTTGTCTCACACTTTCTCACTCTCTGTTATCCTCCCAGCTCCACTCTCAGTCTCACTCTTTCTCACCCTCTGTTATCACCCCGGCTCCACTCTCAGCCTCGCTCTTTCTTACTCTCTGTTATCCTCCCGGCTCCACTCTCTGTCTCACTCTTTCTCACTCTCTATTATCCTCCCGGCTCCGCTCTCAGTCTCACTCTTTTTCACTCTTTTACCCTCCCGGCTCCGCTCTCAGCCTCGCCCTTTCTCACTCTCTGTTATCCTCCCGGCTCCACTCTCAGTCTCAGTCTTTCTCCCTCTCTATTATCCTCACGGCTCCACTCACAGTCTCACTCTTTCTCACTCTCTGCTATCCTTCCGGCTCCGCTCTAAGTCTCACTCTTTCTCACTCTCTATCATCCTCCCGGCTCCACTCTCAGTCTCACTCTCTGTTATCCACCCGGCTCCGCTCTCAGTCTCGCTCTTTCTCACTCTGTTATCCACACGGCTCCGCTCTCAGTCTCGCTCTTTCGCGCTCTCTGTTATCCTCCCAGCTCCACTCTCAGTCTCACTCTTTCTCACTCTCTGTTATCCTCCCGGCTCCGCTCTCAGTCTCACTCTTTCCCACTCTCTGTTATACTCCCGGCTCCGCTCTCAGTCTCGCTCTATCTCACTCTCTGTTATCCTCCCAGCTCCACTCTCAGTCTCACTCTTTCTCACTCTCTGTTATCCTCCCGACTCCGCTCTCAGTCTCACTCTTTCTCACTCTCTATTATCACCCTGGCTCCACTCTCAGTCTCGCTCTTTCTCACTCTCTATTATCCTACCGGCTCCGCTCTCAGTCTCACTCTTTTTCACTCTTTTACCCTCCCGGCTCCGCTCTCAGCCTCGCTCTTTCTCACTCTCTCTTATCCTCTCGGCTCCACTCTCAGTCTCACTCTTTCTCACTCTCTATTATCCTCCCGGCTCCGCTCTCAGTCTCACTCTTTTTCACTCTTTTAACCTCCCGGCGCCGCTCTCAGACTCACTCTTTCTCACTCTCTCTCATGCTCTCGGCTCCACTCTCAGTCTCACTCTTTCTCATTCTCTGTTATCCTCGCGGCTCCACTCTCAGTCTCACTCTGTCTCACTCTCTGTTATCCTCTTGGCTCCACTCTCAATCTCACTCTTGCTCACTCTCTATTATCCTCCCGGCTCCGCTCTCAGTCTCACTCTTTCTCACTCTCTCTAATACTCCCGACTCCACTCTCAGTCTCACTCTTTCTCACTCTCTATTTCCCTCCCGGCTCCGCTCTCAGTCTCACTCATTCTCACTCTCTGATATACTCCGGTCTCCACTCTCAGTCTTGCTCTTTCTCACTGTCAATTAACCTCCCGGCTCTTCTCTCAGTCTCACTCTTTCTCACTGTGTTATCCTCCCAGCTCCACTCTGCCTCACTCTTTCTCACTCTCTATTGTTCTCCCGGCTCCTCTCTCAGTCTTACTCTTTCTCACTCTCTGTTATACTCCCGGCTACACTCTCAGACTCACTCTTTCTCACTCTCTGTTATACTCCCGGCTCCGCTCTCAGTCTCGCTCTTTCTCACTCTCTGTTATTCTCCCAGCTCCACTCTCAGTCTCACTCTTTCTCACTCTCTGTTATCCTCCCGGCTCCGCTCTCAGTCTCGCTCTATCTCACTCTCTGTTATCCTCCCAGCTCCACTCTCAGCCTCACTCTTTCTCACTCTCTGTTATCACCCCGGCTCCACTCTCAGTCTCGCTCTTTCTCACTCTCTGTTATCCTACCGGCTCCACTCTCAGTCTCACTCTTTCTCACTCTCTATTATCCTCCTGCACCGCTCTCAGTCTCACTCTTTTTCACTCTTTTACCCTCCCGGCTCCGCTCTCAGCCTCTCTCATTCTCACTCTCTCTTATCCTCTCGGCTCCCTCTCAGTCTCACTCTTTCTCACTCTCTATTATCCTCCCGGCTCCGCTCTCAGTCTCACACTTTTTCACTCTTTTACCCTCCCGGCGCCGCTCTGAGCCTCGTTCTTTCTCACTCTCTGTTATTCTCCCGGCTCCGCTCTCAGTCTCACTCTTCCTCACTCTCTATTATCCTCCCGGCTCCGCACTCAGTCACGCTCTTTCTCACTCTCTGTTATCCTCCCAGCTCCACTCAGTCTCACTCTTTCTCACTCTCTGTTATCCTCACGGTTCTGCTCCCTATCTCAATTTTTCTCACTCTCTATTATCCTCCTGGCTCCACTCTCAGTCTTGCTCATTCTCACTCTCTATTATCCAGACGGCTCCGCTCTCAGTATCACTCTTTCTCACTCTCTGTTATCCACCCGGCTCCACTCTCAGTCTCGCTCTGTCTCTCTCTCTGTTATCCTCCCGGCTCCACTCTCAGTCTCGCTCTTTCTCACTCTCTGTTATCCTCCCGGCTCCACTCTCAGTCTCGCTCTGTCTCTCTCTCTGTTATCCTCCCGGCTCCACTCTCAGTCTCACTCTTTCTCACTCTCTATTATCCTCCCGGCTCCGCGCTCAGTCTCACTCTTTTTCACTCTTTTACCCTCCCGGCTCCACTCTCACTCTCACTCTTTCTCACTCTCTGTTATCACCCTGGCTCCACTCTCAGTCTCGCTCTTTCTGACTCTGTTATCCTCCCGGCTCCGCTCTCAGTCTCACTCTTTCTCACTCACCGTTATCACCGTGGCTCCAGTCTCAGTCTCGCTCTTTCTCACTCTCTATTATCCTCCCGGCTCCACGCTCAGTCTCGCTCTTTCTCACTCTCTGTTATCCTCCCGCTCCGCTCTCAGTCTTACTCTTCCTCATTCTCTATTATCTTCACGGCTCCGCTCTCAGTCTCACTCTTTCTCACTCTCTGTTATCCTCCCAGCTCCACTCTCAGTCTCACTCTTTCTCACCCTCTGTTATCACCCCGGCTCCACTCTCAGCCTCGCTCTTTCTTACTCTCTGTTATCCTCCCGGCTCCACTCTCTGTCTCACTCTTTCTCACTCTCTATTATCCTCCCGGCTCCGCTCTCAGTCTCACTCTTTTTCACTCTTTTACCCTCCCGGCTCCGCTCTCAGCCTCGCCCTTTCTCACTCTCTGTTATCCTCCCGGCTCCACTCTCAGTCTCAGTCTTTCTCCCTCTCTATTATCCTCACGGCTCCACTCACAGTCTCACTCTTTCTCACTCTCTGCTATCCTTCCGGCTCCGCTCTAAGTCTCACACTTTCTCACTCTCTATCATCCTCCCGGCTCCACTCTCAGTCTCAATCTCTGTTATCCACCCGGCTCCGCTCTCAGTCTCGCTCTTTCTCACTCTCTGTTATCCACACAGCTCCGCTCTCAGTCTCGCTCTTTCGCGCTCTCTGTTATCCTCCCAGCTCCACTCTCAGTCTCACTCTTTCTCACTCTCTGTTATCCTCCCGGCTCCGCTCTCAGTCTCACTCTTTCTCACTCTCTGTTATACTCCCGGCTCCGCTCTCAGTCTCGCTCTTTCTCACTCTCTATTATCCTCCCGGCTCCGCTCTCAGTCTCACACTTTTTCACTCTTTTACCCTCCCGGCGCCGCTCTGAGCCTCGTTCTTTCTCACTCTCTGTTATTCTCCCGGCTCCGCTCTCAGTCTCACTCTTCCTCACTCTCTATTATCCTCCCGGCTCCGCACTCAGTCACGCTCTTTCTCACTCTCTGTTATCCTCCCAGCTCCACTCAGTCTCACTCTTTCTCACTCTCTGTTATCCTCACGGTTCTGCTCCCTATCTCAATTTTTCTCACTCTCTATTATCCTCCTGGCTCCACTCTCAGTCTTGCTCATTCTCACTCTCTATTATCCAGACGGCTCCGCTCTCAGTATCACTCTTTCTCACTCTCTGTTATCCACCCGGCTCCACTCTCAGTCTCGCTCTGTCTCTCTCTCTGTTATCCTCCCGGCTCCACTCTCAGTCTCACTCTTTCTCACTCTCTATTATCCTCCCGGCTCCGCGCTCAGTCTCACTCTTTTTCACTCTTTTACCCTCCCGGCTCCACTCTCAGTCTCACTCTTTCTCACTCTCTGTTATCACCCTGGCTCCACTCTCAGTCTCACTCTTTCTCACTCTCTGTTATCCTCCCGGCTCCGCTCTCAGTCTCACTCTTTCTCACTCTCTGTTAAACTCCCGCTCCGCTCTCAGTCTTACTCTTCCTCATTCTCTATTATCTTCACGGCTCCGCTCTCAGTCTCACTCTTTCTCACTCTCTGTTATCCTCCCAGCTCCACTCTCAGTCTCACTCTTTCTCACCCTCTGTTATCACCCCGGCTCCACTCTCAGCCTCGCTCTTTCTTACTCTCTGTTATCCTCCCGGCTCCACTCTCTGTCTCACTCTTTCTCACTCTCTATTATCCTCCCGGCTCCGCTCTCAGTCTCACTCTTTTTCACTCTTTTACCCTCCCGGCTCCGCTCTCAGCCTCGCCCTTTCTCACTCTCTGTTATCCTCCCGGCTCCACTCTCAGTCTCAGTCTTTCTCCCTCTCTATTATCCTCACGGCTCCACTCACAGTCTCACTCTTTCTCACTCTCTGCTATCCTTCCGGCTCCGCTCTAAGTCTCACTCTTTCTCACTCTCTATCATCCTCCCGGCTCCACTCTCAGTCTCACTCTCTGTTATCCACCCGGCTCCGCTCTCAGTCTCGCTCTTTCTCACTCTCTGTTATCCACACAGCTCCGGTCTCAGTCTCGCTCTTTCGCGCTCTCTGTTATCCTCCCAGCTCCACTCTCAGTCTCACTCTTTCTCACTCTCTGTTATCCTCCCGGCTCCGCTCTCAGTCTCACTCTTTCTCACTCTCTGTTATACTCCCGGCTCCGCTCTCAGTCTCGCTCTATCTCACTCTCTGTTATCCTCCCAGCTCCACTCTCAGTCTCACTCTTTCTCACTCTCTGTTATCCTCGCGACTCCGCTCTCAGTCTCACTCTTTCTCACTCTCTATTATCCTACCGGCTCCGCTCTCAGTCTCACTCTTTTACACTCTTTTACCCTCCCGGCTCCGCTCTCAGCCTCGCTCTTTCTCACTCTCTCTTATCCTCTCGGCTCCACTCTCAGTCTCACTCTTTCTCACTCTCTATTATCCTCCCGCCTCGCTCTCAGTCTCACTCTTTTTCACTCTTTTAACCTCTCGGCTCCACTCGCAGTCTCACTCTTTCTCACTCTCTCTTATCCTCTCGGCTCCACTCGCAGTCTCACTCTTTCTCACTCTCTGTTATCCTCTTGGCTCCACTCTCAATCTCACTCTTGCTCACTCTCTATTATCCTCCCGGCTCCGTTCTCAGTCTCACTCTTTCTCACTCTCTGTAATACTCCCGACTCCACTCTCAGTCTCACTCTTTCTCACTCTCTATTTCCCTCCCGGCTCCGCTCTCAGTCTCACTCATTCTCACTCTCTGATATACTCCGGACTCCACTCTCAGTCTTGCTCTTTCTCACTGTCAATTAACCTCCCGGCTCTTCTCTCAGTCTCACTCTTTCTCACTCTGTTATCCTCCCAGCTCCACTCTGCCTCACTCTTTCTCACTCTCTATTGTTCTCCCGGCTCCTCTCTCAGTCTTACTCTTTCTCACTCTCTGTTATACTCCCGGCTACACTCTCAGACTCACTCTTTCTCACTCTCTGTTATACTCCCGGCTCCGCTCTCAGTCTCGCTCTTTCTCACTCTCTGTTATTCTCCCAGCTCCACTCTCAGTCTCACTCTTTCTCACTCTCTGTTATCCTCCCGGCTCCGCTCTCAGTCTCGCTCTATCTCACTCTCTGTTATCCTCCCAGCTCCACTCTCAGTCTCACTCTTTCTCACTCTCTGTTATCCTCACGGTTCTGCTCCCTATCTCAATTTTTCTCACTCTCTATTATCCTCCTGGCTCCACTCTCAGTCTTGCTCTTTCTCACTCTCTATTATCCACACGGCTCCGCTCTCAGCCTCGCCCTTTCTCACTCTCTGTTATCCTCCCGGCTCCACTCTCAGTCTCAGTCTTTCTCCCTCTCTATTATCCTCACGGCTCCACTCACAGTCTCACTCTTTCTCACTCTCTGCTATCCTTCCGGCTCCGCTCTAAGTCTCACTCTTTCTCACTCTCTATCATCCTCCCGGCTCCACTCTCAGTCTCACTCTTTCTCACTCTCTGTTATCCACCCGGCTCCGCTCTCAGTCTCGCTCTTTCTCACTCTCTGTTATCCACACGGCTCCGCTCTCAGTCTCGCTCTTTCGCGCGCTCTGTTATCCTCCCAGCTCCACTCTCAGTCTCACTCTTTCTCACTCTCTGTTATCCTCCCGGCTCCGCTCTCAGTCTCTCTCTTTCTCACTCTCTGTTATACTCCCGGCTCCACTCTCAGTCTCGCTCTATCTCACTCTCTGTTATCCTCCCAGCTCCACTCTCAGTCTCACTCTTTCTCACTCTCTGTTATCCTCCCGACTCCACTCTCAGTCTCACTCTTTCTCACTCTCTATTATCCTCCCGGCTCCGCTCTCAGTCTCACTCTTTTTCACTCTTTTAACCTCCCGGCGCCGCTCTCAGACTCACTCTTTCTCACTCTCTCTCATGCTCTCGGCTCCACTCTCAGTCTCACTCTTTCTCACTCTCTGTTATCCTCGCGGCTCCACTCTCAGTCTCACTCTGTCTCACTCTCTGTTATCCTCTTGGCTCCACTCTCAATCTCACTCTTGCTCACTCTCTATTATCCTCCCGGCTCCGCTCTCAGTCTCACTCTTTCTCACTCTCTGTAATACTCCCGACTCCACTCTCAGTCTCACTCTTTCTCACTCTCTATTTCCCTCCCGGCTCCGCTCTCAGTCTCACTCATTCTCACTCTCTGATATACTCCGGACTCCACTCTCAGTCTTGCTCTTTCTCACTGTCAATTAACCTCCCGGCTCTTCTCTCAGTCTCACTCTTTCTCACTCTGTTATCCTCCCAGCTCCACTCTGCCTCACTCTTTCTCACTCTCTATTGTTCTCCCGGCTCCTCTCTCAGTCTTACTCTTTCTCACTCTCTGTTATACTCCCGGCTACACTCTCAGACTCACTCTTTCTCACTCTCTGTTATACTCCCGGCTCCGCTCTCAGTCTCGCTCTTTCTCACTCTCTGTTATTCTCCCAGCTCCACTCTCAGTCTCACTCTTTCTCACTCTCTGTTATCCTCCCGGCTCCGCTCTCAGTCTCGCTCTATCTCACTCTCTGTTATCCTCCCAGCTCCACTCTCAGTCTCACTCTTTCTCACTCTCTGTTATCACCCCGGCTCCACTCTCAGTCTCGCTCTTTCTCACTCTCTGTTATCCTACCGGCTCCACTCTCAGTCTCACTCTTTCTCACTCTCTATTATCCTCCTGGCACCGCTCTCAGTCTCACTCTTTTTCACTCTTTTACCCTCCCGGCTCCGCTCTCAGCCTTGCTCATTCTCACTCTCTCTTATCCTCTCGGCTCCCTCTCAGTCTCACTCTTTCTCACTCTCTATTATCCTCCCGGCTCCGCTCTCAGTCTCACTCTTTTTCACTCTTTTACCCTCCCGGCGCCGCTCTGAGCCTCGTTCTTTCTCACTCTCTGTTATTCTCCCGGCTCCGCTCTCAGTCTCACTCTTTCTCACTCTGTTATCCTCCCAGCTCCACTCTGCCTCACTCTTTCTCACTCTCTATTGTTCTCCCGGCTCCTCTCTCAGTCTTACTCTTTCTCACTCTCTGTTATACTCCCGGCTACACTCTCAGACTCACTCTTTCTCACTCTCTGTTATACTCCCGGCTCCGCTCTCAGTCTCGCTCTTTCTCACTCTCTGTTATTCTCCCAGCTCCACTCTCAGTCTCACTCTTTCTCACTCTCTGTTATCCTCCCGGCTCCGCTCTCAGTCTCGCTCTATCTCACTCTCTGTTATCCTCCCAGCTCCACTCTCAGTCTCACTCTTTCTCACTCTCTGTTATCCTCACGGTTCTGCTCCCTATCTCAATTTTTCTCACTCTCTATTATCCTCCTGGCTCCACTCTCAGTCTTGCTCTTTCTCACTCTCTATTATCCACACGGCTCCGCTCTCAGCCTCGCCCTTTCTCACTCTCTGTTATCCTCCCGGCTCCACTCTCAGTCTCAGTCTTTCTCCCTCTCTATTATCCTCACGGCTCCACTCACAGTCTCACTCTTTCTCACTCTCTGCTATCCTTCCGGCTCCGCTCTAAGTCTCACTCTTTCTCACTCTCGATCATCCTCCCGGCTCCACTCTCAGTCTCACTCTTTCTCACTCTCTGTTATCCACCCGGCTCCGCTCTCAGTCTCGCTCTTTCTCACTCTCTGTTATCCACACGGCTCCGCTCTCAGTCTCGCTCTTTCGCGCGCTCTGTTATCCTCCCAGCTCCACTCTCAGTCTCACTCTTTCTCACTCTCTGTTATCCTCCCGGCTCCGCTCTCAGTCTCTCTCTTTCTCACTCTCTGTTATACTCCCGGCTCCACTCTCAGTCTCGCTCTATCTCACTCTCTGTTATCCTCCCAGCTCCACTCTCAGTCTCACTCTTTCTCACTCTCTGTTATCCTCCCGACTCCACTCTCAGTCTCACTCTTTCTCACTCTCTATTATCCTCCCGGCTCCGCTCTCAGTCTCACTCTTTTTCACTCTTTTAACCTCCCGGCGCCGCTCTCAGACTCACTCTTTCTCACTCTCTCTCATGCTCTCGGCTCCACTCTCAGTCTCACTCTTTCTCACTCTCTGTTATCCTCGCGGCTCCACTCTCAGTCTCACTCTGTCTCACTCTCTGTTATCCTCTTGGCTCCACTCTCAATCTCACTCTTGCTCACTCTCTATTATCCTCCCGGCTCCGCTCTCAGTCTCACTCTTTCTCACTCTCTGTAATACTCCCGACTCCACTCTCAGTCTCACTCTTTCTCACTCTCTATTTCCCTCCCGGCTCCGCTCTCAGTCTCACTCATTCTCACTCTCTGATATACTCCGGACTCCACTCTCAGTCTTGCTCTTTCTCACTGTCAATTAACCTCCCGGCTCTTCTCTCAGTCTCACTCTTTCTCACTCTGTTATCCTCCCAGCTCCACTCTGCCTCACTCTTTCTCACTCTCTATTGTTCTCCCGGCTCCTCTCTCAGTCTTACTCTTTCTCACTCTCTGTTATACTCCCGGCTACACTCTCAGACTCACTCTTTCTCACTCTCTGTTATACTCCCGGCTCCGCTCTCAGTCTCGCTCTTTCTCACTCTCTGTTATTCTCCCAGCTCCACTCTCAGTCTCACTCTTTCTCACTCTCTGTTATCCTCCCGGCTCCGCTCTCAGTCTCGCTCTATCTCACTCTCTGTTATCCTCCCAGCTCCACTCTCAGTCTCACTCTTTCTCACTCTCTGTTATCACCCCGGCTCCACTCTCAGTCTCGCTCTTTCTCACTCTCTGTTATCCTACCGGCTCCACTCTCAGTCTCACTCTTTCTCACTCTCTATTATCCTCCTGGCACCGCTCTCAGTCTCACTCTTTTTCACTCTTTTACCCTCCCGGCTCCGCTCTCAGCCTTGCTCATTCTCACTCTCTCTTATCCTCTCGGCTCCCTCTCAGTCTCACTCTTTCTCACTCTCTATTATCCTCCCGGCTCCGCTCTCAGTCTCACTCTTTTTCACTCTTTTACCCTCCCGGCGCCGCTCTGAGCCTCGTTCTTTCTCACTCTCTGTTATTCTCCCGGCTCCGCTCTCAGTCTCACTCTTCCTCACTCTCTATTATCCTCCCGGCTCCGCACTCAGTCACGCTCTTTCTCACTCTCTGTTATCCTCCCAGCTCCACTCAGTCTCACTCTTTCTCACTCTCTGTTATCCTCACGGTTCTGCTCCCTATCTCAATTTTTCTCACTCTCTATTATCCTCCTGGCTCCACTCTCAGTCTTGCTCATTCTCACTCTCTATTATCCACACGGCTCCGCTCTCAGTATCACTCTTTCTCACTCTCTGTTATCCACCCGGCTCCACTCTCAGTCTCGCTCTGTCTCTCTCTCTGTTATCCTCCCGGCTCCACTTTCAGTCTCACTCTTTCTCACTCTCTATTATCCTCCCGGCTCCGCGCTCAGTCTCACTCTTTTTCACTCTTTTACCCTCCCGGCTCCACTCTCACTCTCACTCTTCCTCACTCTCTGTTATCACCCTGGCTCCACTCTCAGTCTCGCTCTTTCTGACTCTGTTATCCTCCCGGCTCCGCTCTCAGTCTCACTCTTTATCACTCTCCGTTATCACCGTGGCTCCAGTCTCAGTCTCGCTCTTTCTCACTCTCTATTATCCTCCCGGCTCCACGCTCAGTCTCGCTCTTTCTCACTCTCTGTTAAACTCCCGCTCCGCTCTCAGTCTTACTCTTTCTCATTCTCTATTATCTTCACGGCTCCGCTCTCAGTCTCACTCTATCTCACTCTCTGTTATCCTCCCAGCTCCACTCTAAGTCTCACTCTTTCTCACCCTCTGTTATCACCCCGGCTCCACTCTCAGCCTCGCTCTTTCTTACTCTCTGTTATCCTCCCGGCTCCACTCTCTGTCTCACTCTTTCTCACTCTCTATTATCCTCCCGGCTCCGCTCTCAGTCTCACTCTTTTTCACTCTTTTACCCTCCCGGCTCCGCTCTCAACCTCGCCCTTTCTCACTCTCTGTTATCCTCCCGGCTCCACTCTTAGTCTCAGTCTTTCTCCCTCTCTATTATCCTCACGGCTCCACTCACAGTCTCACTCTTTCTCACTCTCTGCTATCCTTCCGGCTCCGCTCTAAGTCTCACTCTTTCTCACTCTCTATCATCCTCCCGGCTCCACTCTCAGTCTCACTCTCTGTTATCCACCCGGCTCCGCTCTCAGTCTCGCTCTTTCTCACTCTCTGTTATCCACACAGCTCCGCTCTCAGTCTCGCTCTTTCGCGCTCTCTGTTATCCTCCCAGCACCACTCTCAGTCTCACTCTTTCTCACTCTCTGTTATACTCCCGTCTCCCCTCTCAGTCTCACTCTTTCTCACTCTCTGTTATCCTCCCAGTTCCACTCTCAGTCTCACTCTTTCTCACTCTCTGTTATCCTCCCGGCTCCGTTCTCAGTCTCACTCTTTCTCACTCTGTTATACTCCCGGCTCCGCTCTCAGTCTCGCTCTATCTCACTCTCTGTTATCCTCCCAGCTCCACTCTCTGTCTCACTCTTTCTCACTCTCTGTTATCCTCCCGACTCCGCTCTCAGTCTCACTCTTTCTCACTCTCTGTTATCACCCTGGCTCCACTCTCAGTCTCGCTCTTTCTCACTCTCTGTTATCCTACCGGCTCCACTCTCAGTCTCACTGGTTCTCACTCTCTATTATCCTACCGGCTCCGCTCTCAGTCTCACTCTTTTTCACTCTTTTACCCTCCCGGCTCCGCTCTCAGCCTCGCTCTTTCTCACTCTCTCTTATCCTCTCGGCTCCACTCTCAGTCTCAATCTTTCTCACTCTCTATTATCCTCCCGCCTCGCTCTCAGTCTCACTCTTTTTCACTCTTTTAACCTCCCGGCGCCGCTCTCAGACTCACTCTTTCTCACTCTCTCTTATCCTCTCGGCTCCACTCTCAGTCTCACTCTTTCTCACTCTCTGTTATCCTCGCGGCTCCACTCTCAGTCTCACTCTGTCTCACTCTCTGTTATCCTCTTGGCTCCACTCTCAATCTCACTCTTGCTCACTCTCTATTATCCTCCCGGCTCCGCTCTCAGTCTCACTCTTTCTCACTCTCTGTAATACTCCCGACTCCACTCTCAGTCTCACTCTTTCTCACTCTCTATTTCCCTCCCGGCTCCGCTCTCAGTCTCACTCATTCTCACTCTCTGATATACTCCGGACTCCACTCTCAGTCTTGCTCTTTCTCACTGTCAATTAACCTCCCGGCTCTTCTCTCAGTCTCACTCTTTCTCACTCTGTTATCCTCCCAGCTCCACTCTGCCTCACTCTTTCTCACTCTCTATTGTTCTCCCGGCTCCTCTCTCAGTCTTACTCTTTCTCACTCTCTGTTATACTCCCGGCTACACTCTAAGACTCACTCTTTCTCACTCTCTGTTATACTCCCGGCTCCGCTCTCAGTCTCGCTCTTTCTCACTCTCTGTTATTCTCCCAGCTCCACTCTCAGTCTCACTCTTTCTCACTCTCTGTTATCCTCCCGGCTCCGCTCTCAGTCTCGCTCTATCTCACTCTCTGTTATCCTCCCAGCTCCACTCTCAGTCTCACTCTTTCTCACTCTCTGTTATCACCCCGGCTCCACTCTCAGTCTCGCTCTTTCTCACTCTCTGTTATCCTACCGGCTCCACTCTCAGTCTCACTCTTTCTCACTCTCTATTATCCTCCTGGCACCGCTCTCAGTCTCACTCTTTTTCACTCTTTTACCCTCCCGGCTCCGCTCTCAGCCTCGCTCATTCTCACTCTCTCTTATCCTCTCGGCTCCCTCTCAGTCTCACTCTTTCTCACTCTCTATTATCCTCCCGGCTCCGCTCTCAGTCTCACTCTTTTTCACTCTTTTACCCTCCCGGCGCCGCTCTGAGCCTCGTTCTTTCTCACTCTCTGTTATTCTCCCGGCTCCGCTCTCAGTCTCACTCTTCCTCACTCTCTATTATCCTCCCGGCTCCGCACTCAGTCACGCTCTTTCTCACTCTCTGTTATCCTCCCAGCTCCATTCTCAGTCTCACTCTTTCTCACTCTCTGTTATCCTCACGGTTCTGCTCCCTATCTCAATATTTCTCACTCTCTATTATACTCCTGGCTCCACTCTCAGTCTTGCTCATTCTCACTCTCTATTATCCACACGGCTCCGCTCTCAGTATCACTCTTTCTCACTCTCTGTTATCCACCCGGCTCCACTCTCAGTCTCGCTCTGTCTCTCTCTCTGTTATCCTCCCGGCTCCACTCTCAGTCTCACTCTTTCTCACTCTCTATTATCCTCCCGGCTCCGCGCTCTGTCTCACTCTTTTTCACTCTTTTACCCTCCCGGCTCCACTCTCACTCTCACTCTTTCTCACTCTCTGTTATCACCCTGGCTCCACTCTCAGTCTCGCTCTTTCTGACTCTGTTATCCTCCCGGCTCCGCTCTCAGTCTCACTCTTTCTCACTCTCTGTTATCACCGTGGCTCCAGTCTCAGTCTCGCTCTTCCTCACTCTCTATTATCCTCCCGGCTCCGCACTCAGTCACGCTCTTTCTCACTCTCTGTTATCCTCCCAGCTCCATTCTCAGTCTCACTCTTTCTCACTCTCTATTATCCTCCCGGCTCCACTCTCAGTCTCGCTCTTTCTCACTCTGTTATCCGCCCAGCTCCACTCTCAGTCTCGCTCTTTCTCACTCTCTGTTATCCTCCTCACTCCACTCTCAGTCTTGCTCATTCTCACTCTCTATTATCCACACGACTCCGCTCACAGTCTCACTCTTTCTCACTCTCTGTTATCCTCCAGGCTCCGCTCTCAGTCTCACTCTTTCTCACTCTCTATTATCCTCACGGCTCCGCTCTCAGTCTCGCTCTTTCTCACTCTCTGTTATCCACCCGGCTCCCCTCTCAGTCTCGCTCTGTCTCTCTCTCTGTTATCCTCCCGGCTCCACTCTCAGTCTCACTCTTTCTCACTCTCTATTATCCTCCCGGCTCCACTCTCAGTCTCACTCTTTCTCGCTATCTGTTATCCTCCCGGCTCCGCTCTCAGTCTCACTCTTTCTCACTCTCTGTTATCCACCCGGCTCCCCTCTCAGTCTCGCTCTGTCTCTCTCTCTGTTATCCTCCCGGCTCCACTCTCAGTCTCACTCTTTCTCACTCTCTATTATCCTCCCGGCTCCACTCTCAGTCTCACTCTTTCTCGCTATCTGTTATCCTCCCGGCTCCGCTCTCAGTCTCACTCTTTCTCACTCTCTGTTATCCTCCCGGCTCCACTCTCAGTCTCACTCTTTCTGACTCTCTGTTATCCTCCCAGCTCCGCACTCAATCTCACTCTTTCTCACTCTCTGTTATCCTCCCGGCTCCGCTCTCAGTCTCACTCTTTCTCACTCTCTGTTATCCACCCGGCTCCACTCTCAGTCTCGCTCTGTCTCTCTCTCTGTTATCCTCCCGGCTCCACTCTCAGTCTCACTCTTTCTCACTCTCTATTATCCTCCCGGCTCCACTCTCAGTCTCACTCTTTCTCACTCTCTATTATCCTCCCGGCTCCACTCTCAGTCTCACTCTTTCTCACTCTCTATTATCCTCCCGGCTCCACTCTCACTCTCACTCTTTCTCACTCTCTATTATCCTCCTGGCTCCACTCTCAGTCTCACTCTTTCTCACTCTCTGTTATCCTCCCGGCTCCGCTCTCAGTCTCACTCTTTCTCACTCTCTGTTATTCTCCCGGCTCCGCGCTCAGTCTCGCTCTTTCTCACTCTGTTATCCGCCCAGCTCCACTCTCAGTCTCACTCTTTCTCACTCTCTGTTATCCTCCTCACTCCACTCTCAGTCTTGCTCATTCTCACTCTCTATTATCCACACGACTCCGCTCTCAGTATCACTCTTTCTCACTCTCACAGTTCCGCACCCTATCTCAATTTTTCTCACTCTATTATCCTCCCGGCTCCACTCTCAGACTCACTCTTGCTCACTCTCTGTTATCCTCCCAGCTCCGCTCTCAGTTTCACCCTTTCTCACTCTCTGTTATCTTCCCGGCTACGCTCTCAGTCTCACGCTTTCTCACTCTGTTATACTCCCGGCTCCACTCTCAGACTCACTCTTGCTCACTCTCTGTTATCCTCCCAGCTCCGCTCTCAGTTTCACCCTTTCTCACTCTCTGTTATCCTCCCGGCTCCGTTCTCAGTCTCACACTTTCTCACTCTCTGTTATCACACCGGCTCCACTCAGTCTCACACTTTTTCACTCTTTTACCCTCCCAGCTCCGCTCTCAGCCTCGCTCTTTCTCACTGTATGTTATCCTCCCCGCTCCACTCTCAGTCTCACTCTTTCTCACTCTCTATTATCCTCACGGCTCCGCTCTCAGTCTCTCTCTTTCTCACTCTCTATTATCATTCCGGCTCCGCTCTAAGTCTCACTCTTTCTCACTCTGTAATCCTCCCAGCTCTGCTCTCAGTCTCACTCTTTCTCACTCTCTGTTATCCTCCCGGCTCTGCTCTCAGTCTCACTCTTTCTCACTCTCTGTTATCACACCGGCTCCACTCTCACTCTCGCTCTGTCCCACTCTCTGTTGCCCTCCCGGCTCCTCTCTCAGCCTCGCTCTTTCTCACTCTCTGTTATCCTCCCGGCTCCACTCTCTGTCTCACTCTTTCTCACTCTCTATTATCCTCCCAGCTCCGCTCTCAGTCTCACTCTTTTTCACTCTTTTACCCTCCCGGCGCCGCTCTCAGCCTCGCTCATTCTCACTCTCTGTTATCCTCCCGGCTCCGCTCTCAGTCTCACTCTTTCTCACTCTCTGTTATCCTCACGGTTCCGCTCCCTATCTCAATATTTCTCACTCTCTATTATCCTCCCGGCTCCGCTCTCAGTCTCACTCTTTTTCACTCTTTTACCATCCCGGCGCCCCTCTCAGACGCACTCTTTCTCACTCTCTGTTATCTTCCCGGCTCCGCTCTGAGTCTCTCTCTTTCTCACTCTCTGTTATCCTCCCAGCTCCGCTCTCAGTCTCAATCTTTCTCACTCTCTGTTATCTTCCCGGCTCCGCTCTGAGTCTCTCTCTTTCTCACTCTCTGTTATCCTCCCAGCTCCGCTCTCAGTCTCAATCTTTCTCACTCTCTGTTATCACCCCGGCACCACTCTCAGTCTCGCTCTTTCTCACTCTGTTATCCTCCCGGCTCCGCTCTCAGTCTCACTCTTTCTCACTCTCTGTTATCCTCCCGGCTCCGCTCTCAGTCTCACTCTTCCTCACTCTCTGTTATCCTCACGGTTCCTCTCCCTATCTCAATTTTTCTCACTGTCTATGATCCTCCCGGCTCCGCTCTCAGTCTCACTCTTTTTCACTCTATTACCCTCCCGGCGCCCCTCTCAGACTCACTCTTTCTCACTCTCTGTTAACCTCCTGGCTCCGCTCTGAGTCTCACTCTTTCTCACTCTCTGGTATTCTTCCGCCTCCGCTCTCAGTCTCACTCTATCTCACTCTCTATTATCCTCCCGGCTCCACTCTCAGTCTCACTCTTTCTCACTCTCTCTTATCCACCCGGCCCCGCTCTCTGTCTCGCTCTTTCTCACTCTCTTTTATCCTCCCAGCTCCGCTCTCAGTCTCACTCTTTCTCACTCTCTTTTCTCCTCCCGGCTCCACTCTCAGTCTCACTCTTTCTCACTCTCTGTTATCCTCCCGGCTCCACTCTCAGTCTCACACGTTCTCACTCTGTTATCCTCCCAGCTCCGCTCTCAGTCTCACTCATTCTCACTCTCTGTTTTCACCCCGGCTCCACTCTCAGTCTCGCTCTTTCTCACTCTGTTATCCTCCCGGCTCCGCACTCAGTCTCACTCTTTCTCACTCTCTGTTATCCTCCCGGCTCCGCTCTCAGTCTCACTCTTCCTCACTCTCTATTATCCTCCCGGCTCCGCACTCAGTCTCGCTCTTTCTCACTCTGTTATCCTCCCAGCTCCACTCTCAGTCTCACTCCTTCTCACTCTCTGTTATCCTCCTGGCTCCACTCTCAGTCTTGCTCATTCTCACTCTCTATTATCCACACGGCTCCGCTCTCAGTATCACTCTTTCTCACTCTCTTTTATCCACACGGCTCCGCTCTCAGTTTCAATCTTTCTCACTCTCTGTTATCCTCCCGGCTACGCTCTCAGTATCACTCTTTCTCACTCTCTGTTATCCTCCCGTCTCCACTCTTTGTCTCACACTTTCTCACTCTCTGTTATATTCCCGGCTCCACTCTCAGTCTCACTCTTTCTCAGTCTCTGTTATCCTCCTGGCTCCACTCTCAGTCTCACTCTTGCTCACTCTATATTATCCTCCCGGCTCCGCTCTCAGTCTCACTCTTTCTCACTCTCTGTTATACTCCCGGCTCCACTCTCAGTCTTGCTCTTTCTCACTCTCTATTATCCTCCCGGCTCATCTCTCTGTCTCACTCTTTCTCACTCTCTATTATCCACCCGGCTCCGCTCTCAGTCTCACTCTTTCTCACTCTCTGTTATCCTCAAGGTTTCGCTCCCTATCTCTATTTTTCTCACTCTCTATTATCCTCCCGGCTCCGCTCTCAGTCTTGCTCATTCTCACTCTCTATTATCCTCCCGGCTCCGCTCTCAGTCTTGCTCTTTCTCACTCTCTGTTATCCTCCAGGCTCCGCTCTCAGTCTCACTCTTTCTCACTCTCTATTATCCTCACGGCTCCGCTCTCAGTCTCACTCTTTCTCACTCTCCGTTATACTTCCGCCTCCGCTCTCAGTCTCACTCTTTCTCACTCTCTATCATCCTCCCGGCTCCGCTCTCTGTCTCGCTCTTTCTCACTCTCTGTTATCCTCCCAGCTCCACTCTCAGTCTCACCCTTTCTCACTCTCTGTTCTCCTCCCGCCTCCGCTCTCAGTCTCATTCTTTCTCACTCTCTGTTATCCTCAAGGTTCCGCTCCCTAGCTCAATTTTTCTCACTCTCTATTATCCTGCCGGCTCCGCTCTCAGTCTTGCTCATACTCACTCTCTATTATCCACACGGCTCCGCTCTCAGTATCACTCTTTCTCACTCAACGTTATCATCCCGGCTCCGCTCTCAGTCTCACTCTTCTTCACTCTCTATTATCCCCACGGCTCCGCACTCAGTCTCGCTCTTTCTCACTCTCTGTTATCCTCCCAGCTCCACTCTCAGTCTCACTCATTCTCACTCTCTGTTATCCTCCCGGCTCCACTCTTTTCTCACACTTTCGCACTCTCTGTTATATTCCCGGCTCCGCTCTCTGTCTCGCTCTTTCTCACTCTCTGTTATCCTCCCGGCTCCACTCTCAGTCTCACACTTTCTCACTCAGTTATCCTCCCGGCTCCACTCCCTATCTCAATTTTTCTCACTGTCTATGATCCTCCCGGCTCCGCTCTCAGTCTCACTCTTTTTCACTCTTTTACCCTCCCGGCGCCCCTCTCAGACTCACTCTTTCTCACTCTCTGTTAACCTCCTGGCTCCGCTCTGAGTCTCACTCTTTCTCACTCTCTGGTATTCTTCCGCCTCCGCTCTCAGTCTCACTCTATCTCACTCTCTATTATCCTCCCGGCTCCACTCTCAGTCTCACTCTTTCTCACTCTCTCTTATCCACCCGGCCCCGCTCTCTGTCTCGCTCTTTCTCACTCTCTTTTATCCTCCCAGCTCCGCTCTCAGTCTCACTCTTTCTCACTCTCTGTTCTCCTCCCGGCTCCACTCTCAGTCTCACTCTTTCTCACTCTCTGTTATCCTCCCGGCTCCACTCTCAGTCTCACACTTTCTCACTCTGTTATCCTCCCAGCTCCGCTCTCAGTCTCACTCATTCTCACTCTCTGTTTTCACCCCGGCTCCACTCTCAGTCTCGCTCTTTCTCACTCTGTTATCCTCCCGGCTCCGCACTCAGTCTCACTCTTTCTCACTCTCTGTTATCCTCCCGGCTCCGCTCTCAGTCTCACCCTTCCTCACTCTCTATTATCCTCCCGGCTCCGCACTCAGTCTCGCTCTTTCTCACTCTGTTATCCTCCCAGCTCCACTCTCAGTCTCACTCCTTCTCACTCTCTGTTATCCTCCTGGCTCCACTCTCAGTCTTGCTCATTCTCACTCTCTATTATCCACACGGCTCCGCTCTCAGTATCACTCTTTCTCACTCTCTTTTATCCACACGGCTCCGCTCTCAGTTTCAATCTTTCTCACTCTCTGTTATCCTCCCGGCTACGCTCTCAGTATCACTCTTTCTCACTCTCTGTTATCCTCCTGGCTCCACTCTCAGTCTCACTCTTGCTCACTCTATATTATCTTCCCGGCTCCGCTCTCAGTCTCACTCTTTCTCACTCTCTGTTATACTCCCGGCTCCACTCTCAGTCTTGCTCTTTCTCACTCTCTATTATCCTCCCGGCTCATCTCTCTGTCTCACTCTTTCTCACTCTCTATTATCCACCCGGCTCCGCTCTCAGTCTCACTCTTTCTCACTCTCTGTTATCCTCAAGGTTCCGCTCCCTATCTCTATTTTTCTCACTCTCTATTATCCTCCCGGCTCCGCTCTCAGTCTTGCTCATTCTCACTCTCTATTATCCTCCCGGCTCCGCTCTCAGTCTTGCTCTTTCTCACTCTCTGTTATCCTCCAGGCTCCGCTCTCAGTCTCACTCTTTCTCACTCTCTATTATCCTCACGGCTCCGCTCTCAGTCTCACTCTTTCTCACTCTCCGTTATACTTCCGCCTCCGCTCTCAGTCTCACTCTTTCTCACTCTCTATCATCCTCCCGGCTCCGCTCTCTGTCTCGCTCTTTCTCACTCTCTGTTATCCTCCCAGCTCCACTCTCAGTCTCACCCTTTCTCACTCTCTGTTCTCCTCCCGCCTCCGCTCTCAGTCTCATTCTTTCTCACTCTCTGTTATCCTCAAGGTTCCGCTCCCTAGCTCAATTTTTCTCACTCTCTATTACCCTGCCGGCTCCGCTCTCAGTCTTGCTCATTCTCACTCTCTATTATCCACACGGCTCCGCTCTCAGTATCACTCTTTCTCACTCAACGTTATCATCCCGGCTCCGCTCTCAGTCTCACTCTTCTTCACTCTCTATTATCCTCACGGCTCCGCACTCAGTCTCGCTCTTTCTCACTCTCTGTTATCCTCCCAGCTCCGCTCTTTTCTCACACTTTCGCACTCTCTGTTATATTCCCGGCTCCGCTCTCTGTCTCGCTCTTTCTCACTCTCTGTTATCCTCCCGGCTCCACTCTCAGTCTCACACTTTCTCACTCAGTTATCCTCCCGGCTCCACTCTCAATCTCACTCTTTCTCACTCTCTGTTATCCTCCGGGCTCCACTCTCAGACTCACTCTTTCTCACTCTCTGTTACACTCCCGGCTCCGCTCTCAGTCTCACTCTTTCTCACTCTCTGTTATCCTCCCAGCTCCGCTCTCAGTCTCACTCTTTCTCACTCTCTGTTTTCACCCCGGCTCCACTCTCAGTCTCGCTCTTTGTCACTCTCTGTTATCCTCCCGGCTCCGCTCTCAGTCTCACTCTTTCTCACTCTCTGTTATCCTCCCGGCTCCGCTCTCAGTCTCACTCTTCCTCACTCTCTATTATCCTCCCGGCTCCGCACTCAGTCTCGCTCTTTCTCACTCTGTTATCCTCCAGGCTCCGCTCTCAGTCTCACTCTATCTCACTCTCTGTTATCCTCCTGGCTCCACTCTCAGTCTTGCTCATTTTCCCTCTCTGTTATACACCCCGCTCCGCTCTCAGTATCACTCTTTCTCACTCTCTTTTATCCACATGGCTCCGCTCTCAGTATCACTCTTTCTCATTCTGTTATTCTCACGGTGCTGCTCCCTGTCTCAATTTTTCTCACTCTCTATTATCCTCCCGGCACCACTCTCAGACTCACTCTTTCTCACTCTCTGTTATCCTCCCAGCTCCGCTCTCAGTTTCACTCTTTCTCACTCTCTGTTATCCTCCCGGCTGCGCTCTCAGTCTCACTCTTTCTCACTCTCTGTTATCCTCCCGTCTCCACTCTTTGTCTCACACTTTCTCACTCTCTGTTATCCTCCTGGCTCCACTCTCAGTCTCACTCTTTCTCACTCTCTGTTCTCCTCCCGCCTCCGCTCTCAGTCTCACTCTTTCTCACTCTCTGTTATCCTCAAGGTTCCGCTCCCTATCTCAATTTTTCTCACTCTCTATTATCCACACGGCTCCGCTCTCAGTCTCACTCTTTCTCACTCTCTATTATCCTCCCGGCTCCGCACTCAGTCTCGCTCTTTCTCACTCTCTGTTATCCTCCCAGCTCCACTCTCAGTCTCACTCTTTATCACTCTCTGTTTTCCTCCCGGCTACGCTCTCAGTCTCACTCTATCTCAGTCTCTGTTATCCTCATGGCTCCACTCTCAGTCTCACTCTTGCTGACTCTATATTATCCTCCCGGCTCCGCTCTCAGTCTCACACTTTCTCACTCTCTGTTATCCTCCTGGCTCCGCTCTCAGTCTCGCTCTTTCTCACTCTCTGTTATACTCCCGGCTCCGTTCTCTGTCTCGCTCTTTCTCACTCTCTGTTATCCTCCCAGCTCCACTCTCAGTCTCACTCTTTCTCACTCTCTGTTATCCTCCTGGCTCAACTCGCATTCATGCTCATTCTCACTCTCTATTATCCACACGGTTCCGCTCTCAGTCTCACTCTTCCTCACTCTCTGTTATCCTCCCGGCTCCGCTCTCAGTCTCTCTCTTTCTCACTCTCTGTTATATTCCCGGCTCCACTCTCAGTCTCACTCTTTCTCACTCTCTGTTATCCTCACGGTTCCGCTCCCTATCTCAATTTTTCTCACTCGCTATTATCCTCCCGGCTCCATTCTCAGACTCACTCTTTCTCACTCTCTGTTATCCACACGGCTCCGCTCTCAGTATCACTCTATCTCACTCTCTTTTATCCACACGGCTCCGCTCTCAGTATCACTCTTTCTCACTCTGTTATTCTCACGGTTCGGCTCCCTATCTCAATTTTTCTCACTCTCTATTATCCTCCCAGCTCCGCTCTCAGTTTCACTCTTTCTCACTCTCTGTTATTTTCCCGGATACGCTCTCAGTCTCACTCTTACTCTCTGTTATCCTCCCAGCTCCCCTCTCAGTCTCGCTCTTTCTCACTGTCTGTTATCCTCCCGGCTCCGCGCTCAGTCTCACTCTTCCTCAATCTCTATTATCCTCCCGGCTCCGCACTCAGTCTCGCTCTTTCTCACTCTCTGTTATCCTCCCAGCTCCACTCTCAGTCTCACTCTTTCTCACTCTCTGTTATCCTCCCGGCTACGCTCTCAGTCTCACTCTTTCTCAGTCTCTGTTATCCTCCTGGCTCCACTCTCAGTCTCACTCTTGCTCACTCTATATTATCCTCCCGGCTCCGCTCTCAGTCTCACACTTTCTCACTCTCTCTTATCCTCACCGTTCCGCTCCCTATCTCAATTTTTCTCACTCTCTATTATCCTCCCGGCTCCGCTCTCAGTCTCACTCTTTCTCACTCTCTGTTATCCTCCTGGCTCCACTCTCAGTCTTGCTCATTCTCACTCTCTATTATCCACACGGCTCCGCTCTCAGTATCACTCTTTCTCACTCTCTGTTATCCTCACGGTTCCGCTCCCTATCTCAATTTTTCTCACTCGCTATTATCCTCCCGGCTCCACTCTCAGACTCACTCTTTCTCACTCTCTGTTATCCTCCCAGCTCCGCTCTCAGTTTCACTCTTTCTCACTCTCTGTTATCCTCCCGGCTCCACTCTTTGTCTCACACTTTCTCACTCTCTGTTATACTCCCGGCTCCGCTCTCAGTCTCACTCTTTCTCACTCTCTATTACCCTCCCGGCTCCGCTCTCAGTCTCGCTCTTTCTCACTCTCTGTTATCCTCCCGGCTCCGCTCTCAGTCTCACTCTTTCTCACTCTCTGTTATCACCCCGGCTCCACTCTCAGTCTCGCTCTTTCCCACTCTCTGTTATCCTCCCGGCTCCACTCTCAGTCTCACTCTTTCTCACTCTCTATTATCCTCCCGTCTCCGCTCTCAGTCTCACTCTTTTTCACTCTTTTACCCTCCCGGCTCTGCTCTCAGCCTCACCCTTTCTCACTCTCTGTTATCCTCCCGGCTCCACTCTCAGTCTTACTTTTTCTCACTCTCTATTATCCTCACGGCTCCACTCACAGTCTCACACTTTCTCACTCTCTGTTATACTTCCGCCTCCGCTCCCAGTCTCACTCTTTCTCACTCTCTATCATCCTCCCGGCTCCACTCTCAGTCTCACTCTTTCTCACTCTCTGTTATCCACCCGGCTCCGCTCTCAGTCTCGCTCTTTCTCACTCTCTGTTATCCACCCGGCTCCGCTCTCTGTCTCGCTCTTTCTCACTCTCTGTTATCCTCCCAGCTCCAC
Source organism: Scyliorhinus torazame (assembly GCF_047496885.1). Classification (NCBI taxonomy): domain Eukaryota; kingdom Metazoa; phylum Chordata; class Chondrichthyes; order Carcharhiniformes; family Scyliorhinidae; genus Scyliorhinus; species Scyliorhinus torazame. Next base: position 28,108,157 of record NC_092712.1, read on the forward strand.
TCTCAGTCTCACCCTTTCTCACTCTCTGTCCTCCTCCCGCCTCCGCTCTCAATCTCACTCTTTCTCACTCTCTGTTATCCTCAAGGTTCCGCTCCCTATCTCAATTTTTCTCACTCTCTATTATCCTCCCGGCTCCGCTCTCAGTCTTGCTCATTCTCACTCTCTATTATCCACACGGCTCCGCTCTCAGTATCACTCTTTCTCACTCAACGTTATCATCCCGGCTCCGCTCTCAGTCTCACTCTTCTTCACTCTCTATTATCCGCCCTGCTCCGCACTCAGTCTCGCTCTTTCTCACTCGCTGTTATCCTCCCGGCTACGCTCTCAGTCTCACTCTTTCTCACTCTCTGTTATCCTCCCGGCTCCACTCTTTTCTCACACTCTGTTATATTCCCGGCTCCGCTCTCAGTCTCACTCTTTCTCAGTCTCTGTTATCCTCCTGGCTCCACTCTCAGTCTCACTCTTGCTGACTCTATATTATCCTCCCGGCTCCGCTCTCAGTCTCACTCTTTCTCACTCTCTGTTATACTCCCGGCTCCACTCTCAGTCTTGCTCTTTCTCACTCTCTATTATCCTCCCGGCTCCGCTCTCTGTCTCGCTCTTTCTCACTCTCTGTTATCCTCCCAGCTCCACTCTCAGTCTCACTCTTTCTCACTCTCTGTTATCCTCCTGGCTCCACTCTCAGTCATTCTCATTCTCACTCTCTATTATCCACACGGCTCCGCTCTCAGTATCACTCTATCTCACTCTCTTTTATCGACACGACTCCGTTCTCAGTATCACTCTTTCTCACTCTCTGTTATCTTCCCGGCTACGCTCTCAGTCTCACTCTTACTCTCTGTTATCCTCCCAGCTCCACTCTCAGTCTCGCTCTTTCTCACTCTCTGTTATCCTCCCAGCTCCACTCTCAGTGTCACTCTTTCTCACTCTATATTATCCTCCCGGCTCCGCTCTCAGTCGCACTCTTTCTCACTCTCTATTATCCTCCCGGCTCCTCTCTCAGTCTCACTCTTTCTCACTCTCTATTATCCACCCGGCTCCGCTCTCAGTCTCACTCTTTCTCACTGTCTGTTATCCTCACGGTTCCGCTCCCTATCTCAATTTTTCTCACTCGCTATTATCCTCCCGGCTCCACTCTCAGACTCACTCTTTCTCACTCTCTGTTATTCTCCCGGCTCCGCTCTCAGTTTCACTCTTTCTCACTCTCTATTATCCTCCTGGCTCCGCTCTCAGTCTCGCTCTTTCTCACTCTCTGTTATCCTCCCGGCTCCGCTCTCAGTCTCACTCTTTCTCACTCTCTGTTATCCTCCCGGCTCCGCTCTCAGTCTCACTCTTTTTCACTCTTTTACCCTCCCGGCTCCGCTCTCAGACTCACTCTTTCTCACTCTCTGTTATCCTCCCGGCTCCACTCTCAGTCTCACTCTTTCTCACTCTCTATTATCCTCCCGGCTCCGCTCTCAGTCTCACTCTTTTTCACTCTTTTACCCTCCCGGCTCCGCTCTCAGCCTCGCTCTTTCTCGCTCTCTGTTGTCCTCCTGGCTCCACTCTCAGTCTCACTCTTTCTCACTCTCTATTATCCTCACGGCTCCACTCACAGTCTCACACTTTCTCACTCTCTGTTATACTTCCGCCTCCGCTCTCAGTCTCACTCTTTCTCACACTCGAGCATCCTCCCAGCTCCACTCTCAGTCTCACTCTTTCTCACTCTCTGTTATCCACCCGGCTCCGCTCTCAGTCTCGATCTTTCTCACTCTCTGTTATCCACCCGGCTCCGCTCTCTGTCTCGCTCTTTCTCACTCTCTGTTATCCTCCCAGCTCCACTCTCAGTCTCACCCTTTCTCACTCTCTGTTCTCCTCCCGCCTCCACTCTCAGTCTCGCTCTTTCTCACTCTCTGTTATCCACCCGGCACCACTCACAGTCTCACTATTTCTCACTCTCTGTTATCCACCCGGCTCCACTCTCAGTCTCACTATTTCTCACTCTATGTTATCCACCCGGCTCCGCTCTCAGTCTCACTCTTTCTCACTCTCTATTATCCTCCCGGCTCCGCTCTCAGTCTCACTCTTTCTCACTCTCTGTTATCCTCCCGGCTCCACTCTCAGTCTCACTCTTTCTCACTCTCTGTTATCCTCCCGGCTCCGGTCTCAGTCTCACTCTTTCTCACTCTGAGTTATCCTCACGGCTCCGCTCTCGGTCTCACTGTTTCTCACTCTCTGTTATCCTCCCGGTTCCACTCTCAGTCCTACTCTTTCTCACTCTCTGTTATCCTCCCGGCACCTCTCTCATTCTCACACTTTCTCACTCTCTGTTACACTCCCGGCTCCGCTCTCAGTCTCACTCTTTCTCACTCTCTGTATACTCCCCGCTCCACTCTCAGTCTCACTATTTCTCACTCTCTGTTATCCACCCGGCTCCACTCTCAGTCTCACTCTTTCTCACTCTCTATTACCCTCCCGGCTCCGCTCTCAGTCTCACTCTTTCTCACTCTCTGTTATCCACCCGGCTCCACTCTCAGTCTCACTCTTTCTCACTCTCTATTACCCTCCCGGCTCCACTCTCAGTCTCACTCTTTCTCACTCTCTATTAACCTCCCGGCTCCGCTCTCAGTCTCACTATTTCTCACTCTCTGTTATCCTCCCAGCTCCACTCTCAGTCCACTCTTTCTAACTCTCTGTTATCCTCCCGGTTCCACTGTCAGTCTCACTCTTTCTCACTCTCTATTATCCTCCCGGCTCCGCTCTCAGTCTCACTCTTTCTCACTCTCTGTTATCCTCCCAGCTCTGCTCTCAGTCTCACTCTTTCTCACTCTCTGTTATCCACCCGGCTCGGCTCTCAGTCTCACTCTTTCTCACTCTCTGTTATACTTCCGCCTCCGCTCTCCGTCTCACTCTTTCTCACTCTCTATTATCCTCTCGGCTCCGCTCTCAATCTCACTCTTTTTCACTCTTTTACCCTCCCAGCTCCGCTCTCAGCCTCGCTCTTTCTCACTCTCTGTTACCCTCCCGGCTCCGCTCTCAGTCTCACTCTTTCTCACTCTCTATTATCCTCACGGCTCCGCTCTCAGTCTCTCTCTTTCTCACTCTCTGTTATCCTTCCGGCTCCACTCTAAGTCTCACTCTTTCTAACTCTCTATTATCCTCCCGGCTCCACTCTCAGTCTCACTCTTTCTCACTCTCTGTAATCCTCCCAGCTCTGCTCTCAGTCTCACTCTTTCTCACTCTCTGTTATCCTCCCGGCTCCACTCTCAGTCTCACTCTTTCTCACTCTCTGTTATCACACCGGCTCCACTCTCAGTCTCGCTCTTTTTCACTCTTTTACCCTCCCGGCTCCTCTCTCAGCCTCGCTCTTTCTCACTCTCTGTTATCCTCCCGGCTCCACTCTCTGTCTCGCTCTCTCTCACTCTCTATTATCCTCCCGGCTCCGCTCTCAGTCTCACTCTTTTTCACTCTTTAAATCTCCCGGCGCCGCTCTCAGCCTCGCTCATTCTCACTCTCTGTTATCCTCCCGGCTCCGCCCTCAGTCTCACTCTTTCTCACTCTCTGTTATCCTCCCGGCTCCGCTCTCAGTCTCACTCTTTTTCACTCTTTTACCCTCCCGGCGCCCCTCTCAGACGCACTCTTTCTCACTCTCTGTTATCCTCCCGGCTCCGCTCTGAGTCTCACTCTTTGTCACTCTCTGCTATACTTCCGCCTCCGCTCTCAGTCTCACTATATCTCACTCTCTATTATCCTCCCGGCTCCACTCTCAGTCACACTTTTTCTCACTGTCTGTTATCCACCCGGCACCGCTCTCAGTCTCACTCTTTCTCTCTCTCTGTTCTCCTCCCGGCTCCACTCTCAGTCTCGCTCTTTCTCACTCTCTGTTATCCTCCCGGCTCCACTCTCAGTCTCACTCTTTCTCACTCTGTTATCCTCCCAGCTCCGCTCTCAGTCTCACTCTTTCTCACTCTCTGTTATCATCCGGCTCCACTCTCAGTCTCGCTCTTTCTCACTCTCTGTTATCCTCCCGGCTCCGCTCTCAGTCTCACTCTTTCTCACTCTCTGTTATCCTCCCAGCTCCGCTCTCAGTCTCACTCTTTCTCACTCTCAGTTATCACCCCGGCTCCGCTCTCAGTCTCACTCTTTCTCACTCTCTGTTATCCTCCCGGCTCCGCTCTCAGTCTCACTCTTCCTCACTCTCTGTTATCCTCACGGTTCCGCTTCCTATCTCAATTTTTCTCACTCTCTATGATCCTCCCGGCTCTGCTCTCAGACTCACTCTTTCTTACTCTCTGTTATCCTCCTGGCTCCGCTCTGAGTCTCACTCTTTCTCACTCTCTGCTATTCTTCCGCCTCCGCTCTCAGTCTCACTATATCTCACTCTCTATTATCCTCCCGGCTCCTCTCTCAGTCTCACTCTTTCTCACTCTCTCTTATCCACCCGGCTCTGCTCTCTGTCTCGCTCTTTCTCACTCTCTGTTATCCTCCCAACTCCACTCTCAGTCTCACTCTTTCTCACTCTCTGTTCTCCTCCCTGCTCCACTCTCAGTCTCACTCTTTCTCACTCTCTGTTATCCTCCCGGCTCCACTCTCAGTCTCACACTTTCTCACTCTGTTATCCTCCCAGCTCCGCTCTCAGTCTCACTCTTTCTCACTCTCTGTTATCCTCCCAGCTCCGCTCTCAGTCTAACTCTTTCTCACTCTCTGTTATACTCCCGACTCCACTCTCAGTCTCGCTCTTTCTCACTCTCTGTTATCCTCCCGGCTCCGCTCTCAGTCTCACTCTTTCTCACTCTCTGTTATCCTCCCGGCTCCGCTCTCAGTCTCACTCTTCCTCACTCTCTATTATCCTCCCGGCTCCGCAGTCAGTCTCACTCTTTCTCACTGTCTGTTATCCTCCCAGCTCCGCTCTCAGTCTCACTCTTTCTCACTCTCTGTTATCACCCCGGCTCCGCTCTCAGTCTCGCTCTTTCTCACTCTCTGTTATCCTCCCGGCTCCGCTCTCAGTCTCACTCTTTCTCACTCTCTGTTATCCTCCCGGCTCCGCTCTCAGTCTCACTCTTCCTCACTCTCTGTTATCCTCACGGTTCCGCTTCCTATCTCCATTTTTCTCACTCTCTATGATCCTCCCGGCTCCGCTCTCAGTCTCACTCTTTTTCACTCTTTTACCCTCCCGGCGCCCCTCTCAGACTCACTCTTTCTTACTCTCTGTTATCCTCCTCGCTCCGCTCTGAGTCTCATTCTTTCTCACTCTCTGCTCTTCTTCCGCCTCCGCTCTCAGTCTCACTATATCTCACTCTCTATTATCCTCCCGGCTCCTCTCTCAGTCTCACTCTTTCTCACTCTCTCTTATCCACCCGGCTCCGCTCTCTGTCTCGCTCTTTCTCACTCTCTGTTATCCTCCCAACTCCACTCTCAGTCTCACTCTTTCTCACTCTCTGTTCTCCTCCCGGCTCCCCTCTCAGTCTCACTCTTTCTCACTCTCTGTTATCCTCCCGGCTCCACTCTCAGTCTCACACTTTCTCACTGTGTTATCCTCCCAGCTCCGCTCTCAGTCTCACTCTTTCTCACTCTCTGTTATCCTCCCGGCTCCTCTCTCAGCCTCGCTCTTTCTCACTCTCTGTTATCCTCCCGGCTCCACTCTCTGTCTCGCTCTTTCTCACTCTCTATTATCCTCCCGGCTCCGCTCTCAGTCTCACTCTTTTTCACTCTTTAAATCTCCCGGCGCCGCTCTCAGCCTCGCTCATTCTCACTCTCTGTTATCCTCCCGGCTCCGCCCTCAGTCTCACTCTTTCTCACTCTCTGTTATCCTCCCGGCTCCGCCCTCAGTCTCACTCTTTCTCACTCACTGTTATCCTCACGGTTCCGCTCCCTGTCTCAATTTTTCTCACTCTCTATTATCCTCCCGGCTCCGCTCTCAGTCTCACTCTTTTTCACTCTTTTACCCTCCCGGCGCCCCTCTCAGACGCACTCTTTCTCACTCTCTGTTATCCTCCCGGCTCCGCTCTGAGTCTCACTCTTTGTCACTCTCTGCTATACTTCCGCCTCCGCTCTCAGTCTCACTATATCTCACTCTCTATTATCCTCCCGGCTCCACTCTCAGTCACACTTTTTCTCACTGTCTCTTATCCACCCGGCACCGCTCTCAGTCTCACTCTTTCTCTCTCTCTGTTCTCCTCCCGGCTCCACTCTCAGTCTCGCTCTTTCTCACTCTCTGTTATCCTCCCGGCTCCACTCTCAGTCTCACTCTTTCTCACTCTGTTATCCTCCCAGCTCCGCTCTCAGTCTCACTCTTTCTCACTCTCTGTTATCATCCGGCTCCACTCTCAGTCTCGCTCTTTCTCACTCTCTGTTATCCTCCCGGCTCCGCTCTCAGTCTCACTCTTTCTCACTCTCTGTTATCCTCCCAGCTCCGCTCTCAGTCTCACTCTTTCTCACTCTCAGTTATCACCCCGGCTCCACTCTCAGTCTCACTCTTTCTCACTGTCTGTTATCCTCACCGTTCCGCTCCCTATCTCAATTTTTCTCACTCTCTATTATCCTTCCGGCTCCGCTCTCAGTCTCACTCTTTATCACTGTCTGTTATCCTCACGGTTCCGCTCCCGATCTCAATTTTTCTCACTCGCTATTATCCTCCCGGCTCCACTCTCAGACTCACTCTTTCTCACTCTCTGTTATCCTCCCGGCTCCGCTCTCAGTTTCACTCTTTCTCACTCTCTATTATCCTCCTGGCTCCGCTCTCAGTCTCGCTCTTTCTCACTCTCTGTTATCCTCCCGGCTCCGCTCTCAGTCTCACTCTTTCTCACTCTCTGTTATCACCCCGGCTCCACTCTCAGTCTCGCTCTTTCTCACTCTCTGTTATCCTCCCGGCTCCACTCTCAGTCTCACTCTTTCTCACTCTCTATTATCCTCCCGGCTCCGCTCTCAGTCTCACTCTTTTTCACTCTTTTACCCTCCCGGCTCCGCTCTCAGCCTCGCTCTTTCTCGCTCTCTGTTGTCCTCCTGGCTCCACTCTCAGTCTCACTCTTTCTCACTCTCTATTATCCTCACGGCTCCACTCACAGTCTCACACTTTCTCACTCTCTGTTATACTTCCGCCTCCGCTCTCAGTCTCACTCTTTCTCACTCTCGAGCATCCTCCCAGCTCCACTCTCAGTCTCACTCTTTCTCACTCTCTGTTATCCACCCGGCTCCGCTCTCAGTCTCGATCTTTCTCACTCTCTATTATCCACCCGGCTCCGCTCTCTGTCTCGCTCTTTCTCACTCTCTGTTATCCTCCCAGCTCCACTCTCAGTCTCACCCTTTCTCACTCTCTGTTCTCCTCCCGCCTCCACTCTCAGTCTCGCTCTTTCTCACTCTCTGTTATCCACCCGGCACCACTCACAGTCTCACTATTTCTCACTCTCTGTTATCCACCCGGCTCCACTCTCAGTCTCACTATTTCTCACTCTATGTTATCCACCCGGCTCCGCTCTCAGTCTCACTCTTTCTCACTCTCTATTATCCTCCCGGCTCCGCTCTCAGTCTCACTCTTTCTCACTCTCTGTTATCCTCCCGGCTCCACTCTCAGTCTCACTCTTTCTCACTCTCTGTTATCCTCCCGGCTCCGGTCTCAGTCTCACTCTTTCTCACTCTGAGTTATCCTCACGGCTCCGCTCTCGGTCTCACTGTTTCTCACCCTCTGTTATCCTCCCGGTTCCACTCTCAGTCCTACTCTTTCTCACTCTCTGTTATCCTCCCGGCACCTCTCTCATTCTCACACTTTCTCACTCTCTGTTACACTCCCGGCTCCGCTCTCAGTCTCACTCTTTCTCACTCTCTGTATACTCCCCGCTCCACTCTCAGTCTCACTATTTCTCACTCTCTGTTATCCACCCGGCTCCACTCTCAGTCTCACTCTTTCTCACTCTCTATTACCCTCCCGGCTCAGCTCTCAGTCTCACTCTTTCTCACTCTCTGTTATCCACCCGGCTCCACTCTCAGTCTCACTCTTTCTCACTCTCTATTACCCTCCCGGCTCCAATCTCAGTCTCACTCTTTCTCACTCTCTATTAACCTCCCGGCTCCGCTCTCAGTCTCACTATTTCTCACTCTCTGTTATCCTCCTAGCTCCACTCTCAGTCCACTCTTTCTAACTCTCTGTTATCCTCCCGGTTCCACTGTCAGTCTCACTCTTTCTCACTCTCTATTATCCTCCCGGCTCCGCTCTCAGTCTCACTCTTTCTCACTCTCTGTTATCCTCCCAGCTCTGCTCTCAGTCTCACTCTTTCTCACTCTCTGTTATCCACCCGGCTCGGCTCTCAGTCTCACTCTTTCTCACTCTCTGTTATACTTCCGCCTCCGCTCTCCGTCTCACTCTTTCTCACTCTCTATTATCCTCTCGGCTCCGCTCTCAATCTCACTCTTTTTCACTCTTTTACCCTCCCAGCTCCGCTCTCAGCCTCGCTCTTTCTCACTCTCTGTTACCCTCCCGGCTCCGCTCTCAGTCTCACTCTTTCTCACTCTCTATTATCCTCACGGCTCCGCTCTCAGTCTCTCTCTTTCTCACTCTCTGTTATCCTTCTGGCTCCACTCTAAGTCTCACTCTTTCTCACTCTCTATTATCCTCCCGGCTCCACTCTCAGTCTCACTCTTTCTCACTCTCTGTAATCCTCCCAGCTCTGCTCTCAGTCTCACTCTTTCTCACTCTCTGTTATCCTCCCGGCTCCACTCTCAGTCTCACTCTTTCTCACTCTCTGTTATCACACCGGCTCCACTCTCAGTCTCGCTCTGTCCCACTCTCTGTTATCCTCCCGGCTCCACTCTCAGTCTCGCTCTTTTTCACTCTTTTACCGTCCCGGCGCCCCTCTCAGACGCACTCTTTCTCACTCTCTGTTATCTTCCCGGCTCCGCTCTGAGTCTCTCTCTTTCTCACTCTCTGTTATCACCCCGGCACCACTCTCAGTCTCGCTCTTTCTCACTCTGTTATCCTCCCGGCTCCGCTCTCAGTCTCACTCTTTCTCACTCTCTGTTATCCTCCCGGCTCCGCTCTCAGTCTCACTCTTCCTCACTCGCTGTTATCCTCACGGTTCCTCTCCCTATCTCAATTTTTCTCACTGTCTATGATCCTCCCGGCTCCGCTCTCAGTCTCACTCTTTTTCACTCTATTACCCTCCCGGCGCCCCTCTCAGACTCACTCTTTCTCACTCTCTGTTAACCTCCTGGCTCCGCTCTGAGTCTCACTCTTTCTCACTCTCTGGTATTCTTCCGCCTCCGCTCTCAGTCTCACTCTATCTCACTCTCTATTATCCTCCCGGCTCCACTCTCAGTCTCACTCTTTCTCACTCTCTCTTATCCACCCGGCCCCGCTCTCTGTCTCGCTCTTTCTCACTCTCTTTTATCCTCCCAGCTCCGCTCTCAGTCTCACTCTTTCTCACTCTCTGTTCTCCTCCCGGCTCCACTCTCAGTCTCACTCTTTCTCACTCTCTGTTATCCTCCCGGCTCCACTCTCAGTCTCACACTTTCTCACTCTGTTATCCTCCCAGCTCCGCTCTCAGTCTCACTCATTCTCACTCTCTGTATACTCCCCGCTCCACTCTCAGTCTCACTATTTCTCACTCTCTGTTATCCACCCGGCTCCACTCTCAGTCTCACTCTTTCTCACTCTCTATTACCCTCCCGGCTCCGCTCTCAGTCTCACTCTTTCTCACTCTCTGTTATCCACCCGGCTCCACTCTCAGTCTCACTCTTTCTCACTCTCTATTACCCTCCCGGCTCCACTCTCAGTCTCACTCTTTCTCACTCTCTATTAACCTCCCGGCTCCGCTCTCAGTCTCACTATTTCTCACTCTCTGTTATCCTCCTAGCTCCACTCTCAGTCCACTCTTTCTAACTCTCTGTTATCCTCCCGGTTCCACTGTCAGTCTCACTCTTTCTCACTCTCTATTATCCTCCCGGCTCCGCTCTCAGTCTCACTCTTTCTCACTCTCTGTTATCCTCCCAGCTCTGCTCTCAGTCTCACTCTTTCTCACTCTCTGTTATCCACCCGGCTCGGCTCTCAGTCTCACTCTTTCTCACTCTCTGTTATACTTCCGCCTCCGCTCTCCGTCTCACTCTTTCTCACTCTCTATTATCCTCTCGGCTCCGCTCTCAATCTCACTCTTTTTCACTCTTTTACCCTCCCAGCTCCGATCTCAGCCTCGCTCTTTCTCACTCTCTGTTACCCTCCCGGCTCCGCTCTCAGTCTCACTCTTTCTCACTCTCTATTATCCTCACGGCTCCGCTCTCAGTCTCTCTCTTTCTCACTCTCTGTTATCCTTCTGGCTCCACTCTAAGTCTCACTCTTTCTCACTCTCTATTATCCTCCCGGCTCCACTCTCAGTCTCACTCTTTCTCACTCTCTGTAATCCTCCCAGCTCTGCTCTCAGTCTCACTCTTTCTCACTCTCTGTTATCCTCCCGGCTCCACTCTCAGTCTCACTCTTTCTCACTCTCTGTTATCACACCGGCTCCACTCTCAGTCTCGCTCTGTCCCACTCTCTGTTATCCTCCCGGCTCCACTCTCAGTCTCGCTCTTTTTCACTCTTTTACCGTCCCGGCGCCCCTCTCAGACGCACTCTTTCTCACTCTCTGTTATCTTCCCGGCTCCGCTCTGAGTCTCTCTCTTTCTCACTCTCTGTTATCACCCCGGCACCACTCTCAGTCTCGCTCTTTCTCACTCTGTTATCCTCCCGGCTCCGCTCTCAGTCTCACTCTTTCTCACTCTCTGTTATCCTCCCGGCTCCGCTCTCAGTCTCACTCTTCCTCACTCGCTGTTATCCTCACGGTTCCTCTCCCTATCTCAATTTTTCTCACTGTCTATGATCCTCCCGGCTCCGCTCTCAGTCTCACTCTTTTTCACTCTATTACCCTCCCGGCGCCCCTCTCAGACTCACTCTTTCTCACTCTCTGTTAACCTCCTGGCTCCGCTCTGAGTCTCACTCTTTCTCACTCTCTGGTATTCTTCCGCCTCCGCTCTCAGTCTCACTCTATCTCACTCTCTATTATCCTCCCGGCTCCACTCTCAGTCTCACTCTTTCTCACTCTCTCTTATCCACCCGGCCCCGCTCTCTGTCTCGCTCTTTCTCACTCTCTTTTATCCTCCCAGCTCCGCTCTCAGTCTCACTCTTTCTCACTCTCTGTTCTCCTCCCGGCTCCACTCTCAGTCTCACTCTTTCTCACTCTCTGTTATCCTCCCGGCTCCACTCTCAGTCTCACACTTTCTCACTCTGTTATCCTCCCAGCTCCGCTCTCAGTCTCACTCATTCTCACTCTCTGTTTTCACCCCGGCTCCACTCTCAGTCTCGCTATTTCTCACTCTGTTATCCTCCCGGCTCCGCACTCAGTCTCACTCTTTCTCACTCTCTGTTATCCTCCCGGCTCCGCTCTCAGTCTCACCCTTCCTCACTCTCTATTATCCTCCCGGCTCCGCACTCAGTCTCGCTCTTTCTCACTCTGTTATCCTCCCAGCTCCACTCTCAGTCTCACTCCTTCTCACTCTCTGTTATCCTCCTGGCTCCACTCTCAGTCTTGCTCATTCTCACTCTCTATTATCCACACGGCTCCGCTCTCAGTATCACTCTTTCTCACTCTCTTTTATCCACACGGCTCCGCTCTCAGTTTCAATCTTTCTCACTCTCTGTTATCCTCCCGGCTACGCTCTCAGTATCACTCTTTCTCACTCTCTGTTATCCTCCTGGCTCCACTCTCAGTCTCACTCTTGCTCACTCTATATTATCTTCCCGGCTCCGCTCTCAGTCTCACTCTTTCTCACTCTCTGTTATACTCCCGGCTCCACTCTCAGTCTTGCTCTTTCTCACTCTCTATTATCCTCCCGGCTCATCTCTCTGTCTCACTCTTTCTCACTCTCTATTATCCACCCGGCTCCGCTCTCAGTCTCACTCTTTCTCACTCTCTGTTATCCTCAAGGTTCCGCTCCCTATCTCTATTTTTCTCACTCTCTATTATCCTCCCGGCTCCGCTCTCAGTCTTGCTCATTCTCACTCTCTATTATCCTCCCGGCTCCGCTCTCAGTCTTGCTCTTTCTCACTCTCTGTTATCCTCCAGGCTCCGCTCTCAGTCTCACTCTTTCTCACTCTCTATTATCCTCACGGCTCCGCTCTCAGTCTCACTCTTTCTCACTCTCCGTTATACTTCCGCCTCCGCTCTCAGTCTCACTCTTTCTCACTCTCTATCATCCTCCCGGCTCCGCTCTCTGTCTCGCTCTTTCTCACTCTCTGTTATCCTCCCAGCTCCACTCTCAGTCTCACCCTTTCTCACTCTCTGTTCTCCTCCCGCCTCCGCTCTCAGTCTCATTCTTTCTCACTCTCTGTTATCCTCAAGGTTCCGCTCCCTAGATCAATTTTTCTCACTCTCTATTACCCTGCCGGCTCCGCTCTCAGTCTTGCTCATTCTCACTCTCTATTATCCACACGGCTCCGCTCTCAGTATCACTCTTTCTCACTCAACGTTATCATCCCGGCTCCGCTCTCAGTCTCACTCTTCTTCACTCTCTATTATCCTCACGGCTCCGCACTCAGTCTCGCTCTTTCTCACTCTCTGTTATCCTCCCAGCTCCGCTCTCAGTCTTGCTCATTCTCACTCTCTATTATCCACACGGCTCCGCTCTCAGTCTCATTCTTTCTCACTCTCTGTTATCCTCCCGGCTCCACTCTTTTCTCACACTTTCGCACTCTCTGTTATATTCCCGGCTCCGCTCTCTGTCTCGCTCTTTCTCACTCTCTGTTATCCTCCCGGCTCCACTCTCAGTCTCACACTTTCTCACTCAGTTATCCTCCCGGCTCCACTCTCAATCTCACTCTTTCTCACTCTCTGTTATCCTCCGGGCTCCACTCTCAGACTCACTCTTTCTCACTCTCTGTTACACTCCCGGCTCCGCTCTCAGTCTCACTCTTTCTCACTCTCTGTTATCCTCCCAGCTCCGCTCTCAGTCTCACTCTTTCTCACTCTCTGTTTTCACCCCGGCTCCACTCTCAGTCTCGCTCTTTGTCACTCTCTGTTATCCTCCCGGCTCCGCTCTCAGTCTCACTCTTTCTCACTCTCTGTTATCCTCCCGGCTCCGCTCTCAGTCTCACTCTTCCTCACTCTCTATTATCCTCCCGGCTCCGCACTCAGTCTCGCTCTTTCTCACTCTGTTATCCTCCAGGCTCCGCTCTCAGTCTCACTCTATCTCACTCTCTGTTATCCTCCTGGCTCCACTCTCAGTCTTGCTCATTTTCCCTCTCTGTTATACACCCCGCTCCGCTCTCAGTATCACTCTTTCTCACTCTCTTTTATCCACATGGCTCCGCTCTCAGTATCACTCTTTCTCATTCTGTTATTCTCACGGTGCTGCTCCCTGTCTCAATTTTTCTCACTCTCTATTATCCTCCCGGCACCACTCTCAGACTCACTCTTTCTCACTCTCTGTTATCCTCCCAGCTCCGCTCTCAGTTTCACTCTTTCTCACTCTCTGTTATCCTCCCGGCTGCGCTCTCAGTCTCACTCTTTCTCACTCTCTGTTATCCTCCCGTCTCCACTCTTTGTCTCACACTTTCTCACTCTCTGTTATCCTCCTGGCTCCACTCTCAGTCTCACTCTTTCTCACTCTCTGTTCTCCTCCCGCCTCCGCTCTCAGTCTCACTCTTTCTCACTCTCTGTTATCCTCAAGGTTCCGCTCCCTATCTCAATTTTTCTCACTCTCTATTATCCACACGGCTCCGCTCTCAGTCTCACTCTTTCTCACTCTCTATTATCCTCCCGGCTCCGCACTCAGTCTCGCTCTTTCTCACTCTCTGTTATCCTCCCAGCTCCACTCTCAGTCTCACTCTTTATCACTCTCTGTTTTCCTCCCGGCTACGCTCTCAGTCTCACTCTATCTCAGTCTCTGTTATCCTCCTGGCTCCACTCTCAGTCTCACTCTTGCTGACTCTATATTATCCTCCCGGCTCCGCTCTCAGTCTCACACTTTCTCACTCTCTGTTATCCTCCTGGCTCCATTCTCAGTCTCGCTCTTTCTCACTCTCTGTTATACTCCCGGCTCCGTTCTCTGTCTCGCTCTTTCTCACTCTCTGTTATCCTCCCAGCTCCACTCTCAGTCTCACTCTTTCTCACTCTCTGTTATCCTCCTGGCTCAACTCGCATTCAAGCTCATTCTCACTCTCTATTATCCACACGGTTCCGCTCTCAGTCTCACTCTTCCTCACTCTCTGTTATCCTCCCGGCTCCGCTCTCAGTCTCTCTCTTTCTCACTCTCTGTTATATTCCCGGCTCCACTCTCAGTCTCACTCTTTCTCACTCTCTGTTATCCTCACGGTTCCGCTCCCTATCTCAATTTTTCTCACTCGCTATTATCCTCCCGGCTCCATTCTCAGACTCACTCTTTCTCACTCTCTGTTATCCACACGGCTCCGCTCTCAGTATCACTCTATCTCACTCTCTTTTATCCACACGGCTCCGCTCTCAGTATCACTCTTTCTCACTCTGTTATTCTCACGGTTCCGCTCCCTATCTCAATTTTTCTCACTCTCTATTATCCTCCCAGCTCCGCTCTCAGTTTCACTCTTTCTCACTCTCTGTTATTTTCCCGGATACGCTCTCAGTCTCACTCTTACTCTCTGTTATCCTCCCAGCTCCCCTCTCAGTCTCGCTCTTTCTCACTGTCTGTTATCCTCCCGGCTCCGCGCTCAGTCTCACTCTTCCTCAATCTCTATTATCCTCCCGGCTCCGCACTCAGTCTCGCTCTTTCTCACTCTCTGTTATCCTCCCAGCTCCACTCTCAGTCTCACTCTTTCTCACTCTCTGTTATCCTCCCGGCTACGCTCTCAGTCTCACTCTTTCTCAGTCTCTGTTATCCTCCTGGCTCCACTCTCAGTCTCACTCTTGCTCACTCTATATTATCCTCCCGGCTCCGCTCTCAGTCTCACACTTTCTCACTCTCTCTTATCCTCACCGTTCCGCTCCCTATCTCAATTTTTCTCACTCTCTATTATCCTCCCGGCTCCGCTCTCAGTCTCACTCTTTCTCACTCTCTGTTATCCTCCTGGCTCCACTCTCAGTCTTGCTCATTCTCACTCTCTATTATCCACACGGCTCCGCTCTCAGTATCACTCTTTCTCACTCTCTGTTATCCTCACGGTTCCGCTCCCTATCTCAATTTTTCTCACTCGCTATTATCCTCCCGGCTCCACTCTCAGACTCACTCTTTCTCACTCTCTGTTATCCTCCCAGCTCCGCTCTCAGTTTCACTCTTTCTCACTCTCTGTTATCCTCCCGGCTCCACTCTTTGTCTCACACTTTCTCACTCTCTGTTATACTCCCGGCTCCGCTCTCAGTCTCACTCTTTCTCACTCTCTATTACCCTCCCGGCTCCGCTCTCAGTCTCGCTCTTTCTCACTCTCTGTTATCCTCCCGGCTCCGCTCTCAGTCTCACTCTTTCTCACTCTCTGTTATCACCCCGGCTCCACTCTCAGTCTCGCTCTTTCCCACTCTCTGTTATCCTCCCGGCTCCACTCTCAGTCTCACTCTTTCTCACTCTCTATTATCCTCCCGTCTCCGCTCTCAGTCTCACTCTTTTTCACTCTTTTACCCTCCCGGCTCCGCTCTCAGCCTCACCCTTTCTCACTCTCTGTTATCCTCCCGGCTCCACTCTCAGTCTTACTTTTTCTCACTCTCTATTATCCTCACGGCTCCACTCACAGTCTCACACTTTCTCACTCTCTGTTATACTTCCGCCTCCGCTCCCAGTCTCACTCTTTCTCACTCTCTATCATCCTCCCGGCTCCACTCTCAGTCTCACTCTTTCTCACTCTCTGTTATCCACCCGGCTCCGCTCTCAGTCTCGCTCTTTCTCACTCTCTGTTATCCACCCGGCTCCGCTCTCTGTCTCGCTCTTTCTCACTCTCTGTTATCCTCCCAGCTCCACTCTCAGTCTCACCCTTTCTCACTCTCTGTCCTCCTCCCGCCTCCGCTCTCAATCTCACTCTTTCTCACTCTCTGTTATCCTCAAGGTTCCGCTCCCTATCTCAATTTTTCTCACTCTCTATTATCCTCCCGGCTCCGCTCTCAGTCTTGCTCATTCTCACTCTCTATTATCCACACGGCTCCGCTCTCAGTATCACTCTTTCTCACTCAACGTTATCATCCCGGCTCCGCTCTCAGTCTCACTCTTCTTCACTCTCTATTATCCGCCCTGCTCCGCACTCAGTCTCGCTCTTTCTCACTCGCTGTTATCCTCCCGGCTACGCTCTCAGTCTCACTCTTTCTCACTCTCTGTTATCCTCCCGGCTCCACTCTTTTCTCACACTCTGTTATATTCCCGGCTCCGCTCTCAGTCTCACTCTTTCTCAGTCTCTGTTATCCTCCTGGCTCCACTCTCAGTCTCACTCTTGCTGACTCTATATTATCCTCCCGGCTCCGCTCTCAGTCTCACTCTTTCTCACTCTCTGTTATACTCCCGGCTCCACTCTCAGTCTTGCTCTTTCTCACTCTCTATTATCCTCCCGGCTCCGCTCTCTGTCTCGCTCTTTCTCACTCTCTGTTATCCTCCCAGCTCCACTCTCAGTCTCACTCTTTCTCACTCTCTGTTATCCTCCTGGCTCCACTCTCAGTCATTCTCATTCTCACTCTCTATTATCCACACGGCTCCGCTCTCAGTATCACTCTATCTCACTCTCTTTTATCGACACGACTCCGCTCTCAGTATCACTCTTTCTCACTCTCTGTTATCTTCCCGGCTACGCTCTCAGTCTCACTCTTACTCTCTGTTATCCTCCCAGCTCCACTCTCAGTCTCGCTCTTTCTCACTCTCTGTTATCCTCCCAGCTCCACTCTCAGTGTCACTCTTTCTCACTCTATATTATCCTCCCGGCTCCGCTCTCAGTCGCACTGTTTCTCACTCTCTATTATCCTCCCGGCTCCTCTCTCAGTCTCACTCTTTCTCACTCTCTATTATCCACCCGGCTCCGCTCTCAGTCTCACTCTTTCTCACTGTCTGTTATCCTCACGGTTCCGCTCCCTATCTCAATTTTTCTCACTCGCTATTATCCTCCCGGCTCCACTCTCAGACTCACTCTTTCTCACTCTCTGTTATCCTCCCGGCTCCGCTCTCAGTTTCACTCTTTCTCACTCTCTATTATCCTCCTGGCTCCGCTCTCAGTCTCGCTCTTTCTCACTCTCTGTTATC
The DNA here is from genome assembly GCF_047496885.1 of Scyliorhinus torazame. Classification (NCBI taxonomy): domain Eukaryota; kingdom Metazoa; phylum Chordata; class Chondrichthyes; order Carcharhiniformes; family Scyliorhinidae; genus Scyliorhinus; species Scyliorhinus torazame. Next base: position 28,125,335 of record NC_092712.1, read on the forward strand.
CTCCCGGCTCCGCTCTCAGTCTCACTCTTTCTCACTCTCTGTTATCCTCCCGGCTCCGCTCTCAGTCTCACTCTTTTTCACTCTTTTACCCTCCCGGCTCCGCTCTCAGACTCACTCTTTCTCACTCTCTGTTATCCTCCCGGCTCCACTCTCAGTCTCACTCTTTCTCACTCTCTATTATCCTCCCGGCTCCGCTCTCAGTCTCACTCTTTTTCACTCTTTTACCCTCCCGGCTCCGCTCTCAGCCTCGCTCTTTCTCGCTCTCTGTTGTCCTCCTGGCTCCACTCTCAGTCTCACTCTTTCTCACTCTCTATTATCCTCACGGCTCCACTCACAGTCTCACACTTTCTCACTCTCTGTTATACTTCCGCCTCCGCTCTCAGTCTCACTCTTTCTCACTCTCGAGCATCCTCCCAGCTCCACTCTCAGTCTCACTCTTTCTCACTCTCTGTTATCCACCCGGCTCCGCTCTCAGTCTCGATCTTTCTCACTCTCTGTTATCCACCCGGCTCCGCTCTCTGTCTCGCTCTTTCTCACTCTCTGTTATCCTCCCAGCTCCACTCTCAGTCTCACCCTTTCTCACTCTCTGTTCTCCTCCCGCCTCCACTCTCAGTCTCGCCCTTTCTCACTCTCTGTTATCCACCCGGCACCACTCACAGTCTCACTATTTCTCACTCTCTGTTATCCACCCGGCTCCACTCTCAGTCTCACTATTTCTCACTCTATGTTATCCACCCGGCTCCGCTCTCAGTCTGACTCTTTCTCACTCTCTATTATCCTCCCGGCTCCGCTCTCAGTCTCACTCTTTCTCACTCTCTGTTATCCTCCCGGCTCCACTCTCAGTCTCACTCTTTCTCACTCTCTGTTATCCTCCCGGCTCCGGTCTCAGTCTCACTCTTTCTCACTCTGAGTTATCCTCACGGCTCCGCTCTCGGTCTCACTGTTTCTCACTCTCTGTTATCCTCCCGGTTCCACTCTCAGTCCTACTCTTTCTCACTCTCTGTTATCCTCCCGGCACCTCTCTCATTCTCACACTTTCTCACTCTCTGTTACACTCCCGGCTCCGCTCTCAGTCTCACTCTTTCTCACTCTCTGTATACTCCCCGCTCCACTCTCAGTCTCACTATTTCTCACTCTCTGTTATCCACCCGGCTCCACTCTCAGTCTCACTCTTTCTCACTCTCTATTACCCTCCCGGCTCCGCTCTCAGTCTCACTCTTTCTCACTCTCTGTTATCCACCCGGCTCCACTCTCAGTCTCACTCTTTCTCACTCTCTATTACACTCCCGGCTCCACTCTCAGTCTCACTCTTTCTCACTCTCTATTAACCTCCCGGCTCCGCTCTCAGTCTCACTATTTCTCACTCTCTGTTATCCTCCCAGCTCCACTCTCAGTCCACTCTTTCTAACTCTCTGTTATCCTCCCGGTTCCACTGTCAGTCTCACTCTTTCTCACTCTCTATTATCCTCCCGGCTCAGCTCTCAGTCTCACTCTTTCTCACTCTCTGTTATCCTCCCAGCTCTGCTCTCAGTCTCACTCTTTCTCACTCTCTGTTATCCACCCGGCTCGGCTCTCAGTCTCACTCTTTCTCACTCTCTGTTATACTTCCGCCTCCGCTCTCCGTCTCACTCTTTCTCACTCTCTATTATCCTCTCGGCTCCGCTCTCAATCTCACTCTTTTTCACTCTTTTACCCTCCCAGCTCCGCTCTCAGCCTCGCTCTTTCTCACTCTCTGTTACCCTCCCGGCTCCGCTCTCAGTCTCACTCTTTCTCACTCTCTATTATCCTCACGGCTCCGCTCTCAGTCTCTCTCTTTCTCACTCTCTGTTATCCTTCCGGCTCCACTCTAAGTCTCACTCTTTCTCACTCTCTATTATCCTCCCGGCTCCACTCTCAGTCTCACTCTTTCTCACTCTCTGTAATCCTCCCAGCTCTGCTCTCAGTCTCACTCTTTCTCACTCTCTGTTATCCTCCCGGCTCCACTCTCAGTCTCACTCTTTCTCACTCTCTGTTATCACACCGGCTCCACTCTCAGTCTCGCTCTTTTTCACTCTTTTACCCTCCCGGCTCCTCTCTCAGCCTCGCTCTTTCTCACTCTCTGTTATCCTCCCGGCTCCACTCTCTGTCTCGCTCTCTCTCACTCTCTATTATCCTCCCGGCTCCGCTCTCAGTCTCACTCTTTTTCACTCTTTAAATCTCCCGGCGCCGCTCTCAGCCTCGCTCATTCTCACTCTCTGTTATCCTCCCGGCTCCGCCCTCAGTCTCACTCTTTCTCACTCTCTGTTATCCTCCCGGCTCCGCTCTCAGTCTCACTCTTTTTCACTCTTTTACCCTCCCGGCGCCCCTCTCAGACGCACTCTTTCTCACTCTCTGTTATCCTCCCGGCTCCGCTCTGAGTCTCACTCTTTGTCACTCTCTGCTATACTTCCGCCTCCGCTCTCAGTCTCACTATATCTCACTCTCTATTATCCTCCCGGCTCCACTCTCAGGCACACTTTTTCTCACTGTCTGTTATCCACCCGGCACCGCTCTCAGTCTCACTCTTTCTCTCTCTCTGTTCTCCTCCCGGCTCCACTCTCAGTCTCGCTCTTTCTCACTCTCTGTTATCCTCCCGGCTCCACTCTCAGTCTCACTCTTTCTCACTCTGTTATCCTCCCAGCTCCGCTCTCAGTCTCACTCTTTCTCACTCTCTGTTATCATCCGGCTCCACTCTCAGTCTCGCTCTTTCTCACTCTCTGTTATCCTCCCGGCTCCGCTCTCAGTCTCACTCTTTCTCACTCTCTGTTATCCTCCCAGCTCCGCTCTCAGTCTCACTCTTTCTCACTCTCAGTTATCACCCCGGCTCCACTCTCAGTCTCGCTCTTTCTCACTCTCTGTTATCCTCCCGGCTCCGCTCTCAGTCTCACTCTTTCTCACTCTCTGTTATCCTCCCGGCTCCGCTCTCAGTCTCACTCTTCCTCACTCTCTGTTATCCTCACGGTTCCGCTTCCTATCTCAATTTTTCTCACTCTCTATGATCCTCCCGGCTCTGCTCTCAGACTCACTCTTTCTTACTCTCTGTTATCCTCCTGGCTCCGCTCTGAGTCTCACTCTTTCTCACTCTCTGCTATTCTTCCGCCTCCGCTCTCAGTCTCACTATATCTCACTCTCTATTATCCTCCCGGCTCCTCTCTCAGTCTCACTCTTTCTCACTCTCTCTTATCCACCCGGCTCCGCTCTCTGTCTCGCTCTTTCTCACTCTCTGTTATCCTCCCAACTCCACTCTCAGTCTCACTCTTTCTCACTCTCTGTTCTCCTCCCTGCTCCACTCTCAGTCTCACTCTTTCTCACTCTCTGTTATCCTCCCGGCTCCACTCTCAGTCTCACACTTTCTCACTCTGTTATCCTCCCAGCTCCGCTCTCAGTCTCACTCTTTCTCACTCTCTGTTATCCTCCCAGCTCCGCTCTCAGTCTCACTCTTTCTCACTCTCTGTTATACTCCCGACTCCACTCTCAGTCTCGCTCTTTCTCACTCTCTGTTATCCTCCCGGCTCCGCTCTCAGTCTCACTCTTTCTCACTCTCTGTTATCCTCCCGGCTCCGCTCTCAGTCTCACTCTTCCTCACTCTCTATTATCCTCCCGGCTCCGCAGTCAGTCTCACTCTTTCTCACTGTCTGTTATCCTCCCAGCTCCGCTCTCAGTCTCACTCTTTCTCACTCTCTGTTATCACCCCGGCTCCGCTCTCAGTCTCGCTCTTTCTCACTCTCTGTTATCCTCCCGGCTCCGCTCTCAGTCTCACTCTTTCTCACTCTCTGTTATCCTCCCGGCTCCGCTCTCAGTCTCACTCTTCCTCACTCTCTGTTATCCTCACGGTTCCGCTTCCTATCTCCATTTTTCTCACTCTCTATGATCCTCCCGGCTCCGCTCTCAGTCTCACTCTTTTTCACTCTTTTACCCTCCCGGCGCCCCTCTCAGACTCACTCTTTCTTACTCTCTGTTATCCTCCTCGCTCCGCTCTGAGTCTCATTCTTTCTCACTCTCTGCTATTCTTCCGCCTCCGCTCTCAGTCTCACTATATCTCACTCTCTATTATCCTCCCGGCTCCTCTCTCAGTCTCACTCTTTCTCACTCTCTCTTATCCACCCGGCTCCGCTCTCTGTCTCGCTCTTTCTCACTCTCTGTTATCCTCCCAACTCCACTCTCAGTCTCACTCTTTCTCACTCTCTGTTCTCCTCCCGGCTCCCCTCTCAGTCTCACTCTTTCTCACTCTCTGTTATCCTCCCGGCTCCACTCTCAGTCTCACACTTTCTCACTGTGTTATCCTCCCAGCTCCGCTCTCAGTCTCACTCTTTCTCACTCTCTGTTATCCTCCCGGCTCCTCTCTCAGCCTCGCTCTTTCTCACTCTCTGTTATCCTCCCGGCTCCACTCTCTGTCTCGCTCTTTCTCACTCTCTATTATCCTCCCGGCTCCGCTCTCAGTCTCACTCTTTTTCACTCTTTAAATCTCCCGGCGCCGCTCTCAGCCTCGCTCATTCTCACTCTCTGTTATCCTCCCGGCTCCGCCCTCAGTCTCACTCTTTCTCACTCTCTGTTATCCTCCCGGCTCCGCCCTCAGTCTCACTCTTTCTCACTCACTGTTATCCTCACGGTTCCGCTCCCTGTCTCAATTTTTCTCACTCTCTATTATCCTCCCGGCTCCGCTCTCAGTCTCACTCTTTTTCACTCTTTTACCCTCCCGGCGCCCCTCTCAGACGCACTCTTTCTCACTCTCTGTTATCCTCCCGGCTCCGCTCTGAGTCTCACTCTTTGTCACTCTCTGCTATACTTCCGCCTCCGCTCTCAGTCTCACTATATCTCACTCTCTATTATCCTCCCGGCTCCACTCTCAGTCACACTTTTTCTCACTGTCTCTTATCCACCCGGCACCGCTCTCAGTCTCACTCTTTCTCTCTCTCTGTTCTCCTCCCGGCTCCACTCTCAGTCTCGCTCTTTCTCACTCTCTGTTATCCTCCCGGCTCCACTCTCAGTCTCACTCTTTCTCACTCTGTTATCCTCCCAGCTCCGCTCTCAGTCTCACTCTTTCTCACTCTCTGTTATCATCCGGCTCCACTCTCAGTCTCGCTCTTTCTCACTCTCTGTTATCCTCCCGGCTCCGCTCTCAGTCTCACTCTTTCTCACTCTCTGTTATCCTCCCAGCTCCGCTCTCAGTCTCACTCTTTCTCACTCTCAGTTATCACCCCGGCTCCACTCTCAGTCTCACTCTTTCTCACTGTCTGTTATCCTCACCGTTCCGCTCCCTATCTCAATTTTTCTCACTCTCTATTATCCTTCCGGCTCCGCTCTCAGTCTCACTCTTTATCACTGTCTGTTATCCTCACGGTTCCGCTCCCTATCTCAATTTTTCTCACTCGCTATTATCCTCCCGGCTCCACTCTCAGACTCACTCTTTCTCACTCTCTGTTATCCTCCCGGCTCCGCTCTCAGTTTCACTCTTTCTCACTCTCTATTATCCTCCTGGCTCCGCTCTCAGTCTCGCTCTTTCTCACTCTCTGTTATCCTCCCGGCTCCGCTCTCAGTCTCACTCTTTCTCACTCTCTGTTATCACCCCGGCTCCACTCTCAGTCTCGCTCTTTCTCACTCTCTGTTATCCTCCCGGCTCCACTCTCAGTCTCACTCTTTCTCACTCTCTATTATCCTCCCGGCTCCGCTCTCAGTCTCACTCTTTTTCACTCTTTTACCCTCCCGGCTCCGCTCTCAGCCTCGCTCTTTCTCGCTCTCTGTTGTCCTCCTGGCTCCACTCTCAGTCTCACTCTTTCTCACTCTCTATTATCCTCACGGCTCCACTCACAGTCTCACACTTTCTCACTCTCTGTTATACTTCCGCCTCCGCTCTCAGTCTCACTCTTTCTCACTCTCTGTTATCCACCCGGCACCACTCACAGTCTCACTATTTCTCACTCTCTGTTATCCACCCGGCTCCACTCTCAGTCTCACTATTTCTCACTCTATGTTATCCACCCGGCTCCGCTCTCAGTCTCACTCTTTCTCACTCTCTATTATCCTCCCGGCTCCGCTCTCAGTCTCACTCTTTCTCACTCTCTGTTATCCTCCCGGCTCCACTCTCAGTCTCACTCTTTCTCACTCTCTGTTATCCTCCCGGCTCCGGTCTCAGTCTCACTCTTTCTCACTCTGAGTTATCCTCACGGCTCCGCTCTCGGTCTCACTGTTTCTCACCCTCTGTTATCCTCCCGGTTCCACTCTCAGTCCTACTCTTTCTCACTCTCTGTTATCCTCCCGGCACCTCTCTCATTCTCACACTTTCTCACTCTCTGTTACACTCCCGGCTCCGCTCTCAGTCTCACTCTTTCTCACTCTCTGTATACTCCCCGCTCCACTCTCAGTCTCACTATTTCTCACTCTCTGTTATCCACCCGGCTCCACTCTCAGTCTCACTCTTTCTCACTCTCTATTACCCTCCCGGCTACGCTCTCAGTCTCACTCTTTCTCACTCTCTGTTATCCACCCGGCTCCACTCTCAGTCTCACTCTTTCTCACTCTCTATTTCCCTCCCGGCTCCACTCTCAGTCTCACTCTTTCTCACTCTCTATTAACCTCCCGGCTCCGCTCTCAGTCTCACTATTTCTCACTCTCTGTTATCCTCCTAGCTCCACTCTCAGTCCACTCTTTCTAACTCTCTGTTATCCTCCCGGTTCCACTGTCAGTCTCACTCTTTCTCACTCTCTATTATCCTCCCGGCTCCGCTCTCAGTCTCACTCTTTCTCACTCTCTGTTATCCTCCCAGCTCTGCTCTCAGTCTCACTCTTTCTCACTCTCTGTTATCCACCCGGCTCGGCTCTCAGTCTCACTCTTTCTCACTCTCTGTTATACTTCCGCCTCCGCTCTCCGTCTCACTCTTTCTCACTCTCTATTATCCTCTCGGCTCCGCTCTCAATCTCACTCTTTTTCACTCTTTTACCCTCCCAGCTCCGCTCTCAGCCTCGCTCTTTCTCACTCTCTGTTACCCTCCCGGCTCCGCTCTCAGTCTCACTCTTTCTCACTCTCTATTATCCTCACGGCTCCGCTCTCAGTCTCTCTCTTTCTCACTCTCTGTTATCCTTCCGGCTCCACTCTAAGTCTCACTCTTTCTCACTCTCTATTATCCTCCCGGCTCCACTCTCAGTCTCACTCTTTCTCACTCTCTGTAATCCTCCCAGCTCTGCTCTCAGTCTCACTCTTTCTCACTCTCTGTTATCCTCCCGGCTCCACTCTCAGTCTCACTCTTTCTCACTCTCTGTTATCACACCGGCTCCACTCTCAGTCTCGCTCTGTCCCACTCTCTGTTATCCTCCCGGCTCCACTCTCAGTCTCGCTCTTTTTCACTCTTTTCCCCTCCCGGCTCCTCTCTCAGCCTCGCTCTTTCTCACTCTCTGTTATCCTCCCGGCTCCACTCTCTGTCTCGCTCTTTCTCACTCTCTATTATCCTCCCGGCTCCGCTCTCAGTCTCAATCTTTTTCACTCTTTAAATCTCCCGGCGCCGCTCTCAGCCTCGCTCATTCTCACTCTCTGTTATCCTCCCGGCTCCGCCCTCAGTCTCACTCTTTCTCACTCTCGGTTATCCTCCCGGCTCCGCGCTCAGTCTCACTCTTTCTCACTCACTGTTATCCTCACGGTTCCGCTCCCTGTCTCAATTTTTCTCACTCTCTATTATCCTCCCGGCTCCGCTCTCAGTCTCACTCTTTTTCACTCTTTTACCCTCCCGGCGCCCCTCTCAGACGCACTCTTTCTCACTCTCTGTTATCCTCCCGGCTCCGCTCTGAGTCTCACTCTTTGTCACTCTCTGCTATACTTCCGCCTCCGCTCTCAGTCTCTCTATATCTCACTCTCTATTATCCTCCCGGCTCCACTCTCAGTCACACTTTTTCTCACTGTCTCTTATCCACCTGGCACCGCTCTCAGTCTCACTCTTTCTCTCTCTCTGTTCTCCTCCCGGCTCCACTCTCAGTCTCGCTCTTTCTCACTCTCTGTTATCCTCCCGGCTCCACTCTCAGTCTCACTCTTTCTCACTCTGTTATCCTCCCAGCTCCGCTCTCAGTCTCACTCTTTCTCACTCTCTGTTATCATCCGGCTCCACTCTCAGTCTCGCTCTTTCTCACTCTCTGTTATCCTCCCGGCTCCGCTCTCAGTCTCACTCTTTCTCACTCTCTGTTATCCTCCCAGCTCCGCTCTCAGTCTCACTCTTTCTCACTCTCAGTTATCACCCCGGCTCCACTCTCAGTCTCGCTCTTTCTCACTCTCTGTTATCCTCCCGGCTCCGCTCTCAGTCTCACTCTTTCTCACTCTCTGTTATCCTCCCGGCTCCGCTCTCAGTCTCACTCTTCCTCACTCTCTGTTATCCTCACGGTTCCGCTTCCTATCTCAATTTTTCTCACTCTCTATGATCCTCCCGGCTCTGCTCTCAGACTCACTCTTTCTTACTCTCTGTTATCCTCCTGGCGCCGCTCTGAGTCTCACTCTTTCTCACTCTCTGCTATTCTTCCGCCTCCGCTCTCAGTCTCACTATATCTCACTCTCTATTATCCTCCCGGCTCCTCTCTCAGTCTCACTCTTTCTCACTCTCTCTTATCCACCCGGCTCCGCTCTCTGTCTCGCTCTTTCTCACTCTCTGTTATCCTCCCAACTCCACTCTCAGTCTCACTCTTTCTCACTCTCTGTTCTCCTCCCTGCTCCACTCTCAGTCTCACTCTTTCTCACTCTCTGTTATCCTCCCGGCTCCACTCTCAGTCTCACACTTTCTCACTCTGTTATCCTCCCAGCTCCGCTCTCAGTCTCACTCTTTCTCACTCTCTGTTATCCTCCCAGCTCCGCTCTCAGTCTCACTCTTTCTCACTCTCTGTTTTCACCCCGGCTCCGCTCTCAGTCTCGTTCTTTCTCACTCTCTGTTATCCTCCCGGCTCCGCTCTCAGTCTCACTATTTCTCACTCTCTGTTATCCTCCCAGCTCCACTCTCAGTCCACTCTTTCTCACTCTCTGTTCTCCTCCCGGCTCCGCTCTCAGTCTCACTCTTTCTCACTCTCTGTTATCACCCCGGCTCCGCTCTCAGTCTCGCTCTTTCTCACTCTCTGTTATCCTCCCGGCTCCGCTCTCAGTCTCACTCTTTCTCACTCTCTGTTATCCTCCCGGCTCCGCTCTCAGTCTCACTCTTCCTCACTCTCTGTTATCCTCACGGTTCCGCTTCCTATCTCCATTTTTCTCACTCTCTATTATCCTCCCGGCTCCGCTCTCAGTCTCACTCTTTTTCACTCTTTTACCCTCCCGGCGCCCCTCTCAGACTCACTCTTTCTTACTCTCTGTTATCCTCCTCGCTCCGCTCTCAGTCTCACTATATCTCACTCTCTATTATCCTCCCGGCTCCTCTCTCAGTCTCACTCTTTCTCACTCTCTCTTATCCACCCGGCTCCGCTCTCTGTCTCGCTCTTTCTCACTCTCTGTTATCCTCCCAACTCCACTCTCAGTCTCACTTTTTCTCACTCTCTGTTCTTCTCCCGGCTCCCCTCTCAGTCTCACTCTTTCTCACTCTCTGTTATCCTCCCGGCTCCACTCTCAGTCTCACAATTTCTCACTCTGTTATCCTCCCAGCTCCGCTCTCAGTCTCACTCTTTCTCACTCTCTGTTATCCTCCCGGCTCCTCTCTCAGCCTCGCTCTTTCTCACTCTCTGTTATCCTCCCGGCTCCACTCTCTGTCTCGCTCTTTCTCACTCTCTATTATCCTCCCGGCTCCGCTCTCAGTCTCACTCTTTTTCACTCTTTAAATCTCCCGGCGCCGCTCTCAGCCTCGCTCATTCTCACTCTCTGTTATCCTCCCGGCTCCGCCCTCAGTCTCACTCTTTCTCACTCTCTGTTATCCTCCCGGCTCCGCCCTCAGTCTCACTCTTTCTCACTCACTGTTATCCTCACGGTTCCGCTCCCTGTCTCAATTTTTCTCACTCTCTATTATCCTCCCGGCTCCGCTCTCAGTCTCACTCTTTTTCACTCTTTAAATCTCCCGGCGCCGCTCTCAGCCTCGCTCATTCTCACTCTCTGTTATCCTCCCGGCTCCGCCCTCAGTCTCACTCTTTCTCACTCTCTATTATCCTCCCGGCTCCGCTCACAGTCTCACTCTTTTTCACTCTTTTACCCTCCCGGCGCCCCTCTCAGACGCACTCTTTCTCACTCTCTGTTATCCTCCCGGCTCCGCTCTGAGTCTCACTCTTTGTCACTCTCTGCTATACTTCCGCCTCCGCTCTCAGTTTCACTATATCTCACTCTCTATTATCCTCCCAGCTCCACTCTCAGTCACACTTTTTCTCACTGTCTCTTATCCACCCGGCACCGCTCTCAGTCTCACTCTTTCTCTCTCTCTGTTCTCCTCCCGGCTCCACTCTCAGTCTCGCTCTTTCTCACTCTCTGTTATCCACCCGGCTCCACTCTCAGTCTCACTCTTTCTCACTCTGTTATCCTCCCAGCTCCGCTCTCAGTCTCACTCTTTCTCACTCTCTGTTATCATCCGGCTCCACTCTCAGTCTCGCTCTTTCTCACTCTCTGTTATCCTCCCGGCTCCGCTCTCAGTCTCACTCTTTCTCACTCTCTGTTATCCTCCCAGCTCCGCTCTCAGTCTCACTCTTTCTCACTCTCAGTTATCACCCCGGCTCCACTCTCAGTCTCGCTCTTTCTCACTCTCTGTTATCCTCCCGGCTCCGCTCTCAGTCTCACTCTTTCTCACTCTCTGTTATCCTCCCGGCTCCGCTCTCAGTCTCACTCTTCCTCACTCTCTGTTATCCTCACGGTTCCGCTTCCTATCTCAATTTTTCTCACTCTCTATGACCCTCCCGGCTCTGCTCTCAGACTCACTCTTTCTTACTCTCTGTTATCCTCCTGGCTCCGCTCTGAGTCTCACTCTTTCTCACTCTCTGCTATTCTTCCGCCTCCGCTCTCAGTCTCACTATATCTCACTCTCTATTATCCTCCCGGCTCCTCTCTCAGTCTCACTCTTTCTCACTCTCTCTTATCCACCCGGCTCCGCTCTCTGTCTCGCTCTTTCTCACTCTCTGTTATCCTCCGAACTCCACTCTCAGTCTCACTCTTTCCCACTCTCTGTTCTCCTCCCTGCTCCACTCTCAGTCTCACTCTTTCTCACTCTCTGTTATCCTCCCAGCTCCGCTCTCAGTCTCACTCTTTCTCACTCTCTGTTTTCACCCCGGCTCCACTCTCAGTCTCGCTATTTCTCACTCTCTGTTATCCTCCCGGCTCCGCTCTCAGTCTCACTCTTTCTCACTCTCTGTTATCCTCCCGGCTCCACTCTCAGTCTCACTCTTCCTCACTCTCTATTATCCTCCCGGCCCCGCTCTCAGTCTCGCTCTTTCTCACTCTCTGTTATCCTCCCAGCTCCACTCTCAGTCTCGCTCTTTCTCACTGTCTGTTATTCTCCCAGCTCCGCTCTCAGTCTCACTCTTTCTCACTCTCTATTATCCTCCCGGCTCCGCTCTCAGTCTCACTCTTTCTCACTCTCTGTTATCACCCCGGCTCCGCTCTCAGTCTCGCTCTTTCTCACTCTCTGTTATCCTCCCGGCTCCGCTCTCAGTCTCACTCTTTCTCACTCTCTGTTATCCTCCCGGCTCCGCTCTCAGTCTCACTCTTCCTCACTCTCTGTTATCCTCACGGTTCCGCTTCCTATCTCCATTTTTCTCACTCTCTATGATCCTCCCGGCTCCGCTCTCAGTCTCACTCTTTTTCACTCTTTTACCCTCCCGGCGCCCCTCTCAGACTCACTCTTTCTTACTCTCTGTTATCCTCCTCGCTCCGCTCTGAGTCTCATTCTTTCTCACTCTCTGCTATTCTTCCGCCTCCGCTCTCAGTCTCACTATATCTCACTCTCTATTATCCTCCCGGCTCCTCTCTCAGTCTCACTCTTTCTCACTCTCTCTTATCCACCCGGCTCCGCTCTCTGTCTCGCTCTTTCTCACTCTCTGTTATCCTCCCAACTCCACTCTCAGTCTCACTCTTTCTCACTCTCTGTTCTCCTCCCGGCTCCCCTCTCAGTCTCACTCTTTCTCACTCTCTGTTATCCTCCCGGCTCCACTCTCAGTCTCACACTTTCTCACTCTGTTATCCTCCCAGCTCCGCTCTCAGTCTCACTCTTTCTCACTCTCTGTTATCCTCCCAGCTCCGCTCTCAGTCTCACTCTTTTTCACTCTCTGTTATACTCCCGGCTCCGCTCTCAGTCTCACTCTTTCTCACTCTCTGTATTCACCCCGGCTCCACTCTCAGTCTCGCTATTTCTCACTCTCTGTTATCCTCCCGGCTCCGCTCTCAGTCTCACTCTTTCTCACTCTCTGTTATCCTCCCGGCTCCACTCTCAGTCTCACTCTTTCTCACTCTCTATTATCCTCACGGCTCCGCTCTCAGTCTCTCTCTTTCTCACTCTCTGTAATCCTCCCAGCTCTGCTCTCAGTCTCACTCTTTCTCACTCTCTGTAATCCACCCGGCTCTGCTCTCAGTCTCACTCTTTCTCACTCTCTGTTATCACACCGGCTCCACTCTCAGTCTCGATCTGTCCCACTCTCTGTTATCCTCCCGGCTCCACTCTCAGTCTCACTCTTTTTCACTCTCTATTATCCACACGGCTCCGCTCTTAGTATCACTCTTTCTCACTCTCTTTTATCCACACGGCTCAGCTCTCACTATCACTCTTTCTCACTCTGTTACTCTCACGGTTCCGCTCCCTATCTCAATTTTTCTCACTCTCTATTATCCTCCCGGCACCACTCTCAGACTCACTCTTTCTCACTCTCAGTTATCCTCCCAGTTCCGCTCTCAGTTTCACTCTTTCTCACTCTCTGTTATCCTCCCGGCTACGCTCTCAGACTCACTCTTTCTCACTCTCTGTTATGTTCCCAGCTCGGCTCTCTGTCTCACTCTTTTTCACTCTTTTACCCTCCCAGCTCCGCTCTCAGCCTCGCTCTTTCTCACTCTCTGTTATCCTCCCGGCTCCACTCTCAGTCTCACTCTTTCTCACTCTCTATTATCCTCACGGCTCCGCTCTCAGTCTCTCTCTTTCTCACTCTCTGTTATCCTTCCGGCTCCGCTCTAAGTCTCACTCTTTCTCACTCTGTAATCCTCCCAGCTCTGCTCTCAGTCTCACTCTTTCTCACTCTCTGTTATCCACCCGGCTCTGCTCTCAGTCTCACTCTTTCTCACTCTCTGTTATCACACCGGCTCCGCTCTCAGTCTCGATCTGTCCCACTCTCTGTTATCCTCCCGGCTCCACTCTCAGTCTCACTCTTTTTCACTCTTTTACCCTCCCGGCTCCTCTCTCAGCCTCGCTCTTTCTCACTCTCTGTTATCCTCCCGGCTCCACTCTCTGTCTCACTCTTTCTCACTCTCTATTATCCTCCCGGCTCCGCTCCCAGTCTCACTCTTTTTCACTCTTTTACCCTCCCGGCGCCGCTCTCAGCTTCGCTCATTCTCACTCTCTGTTATCCTCCCGGCTCCGCTCTCAGTCTCACTCTTTCTCACTCTCTGTTATCCTCACGGTTCCTTCCCTATCTCAATTTTTCTCACTCTCTATTATCCTCCCGGCTCCGCTCTCAGTCTCACTCTTTTTCACTCTTTTACCCTCCCGGCGCCCCACTCAGACGCACTCTTTCTCACTGTCTCTTATCCACCCGGCTCCGCTCTCTGTCTCACTCTTTCTCACTCTCTGTTATCCACCCGGCTCCGCTCTCAGTCTCGCTCTTTCTCACTCTCTGTTATCCACCCGGCTCCACTCTCAGTCTCGCTCTTTCTCACTCTCTGTTATCCTCACGGCTCCGCTCTCAGTCTCACTCTTCCTCACTCTCTGTTATCCTCACGGTTCCGCTTCCTATCTCAATTTTTCTCACTCTCTATGATCCTCCCGGCTCCGCTCTCAGTCTCACTATTTTTCACTCTTTTACCCTCCCGGCGCCCCTCTCAGACTCACTCTTTCTTACTCTCTGTTATCCTCCTGGCTCCGCTCTGAGTCTCACTCTTTCTCACTCTCTGCTATTCTTCCGCCTCCGCTCTCAGTCTCACTATATCTCACTCTCTATTATCCTCCCGGCTCCACTCTCAGTCTCACTCTTTCTCACTCTCTCTTATCCACCCGGCTCCGCTCTCTGTCTCGCTCTTTCTCACTCTCTGTTATCCTCCCGGCTCCACTCTCAGTCTCACTCTTTCTCACTCTCTCTTATCCACCCGGCTCCGCTCTCAGTCTCACTCTTTCTCACTCTCTGTTATACTCCCGGCTCCACTCTCAGTCTCAGTCTTTCTCACTCTCTGTAATCCACCCGGCTCGGCTCTCAGTCTCACTCTTTCTCACACTCTGTTATACTTCCGCCTCCGCTCTCCGTCTCACTCTTTCTCACTCTCTGTTATACTTCCGGCTCCGCTCTAAGTCTCACTCTTTCTCACTCTGTAATCCTCCCAGCTCTGCTCTCAGTCTCACTCTTTCTCACTCTCTGTTATCCTCCCGGCTCCACTCTCAGTCTCACTCTTTCTCCCTCTCTATTATCCTCACGGCTCCCCTCTCATTCTCTCTCTTTCTCACTCCCTGTTATCCTTCCGGCTCCGCTCTAAGTCTCACTCTTTCTCACTCTGTAATCCTCCCAGCTCTGCTCTCAGTCTCACTCTTTCTCACTCTCTGTTATCCTCCCGGCTCTGCTCTCAGTCTCGCTCTGTCCCACTCTCTGTTATCCTCCCGGCTCCACTCTCAGTCTCACTCTTTTTCACTCTTTTACCCTCCCGGCTCCTCTCTCAGCCTCGCTCTTTCTCACTCTCTGTTATTCTCCCGGCTCCACTCTTTGTCTCACTCTTTCTCACTCTCGATTATCCTCCCGGCTCCGCTCTCTGTCTCACTCTTTTTCACTCTTTTAATCTCCTGGCGCCGCTCTCAGCCTCGCTCATTCTCACTCTCTGTTATCCTCCCGGCTCCGCTCTCAGTCTCACTCTTTCTCACTCTCTGTTATCCTCACGGTTCCGCTCCCTATCTCAATTTTTCTCACTCTCTATTATCCTCCCGGCTCCGCTCTCAGTCTCACTCTTTTTCACTCTTTTACCCTCTCGGCGCCCCTCTCAGACGCACTCTTTCTCACTCTCTGTTATCGTCCCGGCTCCGCTCTGAGTCTCATCTCTTTGTCACTCTCTGCTATACTTCCGCCTCCGCTCTCAGTCTCACTATATCTCACTCTCTATTATCCTCCCGGCTCCACTCTCAGTCTCACTCTTTCTCACTGTCTCTTATCCACCCGGCTCCGCTCTCTGTCTCGCTCTTTCTCACTCTCTATTATCCTCCCAGCTCCACTCTCAGTCTCACTCTTTCTCACTCTCTGTTATCCTCCCGGCTCCACTCTCAGTCTCACTCTTTCTCACTCTGTTATCCTCCCAGCTCCGCTCTCAGTCTCACTCTTTCTCACTCTCTGTTATCCTCCCAGCTCCGCTCTCAGTCTCACTCTTTCTCACTCTCTGTTATCACCCCGGCTCCACTCTCAGTCTCACTCTTTCTCACTCTCTGTTATCCTCCCGGCTCCGCTCTCAGTCTCACTCTTTCTCACTCTCTGTTATCCTCCCGGCTCCGCTCTCAGTCTCACTCTTCCTCACTCTCCGTTATCCTCACGGTTCAGCTTCCTATCTCAATTTTTCTCACTCTCTATGATCCTCCCGGCTCCGCTCTCAGTCTCACTCTTTTTCACTCTTTTACCCTCCCGGCGCCCCTCTCAGACTCACTCTTTCTTACTCTCTGTTATCCTCCTGGCTCCGCTCTGAGTTCACTCTTTCTCACTCTCTGCTATTCTTCCGCCTCCGCTCTCTGTCTCACTATATATCACTCTCTATTATCCTCTAGGCTCCACTCTCAGTCTCACTCTTTCTCACTCTCTCTTATCCACCCGGCTCCGCTCTCTGTCTGGCTCTTTCTCACTCTCTGTTATCCTCCCAGCTCCACTCTCAGTCTCACTCTTTCTCACTCTCTGTTCTCCTCCCGGCTCCACTCTCAGTCTCACTATTTCTCACTCACTGTTATCCTCCTGGCTCCACTCTCAGTCTCACACTTTCTCACTCTGTTATCCTCCCAGCTCCGCTCTCAGTCTCACTCTTTCTCACTCTCTGTTATCCTCCCAGATCTGCTCTCAGTCTCACTCTTTCTCACTCTCTGTTTTCACCCCGGCTCCACTCTCAGTCTCGCTATTTCTCATTCTCTGTTATCCTCCCGGCTCCGCTCTCAGTCTCACCCTTTCTCACTCTCTATTATCCTCCCGGCTCCGCAGTCAGTCTCGCTCTTTCTCACTCTCTGTTATCCTCCCGGCTCCGCTCTCAGTCTCACTATTTCTCACTCTCTGTTATCCTCCCAGCTCCACTCTCAGTCCACTCTTTCTAACTCTCTGTTATCCTCCCGGCTCCGCTCTCAGTCTCACTCTTTCTCACTCTCTGTTATCCTCCCGGCTCCGCTCTCAGTCTCAATCTTTCTCACTCTCTATTATCCTCCCGGCTCCACTCTCAGTCTCACTCTTTCTCACTCTCTGTTATCCACCCGGCTCGGCTCTCAGTCTCACTCTTTCTCACTCTCTATTATCCTCTCGGCTCCGCTCTCAGTCTCACTCTTTTTCACTCTTTTACCCTCCCAGCTCCACTCTCAGCCTCGCTCTTTCTCACTCTCTGTTATCCTCCCGGCTCCACTCTCAGTCTCACTCTTTCTCACTCTCTATTATCCTCACGGCTCCGCTCTCAGTCTCTCTCTTTCTCACTCTCTGTTATTCTCCCGGCTCTGCTCTCAGTCTCACTCTTTCTCACTCTCTGTTATCCTCCCGGCTCTGCTCTCAGTCTGACTCTTTCTCACTCTCTGTTATCCCCCCGGCTCTGCTCTCAGTCTCACTCTTTCTCAATCTCTGTTATCACACCGGCTCCACTCTCAGTCTCGATCTGTCCCACTCTCTGTTATCCTCCCGGCTCCACTCTCAGTCTCACTCTTTTTCACTCTTTTACCCTCCCGGCTCCTCTCTCAGCCTCGCTCTTTCTCACTCTCTGTTATCCTCCCGGCTCCACTCTCTGTCTCACTCTTTCTCACTCTCTATTATCCTCCCGGCTATGCACTCAATCACTCTCTTTTTCACTCTTTTACCCTCCCGGCGCCGCTCTCAGCCTCGCTCAGTCTCACTCTCTGTTATCCTCCCGGCTCCGCTCTCAGTCTCACTCTTTCTCACTCTCTGTTATCCTCACGGTTCCGCTCCCTATCTCAATTTTTCTCACTCTCTATTATCCTCCCGGCTCCGCTCTCAGTCTCACTCTTTTTCACTCTTTTACCCTCCCGGCGCCCCTCTCAGACGCACTCTTTATCACTCTCTGTTATCCTCCCGGCTCCGCTCTGAGTCTCACTCTTTTTCACTCTCTGCTATACTTCCGCCTCCGCTCTCAGTTTCACTATATCTCACTCTCTATTATCCTCCCGGCTCCACTCTCAGTCTCACTCTTTCTCACTCTCTGTTCTCCTCCCGGCTCCACTCTCAGTCTCACTCTTTCTCACTCTCTGTTATCCTCCCGGCTCCACTCTCAGTCTCACTCTTTCTCACTCTGTTATCCTCCCAGCTCCGCTCTCAGTCTCACTCTTTCTCACTCTCTGTTATCCTCCCAGCTCCGCTCTCAGTCTCACTCTTTCTCACTCTCTGTTATCACCCCGACTCCACTCTCATTCTCGCTCTTTCTCACTCTCTGTTATCCTCCCGGCTCCGCTCTCAGTCTCACTCTTTCTCACTCTCTGTTATCCTCCCGGCTCCGCTCTCAGTCTCACTCTTCCTCACTCTCTGTTATCCTCACGGTTCCGCTTCCTATCTCAATTTTTCTCACTCTCTATGATCCTCCCGGCTCCGCTCTCAGTCTCACGCTTTTTCACTCTTTTACCCTCCTGGCGCCCCTCTCAGACTCACTCTTTCTTACTCTCTGTTATCCTCCTGGCTCCGCTCTGAGTCTCAGTCTTTCTCACTCTCTGCTATTCTTCCGCCTCCGCTCTCAGTCTCACTATATCTCACTCTCTCTTATCCACCCGGCTCCGCTCTCTGTCTCGCTCTTTCTCACTCTCTCTTATCCACCCGGCTCCTCTCTCTGTCTCGCTCATTCTCACTCTCTGTTATCCTCCCAGCTCCACTCTCAGTCTCACTCTTTCTCACTCTCTGTTCTCCTCCCGGCTCCGCTCTCTGTCTCGCTCTTTCTCACTCTCTGTTATCCTCCCGGCTCCACTCTCAGTCTCACTCTTTCTCACTCTCTCTTATCCACCCGGCTCCGCTCTCAGTCTCACTCTTTCTCACTCTCTGTTATACTCCCGGCTCCACTCTCAGTCTCAGTCTTTCTCACTCTCTGTAATGCACCCGGCTCGGCTCTCAGTCTCACTCTTTCTCACACTCTGTTATACTTCCGCCTCCGCTCTCCGTCTCACTCTTTCTCACTCTCTGTTATACTTCCGGCTCCGCTCTAAGTCTCACTCTTTCTCACTCTGTAATCCTCCCAGCTCTGCTCTCAGTCTCACTCTTTCTCACTCTCTGTTATCCTCCCGGCTCCACTCTCAGTCTCACTCTTTCTCCCTCTCTATTATCCTCACGGCTCCCCTCTCATTCTCTCTCTTTCTCACTCTCTGTTATCCTTCCGGCTCCGCTCTAAGTCTCACTCTTTCTCACTCTGTAATCCTCCCAGCTCTGCTCTCAGTCTCACTCTTTCTCACTCTCTGTTATCCTCCCGGCTCTGCTCTCAGTCTCGCTCTGTCCCACTCTCTGTTATCCTCCCGGCTCCACTCTCAGTCTCACTCTTTTTCACTCTTTTACCCTCCCGGCTCCTCTCTCAGCCTCGCTCTTTCTCACTCTCTGTTATTCTCCCGGCTCCACTCTTTGTCTCACTCTTTCTCACTCTCGATTATCCTCCCGGCTCCGCTCTCTGTCTCACTCTTTTTCACTCTTTTAATCTCCTGGCGCCGCTCTCAGCCTCGCTCATTCTCACTCTCTGTTATCCTCCCGGCTCCGCTCTCAGTCTCACTCTTTCTCACTCTCTGTTATCCTCACGGTTCCGCTCCCTATCTCAATTTTTCTCACTCTCTATTATCCTCCCGGCTCCGCTCTCAGTCTCACTCTTTTTCACTCTTTTACCCTCTCGGCGCCCCTCTCAGACGCACTCTTTCTCACTCTCTGTTATCGTCCCGGCTCCGCTCTGAGTCTCATCTCTTTGTCACTCTCTGCTATACTTCCGCCTCCGCTCTCAGTCTCACTATATCTCACTCTCTATTATCCTCCCGGCTCCACTCTCAGTCTCACTCTTTCTCACTGTCTCTTATCCACCCGGCTCCGCTCTCTGTCTCGCTCTTTCTCACTCTCTATTATCCTCCCAGCTCCACTCTCAGTCTCACTCTTTCTCACTCTCTGTTATCCTCCCGGCTCCACTCTCAGTCTCACTCTTTCTCACTCTGTTATCCTCCCAGCTCCGCTCTCAGTCTCACTCTTTCTCACTCTCTGTTATCCTCCCAGCTCCGCTCTCAGTCTCACTCTTTCTCACTCTCTGTTATCACCCCGGCTCCACTCTCAGTCTCACTCTTTCTCACTCTCTGTTATCCTCCCGGCTCCGCTCTCAGTCTCACTCTTTCTCACTCTCTGTTATCCTCCCGGCTCCGCTCTCAGTCTCACTCTTCCTCACTCTCCGTTATCCTCACGGTTCAGCTTCCTATCTCAATTTTTCTCACTCTCTATGATCCTCCCGGCTCCGCTCTCAGTCTCACTCTTTTTCACTCTTTTACCCTCCCGGCGCCCCTCTCAGACTCACTCTTTCTTACTCTCTGTTATCCTCCTGGCTCCGCTCTGAGTTCACTCTTTCTCACTCTCTGCTATTCTTCCGCCTCCGCTCTCTGTCTCACTATATATCACTCTCTATTATCCTCTAGGCTCCACTCTCAGTCTCACTCTTTCTCACTCTCTCTTATCCACCCGGCTCCGCTCTCTGTCTGGCTCTTTCTCACTCTCTGTTATCCTCCCAGCTCCACTCTCAGTCTCACTCTTTCTCACTCTCTGTTCTCCTCCCGGCTCCACTCTCAGTCTCACTATTTCTCACTCACTGTTATCCTCCTGGCTCCACTCTCAGTCTCACACTTTCTCACTCTGTTATCCTCCCAGCTCCGCTCTCAGTCTCACTCTTTCTCACTCTCTGTTATCCTTCCAGATCTGCTCTCAGTCTCACTCTTTCTCACTCTCTGTTTTCACCCCGGCTCCACTCTCAGTCTCGCTATTTCTCATTCTCTGTTATCCTCCCGGCTCCGCTCTCAGTCTCACCCTTTCTCACTCTCTATTATCCTCCCGGCTCCGCAGTCAGTCTCGCTCTTTCTCACTCTCTGTTATCCTCCCGGCTCCGCTCTCAGTCTCACTATTTCTCACTCTCTGTTATCCTCCCAGCTCCACTCTCAGTCCACTCTTTCTAACTCTCTGTTATCCTCCCGGCTCCGCTCTCAGTCTCACTCTTTCTCACTCTCTGTTATCCTCCCGGCTCCGCTCTCAGTCTCAATCTTTCTCACTCTCTATTATCCTCCCGGCTCCACTCTCAGTCTCACTCTTTCTCACTCTCTGTTATCCACCCGGCTCGGCTCTCAGTCTCACTCTTTCTCACTCTCTATTATCCTCTCGGCTCCGCTCTCAGTCTCACTCTTTTTCACTCTTTTACCCTCCCAGCTCCACTCTCAGCCTCGCTCTTTCTCACTCTCTGTTATCCTCCCGGCTCCACTCTCAGTCTCACTCTTTCTCACTCTCTATTATCCTCACGGCTCCGCTCTCAGTCTCTCTCTTTCTCACTCTCTGTTATTCTCCCGGCTCTGCTCTCAGTCTCACTCTTTCTCACTCTCTGTTATCCTCCCGGCTCTGCTCTCAGTCTGACTCTTTCTCACTCTCTGTTATCCCCCCGGCTCTGCTCTCAGTCTCACTCTTTCTCAATCTCTGTTATCACACCGGCTCCACTCTCAGTCTCGATCTGTCCCACTCTCTGTTATCCTCCCGGCTCCACTCTCAGTCTCACTCTTTTTCACTCTTTTACCCTCCCGGCTCCTCTCTCAGCCTCGCTCTTTCTCACTCTCTGTTATCCTCCCGGCTCCACTCTCTGTCTCACTCTTTCTCACTCTCTATTATCCTCCCGGCTATGCACTCAATCACTCTCTTTTTCACTCTTTTACCCTCCCGGCGCCGCTCTCAGCCTCGCTCAGTCTCACTCTCTGTTATCCTCCCGGCTCCGCTCTCAGTCTCACTCTTTCTCACTCTCTGTTATCCTCACGGTTCCGCTCCCTATCTCAATTTTTCTCACTCTCTATTATCCTCCCGGCTCCGCTCTCAGTCTCACTCTTTTTCACTCTTTTACCCTCCCGGCGCCCCTCTCAGACGCACTCTTTATCACTCTCTGTTATCCTCCCGGCTCCGCTCTGAGTCTCACTCTTTTTCACTCTCTGCTATACTTCCGCCTCCGCTCTCAGTTTCACTATATCTCACTCTCTATTATCCTCCCGGCTCCACTCTCAGTCTCACTCTTTCTCACTCTCTGTTCTCCTCCCGGCTCCACTCTCAGTCTCACTCTTTCTCACTCTCTGTTATCCTCCCGGCTCCACTCTCAGTCTCACTCTTTCTCACTCTGTTATCCTCCCAGCTCCGCTCTCAGTCTCACTCTTTCTCACTCTCTGTTATCCTCCCAGCTCCGCTCTCAGTCTCACTCTTTCTCACTCTCTGTTATCACCCCGACTCCACTCTCATTCTCGCTCTTTCTCACTCTCTGTTATCCTCCCGGCTCCGCTCTCAGTCTCACTCTTTCTCACTCTCTGTTATCCTCCCGGCTCCGCTCTCAGTCTCACTCTTCCTCACTCTCTGTTATCCTCACGGTTCCGCTTCCTATCTCAATTTTTCTCACTCTCTATGATCCTCCCGGCTCCGCTCTCAGTCTCACGCTTTTTCACTCTTTTACCCTCCTGGCGCCCCTCTCAGACTCACTCTTTCTTACTCTCTGTTATCCTCCTGGCTCCGCTCTGAGTCTCAGTCTTTCTCACTCTCTGCTATTCTTCCGCCTCCGCTCTCAGTCTCACTATATCTCACTCTCTCTTATCCACCCGGCTCCGCTCTCTGTCTCGCTCTTTCTCACTCTCTCTTATCCACCCGGCTCCTCTCTCTGTCTCGCTCATTCTCACTCTCTGTTATCCTCCCAGCTCCACTCTCAGTCTCACTCTTTCTCACTCTCTGTTCTCCTCCCGGCTCCACTCTCAGTCTCACTCTTTCTCACTCTCAGTTATCCTCCCGGCACCACTCTCAGACTCACTCTTTCTCAGTCTCTGTTATCCTCCCAGCTCCGCTCTCAGTTTCACTCTTTCTCACTCTCTGTTATCCTCCCGGCTACGCTCTCAGTCTCACTCTTTCTCACTCTCTGTTATCCTCCCGTCT
Source organism: Scyliorhinus torazame (assembly GCF_047496885.1). Lineage (NCBI taxonomy): Eukaryota > Metazoa > Chordata > Chondrichthyes > Carcharhiniformes > Scyliorhinidae > Scyliorhinus > Scyliorhinus torazame. The sequence goes on from NC_092712.1 coordinate 28,147,792, forward strand.
CCACTCTTTGTCTCACACTTTCTCACTCTCTGTTATACTCCCGGCTCCACTCTCAGTCTTGCTCTTTCTCACTCTCTATTATCCTCCCGGCTCATCTCTGTGTCTCACTCTTTCTCACTCTCTATTATCCACCCGGCTCCGCTCTCTGTCTCACTCTTTCTCACTCTCTGTTATCCTCACGGTTCCGCTCCCTATCTCAATTTTTCTCACTCTCTATTATCCTCCCGGCTCCGCTCTCAGTCTTGCTCATTCTCACTCTCTATTATCCACACGGCTCCGCTTTCAGTATCACTCATTCTCACTCAACGTTATCATCCCGGCTCCGCTCTCAGTCTCACTCTTCTTCACTCTCTATAATCCTCCCGGCTCCGCACTCAGTCTCGCTCTTTCTCACTCTCTGTTATCCTCCCAGCTCCACTCTCAGTCTCACTCTTTATCACTCTCTGTTATCCTCCTAGCTCCACTCTCAGTCTCACTCTTGCTCACTCTATATTATCCTCCCGGCTCCGCTCTCAGTCTCACTCTTTCTCACTCTCTGTTATACTCCCGGCTCCACTCTCAGTCTTGCTCTTTCTCACTCTCTATTATCCTCCCAGCTCCACTCTCAGTCTCACTCTTTCTCACTCTCTGTTACCCTCCTGGCTCCACTCTCAGTCATGCTCATTCTCACTCTCTATTATCCACACGGCTCCGCTCTCAGTATCACTCTTTCTCACTCTGTTATTCTCACGGTTCCGCTCCCTATCTCAATTTTTCTCACTCACTGTTATCCCCCCGGCTCCGCTCTCAGTCTCACTCTTTCTCACTCTCTGTTATCCTCCCGGCACCACTCTCAGACTCACTCTTTCTCACTCTCTGTTATCCTCCCAGCTCCGCTCTCAGTTTCACTCTTTCTCACTCTCTGTTATCTTCCCGGCTACGCTTTCAGTCTCACTCTTACGCTCTGTTATCCTGCCAGCTCCACTCCCAGTCTCACTCTTCCTCACTCTCTGTTATCACCCCGGCTCCACTCTCAGTCTCGCTCGTTCTCACTCTCTGTTATCCTCCCGGCTCCGCTCTCAGTCTCACTCTTCCTCACTCTCTATTAACCTCCCGGCTCCGCACTCAGTCTCGCTCCTTCTCACTCTCTGTTACCCTCCCAGCTCCACTCTCAGTCTCACTCTTTCTCAGTCTCTGTTATCCTCCTGGCTCCACTCTCAGTCTCACTCTTGCTCACTCTATATTATCCTCCTGGCTCCGTTCTCAGTCTCACTCTTTCTCACTCTCTGTTATACTCCCGGCTCCACTCTCAGCCTTGCTCTTTCTCACTCTCTATTATCCTCCCGGCTGCTCTCTCAGTCTCACTCTTTCTCACTCTATATTATCCACCCGGCTCCGCTCTCAGTCTCCCTCTTTCTCACTCTCTGTTATGCTCACGGTTCCGCTCCCTATCTCAATTTTTCTCACTCTCTATTATCCTCCCGGCTCCGCTCTCAGTCTCACTCTTTCTCATTCTCTGTTATCCTCCCGGCTCCACTCTTTTCTTACACTTTCGCACTCTCTGTTATATTCCCGGATCCGCTCTCAGCCTCACTCTTTCTCAGTCTCTGTTATCCTCCTTGCTCCACTCTCAGTCTCACTCTTGCTCACTCTATATTATCCTCCCGGCTCCGCTCTCAATCTCACTCTTTCTCACTCTCTGTTATACTCCCGGCTCCACTCTCAGTCTTGCTCTTTCTCACTCTCTATTATCCTCCCGGCTCCGCTCTCTGTCTCGCTCTTTCTCACTCTCTGTTATCCTCCCAGCTCCACTCTCAGTCTCACTCTTTCTCACTCTCTGTTACCCTCCTGGCTCCACTCTCAGTCATGCTCATTCTCACTCTCTATTATCCACACGGCTCCGCTCTCAGTATCACTCTTTCTCACTCTGTTATTCTCACGGTTCCGCTCCCTATCTCAATTTTTCTCACTCTCTATTATCCTCCCGGCACCACTCTCAGACTCACTCTTTCTCACTCTCTGTTATCCTCCCAGCTCCGCTCTCAGTTTCACTCTTTCTCACTCTCTGTTATCTTCCCGGCTACGCTTTCAGTCTCACTCTTACGGTCTGTTATCCTGCCAGCTCCACTCCCAGTCTCACTCTTCCTCACTCTCTGTTATCACCCCGGCTCCACTCTCAGTCTCGCTCGTTCTCACTCTCTGTTATCCTCCCGGCTCCGCTCTCAGTCTCACTCTTCCTCACTCTCTATTAACCTCCCGGCTCCGCACTCAGTCTCGCTCCTTCTCACTCTCTGTTACCCTCCCAGCTCCACTCTCAGTCTCACTCTTTCTCAGTCTCTTTTATCCTCCTGGCTCCACTCTCAGTCTCACTATTGCTCACTCTATATTATCCTCCTGGCTCCGTTCTCAGTCTCACTCTTTCTCACTCTCTGTTATACTCCCGGCTCCACTCTCAGCCTTGCTCTTTCTCACTCTCTATTATCCTCCCGGCTGCTCTCTCAGTCTCACTCTTTCTCACTCTATATTATCCACCCGGCTCCGCTCTCAGTCTCCCTCTTTCTCACTCTCTGTTATGCTCACGGTTCCGCTCCCTATCTCAATTTTTCTCACTCTCTATTATCCTCCCGGCTCCGCTCTCAGTCTCACTCTTTCTCATTCTCTGTTATCCTCCTGGCTCCACTCTCAGTCTTTCTCATTCTCACTCTCTATTATCCACACGGCTCCGCTCTCAGTCTCACTCTTTTTCACTCTCTGTTATCCACACGGCTCCGCTCTCAGTCTCACTCTTTCTCACTCTCTGTTATCCTCACGGTTGCACTCCATATCTCAATTTTTCTCGCTCGCTATTGTCCTCCCGGCTCCACTCTCAGACTCACTCTTTCTCACTCTCTGTTATCCTCCCAGCACCGCTCTCAGTTTCACTCTTTCTCACTCTCTGTTATCCTCCCGGCTCCACTCTTTGTCTCACACTTTCTCACTCTCTGTTATACTCCCGGCTCCGCTCTCAGTCTCACTCTTTCTCACTCTCTATTATCCTCCCGGCTCCGCTCTCAGTCTCGCTCTTTCTCACTCTCTGTTATCCTCCCGGCTCCGCTCTCAGTCTCACTCTTTCTCACTCTCTGTTATCACCCCGGCTCCGCTCTCAGTCTCGCTCTTTCTCACTCTCTGTTATCCTCCCGGCTCCGCTCTCAGTCTCACTCTTTCTCACTCTCTGTTATCCTCCCGGCTCCACTCTCAGTCTTACTCTTTCTCACTCTCTATTATCCTCCCGGCTCCGCTCTCAGTCTCACTCTTTTTCACTCTTTTACCCTCCCGGCTCCGCTCTCAGCCTCGCCCTTTCTCACTCTCTGTTATCCTCCCGGCTCCACTCTCAGTCTCACTCTTTCTCACTCTCTATTGTCCTCACGGCTCCACTCACAGTCTCACACTTCCTCACTCTCTGTTATACTTCCGCCTCCGCACTCAGTCTCACTCTTTCTCACTCTCTGTTATCCTCCCGGCTCCACTCTCAGTCTCACTCTTTCTCACTCTCTGTTATCCACCCGGCTCCGCTCTCTGTCTCGCTCTTTCTCACTCTCTGTTATCCTCCCAGCTCCACTCTCAGTCTCACCCTTTCTCACTCTCTGTTCTCCTCCCGCCTCCGCTCTCAGTCTCTTCTCTTTCTCACTCTCTGTATCCTCCCGGCACCACTCTCAGCCTCACTATTTCTCACTCTCTGTTATCCACCCGGCTCCACTCTCAGTCTCACTATTTCACGCTCTCTGTTATCCACCCGGCTCCGCTCTCAGTCTCGCTCTTTCTCACTCTCTGTTATACTCCCGGCTCCACTCTCAGTCTTGCTCATTCTCACTCTCTATTATCCACACGGCTTGGCTCTCAGTCTCACTATTTCTCACTCTCTGTTATCCTCACGGTTCCGCTCCCTATCTCAATTTGTCTCACTCGCTATTATCCTCCCGGCTCCACTCTCAGTCTCACTCTTTCTCACTCTCTATTATCCTCACGGCTCCCCTCACAGTCTCACACTTTCTCACTCTCTGTTATACTTCCGCCTCCGCTCTTTGTCTCACTCTTTCTCACTCTCTATCATCCTCCCGGCTCCACTCTCAGTCTCACTCTTTCTCACTCTCTGTTATCCACCCGGCTCCGCTCTCAGTCTCGCTCTTTCTCACTCTCTGTTATCCACCCGGCTCCGCTCTCTGTCTCGCTCTTTCTCACTCTCTGTTATCCTCCCAGCTCCACTCTCAGTCTCACCCTTTCTCACTCTCTGTTCTCCTCCCGCCTCCGCTCTCAGCCTCGCTCTTTCTCACTCTCTGTTATACTCCCGGCACCACTCTCAGTCTCACTATTTCTCACTCTGTTATCCACCCGGCTCCACTCTCAGTCTCGCTCTTTCTCACTCTCTGTTATCATCCCAGCTCCACTTTCAGTCTCACTCTTCCTCACTCTCTGTGATACTCCCGGCTCCTCTCTCAGACTCACTCTTTGTCACTCTCTGTTGTGCTCCCGGCACCACTCTCAGTCTCACTCTTTCTCACTCTCTGTAATCCTCCCGGCTCCTCTCTCAGCCTCGCTCTTTCTCACTCTCTGTTATACTCCCTGCTCCGCTCTCAGTCTCGCTCTTTCTCACTCTCTGTTATCCTCCCGGCTCCACTCTCAGTCTCGCTCTTTCTCGCTCTGTTATTCTCCCGGCTCCGCACTCAGTCTCGTTCTTTCTCACTCTCTGTTATCCTCCCGGCTCCACTCTCAGTCTCGCACTTTCTCACTCTCTGTTGGCCTCCCAGCTCCACTCCCAGTCACACACTTTCGCACTCTCTGTTATCCTCCCAGCACCACTCTCAGTCTCACTCTTTCTCAGTCTCTGTTATCCTCCCGGCTCCGCTGTCAGCCTCGCTCTTTCTCACTCTCTGTTATACTCGCGGCTACGCTCTCAGTCTCACTCTTTCTCGCTCTCAGTTATCCTCCCGGCTCCACTCTCAGTCTCACTCTTTCTCACTCTCTGTTGTGCACCCGGCTCCGCTCTCAGTCTCACCCGTTCTGACTCTCTGTTATCCTCCAGGCTCCACTCTCAGTCTCACTCTTTCTCACTCTCTGTTATCCTCCCGGCTCCACTCTCAGTCTCACTATTTCTCACTCTCTGTTATCCTCCCGGCTGGACTCTCAGTAGCACTCTTTCTCACTGTCTGTTATCCCCCCGGCTCCGCTCTCAGTCTCACTCTTTCTCACTCTCTGTTATCCTCCCTGCTCCGCTCTCAGTCTCGCTCTTTCTCACTCTCTGTTATCCTCCCGGCTCCACTCTCAGTCTCGCTCTTTCTCGATCTGTTATACTCCCGGCTCCGCACTCAGTCTCGCTCTTTCTCACTCTCTGTTATCCTCCCAGCACCACTCTCAGTCTCACTCTTTCTCTCTCTCTGTTATCCTCCCAGCACCACTCTCAGTCTCACTCTTTCTCAGTCTCTGTTATCCTCCCAGCTCCACTCTCAGTCTCGCTCTTTCTCGCTCTGTTATACTCCCGGCTCCGCTCTCTGTCTCACTCTTTCTCGCTCTGTTATACTCCCGGCTCCGCTCTCTGTCTCGCTCTTTCTCACTCTCTGTTATCCTCGCGGTTACGCTCTCAGTCTCACTCTTTCTCGCTCTCTGTTATCCTCCCGGCTCCACTCTCAGTCTCACTCTTTCTCACTCTCTGTTGTGCACCCGGCTCCGCTCTCAGTCTCACCCGTTCTGACTCTCTGTTATCCTCCAGGCTCCACTCTCAGTCTCACTCTTTCTCACTCTGTTATCCGCCCGGCTCCACTCTCAGTCTCACTCTTTCTCACTCTCTGTTATTCTCTCGGCTCCATTCTCAGTCTCACTCTTTCTCACTCTCTATTATCCTCCCGGCTCCACTCTCAGTCTCACTATTTCTCACTCTCTGTTATCCTCCCGGCTGGACTCTCAGTTGCACTCTTTCTCACTGTCTGTTATCCCCCCGGCTCCGCTCTCAGTCTCACTCTTTCTCACTCTCTGTTATCCTCCCGGCTCCGCTCTCAGTCTCTCTCTTCCTCAGTCTCTGTTATACTCCCAGCTCCACTCTCAGTCTCGCTCTTTCTCACTCTCTGTTATCCCCCCGGCTCCGCTCTCAGTCTCACTCTTTCTCACTCTCTGTTATACTCCCGGCACCACTCTCAGTCTCACTATTTCTCACTCTCTGTTATCCACCCGGCTCCACTCTCAGTCTCGCTCTTTCTCACTCTCTGTTATCATCCCAGCTCCACTCTCAGTCTCACTCTTCCTCACTCTCTGTGATTCTCCCGGCTCCTCTCTCAGACTCACTCTTTATCACTCTCTGTTGTGCTCCTGGCTCCACTCTCAGTCTCGCTCTTTCTCACTCTCTGTTATCATCCCAGCTCCACTCTCAGTCTCACTCTTCCTCACTCTCTGTGATACTCCCGGCTCCTCTCTCAGACTCACTCTTTCTCACTCTCTGTTGTGCTCCCGGCTCCACTCTCAGTCTCACTCTTTCTCACTCTCTGTAATCCTCCCGGCTCCTCTCTCAGCCTCGCTCTTTCTCACTCTCTGTTATACTCCCTGCTCCGCTCTCAGTCTCGCTCTTTCTCACTCTCTGTTATCCTCCCGGCTCCACTCTCAGTCTCGCTCTTTCTCGCTCTGTTATCCTCCCGGCTCCGCTCTCAGTCTCGCTCTTTCTCACTCTCTGTTATCCTCCCGGCTCCGCACTCAGTCTCGCTCTTTCTCACTCTCTGTTGGCCTCCCAGCTCCACTCCCAGTCACACACTTTCGCACTCTCTGTTATCCTCCCAGCACCACTCTCAGTCTCACTCTTTCTCTCTCTCTGTTATCCTCCCAGCACCACTCTCAGTCTCACTCTTTCTCACTCTCTGTTATCCTCCCAGCCCCACTCTCAGTCTCGCTCTTTCTCGCTCTGTTATACTCCCGGCTCCGCTCTCTGTCTCACTCTTTCTCAGTCTCTGTTATTCTCCCGGCTCCGCTGTCAGCCTCGCTCTTTCTCACTCTCTGTTATCCTCGCGGCTACGCTCTCAGTCTCACTCTTTCTCGCTCTCTGTTATCCTCCCGGCTCCGCTCTCAGTCTCACCCGTTCTGACTCTCTGTTATCCTCCAGGCTCCACCCTCAGTCTCACTCTTTCTCACTCTGTTATCCGCCCGGCTCCACTCTCAGTCTCACTCTTTCTCACTCTCTGTTATTCTCTCGGCTCCATTCTCAGTCTCACTCTTTCTCACTCTCTATTATCCTCCCGGCTCCACTCTCAGTCTCACTATTTCTCACTCTCTGTTATCCTCCCGGCTGGACTCTCAGTAGCACTCTTTCTCACTGTCTGTTATCCCCCCGGCTCCGCTCTCAGTCTCACTCTTTCTCACTCTCTGTTATCCTCCCTGCTCCGCTCTCAGTCTCGCTCTTTCTCACTCTCTGTTATCCTCCCGGCTCCACTCTCAGTCTCGCTCTTTCTCGCTCTGTTATACTCCCTGCTCCGCACTCAGTCTCGCTCTTTCTCACTCATTGTTATCCTCCCAGCTCCACTCTCAGTCTCGCACTTTCTCACTCTCTGTTGGCCTCCCAGCTCCACTCCCAGTCACACACTTTCGCACTCTCTGTTATCCTCCCAGCACCACTCTCAGTCTCACTCTTTCTCTCTCTCTGTTATCCTCCCTGCACCACTCTCAGTCTCACTCTTTCTCACTCTCTGTTATCCTCCCAGCCCCACTCTCAGTCTCGCTCTTTCTCGCTCTGTTATACTCCCGGCTCCGCTCTCTGTCTCACTCTTTCTCAGTCTCTGTTATCCTCCCGGCTCCGCTGTCAGCCTCGCTCTTTCTCACTCTCTGTTATCCTCGCGGCTACGCTCTCAGTCTCACTCTTTCTCGCTCTCTGTTATCCCCCCGGCTCCGCTCTCAGTCTCACTCTTTCTCACTCTCTGTTATCCTCCCTGCTCCGCTCTCAGTCTCGCTCTTTCTCACACTCTGTTATCCTCCCGGCTCCACTCTCAGTCTCGCTCTTTCTCGCTCTGTTATACTCCCGGCTCCGCTCTCTGTCTCACTCTTTCTCAGTCTCTGTTATCCTCCCGGCTCCGCTGTCAGCCTCGCTCTTTCTCACACTCTGTTATCCTCCCGGCTCCACTCTCAGTCTCACTCTTTCTCACTCTCTGTTGTGCACCCGGCTCCGCTCTCAGTCTCACCCGTTCTGACTCTCTGTTATCCTCCAGGCTCCACTCTCAGTCTCACTCTTTCTCACTCTGTTATCCGCCCGGCTCCACTCTCAGTCTCACTCTTTCTCACTCTCTGTTATTCTCTCGGCTCCATTCTCAGTCTCACTCTTTCTCACTCTCTATTATCCTCCCGGCTCCACTCTCAGTCTCACTATTTCTCACTCTCTGTTATCCTCCCGGCTGGACTCTCAGTAGCACTCTTTCTCACTGTCTGTTATCCCCCCAGCTCCACTCTCAGTCTCACTCTTTCTCAGTCTCTTTTATCCTCCTGGCTCCACTCTCAGTCTCACTATTGCTCACTCTATATTATCCTCCTGGCTCCGTTCTCAGTCTCACTCTTTCTCACTCTCTGTTATACTCCCGGCTCCACTCTCAGCCTTGCTCTTTCTCACTCTCTATTATCCTCCCGGCTGCTCTCTCAGTCTCACTCTTTCTCACTCTATATTATCCACCCGGCTCCGCTCTCAGTCTCCCTCTTTCTCACTCTCTGTTATGCTCACGGTTCCGCTCCCTATCTCAATTTTTCTCACTCTCTATTATCCTCCCGGCTCCGCTCTCAGTCTCACTCTTTCTCATTCTCTGTTATCCTCCTGGCTCCACTCTCAGTCTTTCTCATTCTCACTCTCTATTATCCACACGGCTCCGCTCTCAGTCTCACTCTTTTTCACTCTCTGTTATCCACACGGCTCCGCTCTCAGTCTCACTCTTTCTCACTCTCTGTTATCCTCACGGTTGCACTCCATATCTCAATTTTTCTCGCTCGCTATTGTCCTCCCGGCTCCACTCTCAGACTCACTCTTTCTCACTCTCTGTTATCCTCCCAGCACCGCTCTCAGTTTCACTCTTTCTCACTCTCTGTTATCCTCCCGGCTCCACTCTTTGTCTCACACTTTCTCACTCTCTGTTATACTCCCGGCTCCGCTCTCAGTCTCACTCTTTCTCACTCTCTATTATCCTCCCGGCTCCGCTCTCAGTCTCGCTCTTTCTCACTCTCTGTTATCCTCCCGGCTCCGCTCTCAGTCTCACTCTTTCTCACTCTCTGTTATCACCCCGGCTCCGCTCTCAGTCTCGCTCTTTCTCACTCTCTGTTATCCTCCCGGCTCCGCTCTCAGTCTCACTCTTTCTCACTCTCTGTTATCCTCCCGGCTCCACTCTCAGTCTTACTCTTTCTCACTCTCTATTATCCTCCCGGCTCCGCTCTCAGTCTCACTCTTTTTCACTCTTTTACCCTCCCGGCTCCGCTCTCAGCCTCGCCCTTTCTCACTCTCTGTTATCCTCCCGGCTCCACTCTCAGTCTCACTCTTTCTCACTCTCTATTGTCCTCACGGCTCCACTCACAGTCTCACACTTCCTCACTCTCTGTTATACTTCCGCCTCCGCTCTCAGTCTCACTCTTTCTCACTCTCTGTTATCCTCCCGGCTCCACTCTCAGTCTCACTCTTTCTCACTCTCTGTTATCCACCCGGCTCCGCTCTCTGTCTCGCTCTTTCTCACTCTCTGTTATCCTCCCAGCTCCACTCTCAGTCTCACCCTTTCTCACTCTCTGTTCTCCTCCCGCCTCCGCTCTCAGTCTCACTCTTTCTCACTCTCTGTATCCTCCCGGCACCACTCTCAGCCTCACTATTTCTCACTCTCTGTTATCCACCCGGCTCCACTCTCAGTCTCACTATTTCACGCTCTCTGTTATCCACCCGGCTCCGCTCTCAGTCTCGCTCTTTCTCACTCTCTGTTATACTCCCGGCTCCACTCTCAGTCTTGCTCATTCTCACTCTCTATTATCCACACGGCTTGGCTCTCAGTCTCACTATTTCTCACTCTCTGTTATCCTCACGGTTCCGCTCCCTATCTCAATTTGTCTCACTCGCTATTATCCTCCCGGCTCCACTCTCAGTCTCACTCTTTCTCACTCTCTATTATCCTCACGGCTCCCCTCACAGTCTCACACTTTCTCACTCTCTGTTATACTTCCGCCTCCGCTCTTTGTCTCACTCTTTCTCACTCTCTATCATCCTCCCGGCTCCACTCTCAGTCTCACTCTTTCTCACTCTCTGTTATCCACCCGGCTCCGCTCTCAGTCTCGCTCTTTCTCACTCTCTGTTATCCACCCGGCTCCGCTCTCTGTCTCGCTCTTTCTCACTCTCTGTTATCCTCCCAGCTCCACTCTCAGTCTCACCCTTTCTCACTCTCTGTTCTCCTCCCGCCTCCGCTCTCAGCCTCGCTCTTTCTCACTCTCTGTTATACTCCCGGCACCACTCTCAGTCTCACTATTTCTCACTCTGTTATCCACCCGGCTCCACTCTCAGTCTCGCTCTTTCTCACTCTCTGTTATCATCCCAGCTCCACTTTCAGTCTCACTCTTCCTCACTCTCTGTGATACTCCCGGCTCCTCTCTCAGACTCACTCTTTGTCACTCTCTGTTGTGCTCCCGGCACCACTCCCAGTCTCACTCTTTCTCACTCTCTGTAATCCTCCCGGCTCCTCTCTCAGCCTCGCTCTTTCTCACTCTCTGTTATACTCCCTGCTCCGCTCTCAGTCTCGCTCTTTCTCGCTCTGTTATACTCCCGGCTCCGCACTCAGTCTCGTTCTTTCTCACTCTCTGTTATCCTCCCGGCTCCACTCTCAGTCTCGCACTTTCTCACTCTCTGTTGGCCTCCCAGCTCCACTCCCAGTCACACACTTTCGCACTCTCTGTTATCCTCCCAGCACCACTCTCAGTCTCACTCTTTCTCAGTCTCTGTTATCCTCCCGGCTCCGCTGTCAGCCTCGCTCTTTCTCACTCTCTGTTATACTCGCGGCTACGCTCTCAGTCTCACTCTTTCTCGCTCTCAGTTATCCTCCCGGCTCCACTCTCAGTCTCACTCTTTCTCACTCTCTGTTGTGCACCCGGCTCCGCTCTCAGTCTCACCCGTTCTGACTCTCTGTTATCCTCCAGGCTCCACTCTCAGTCTCACTCTTTCTCACTCTCTGTTATCCTCCCGGCTCCACTCTCAGTCTCACTATTTCTCACTCTCTGTTATCCTCCCGGCTGGACTCTCAGTAGCACTCTTTCTCACTGTCTGTTATCCCCCCGGCTCCGCTCTCAGTCTCACTCTTTCTCACTCTCTGTTATCCTCCCTGCTCCGCTCTCAGTCTCGCTCTTTCTCACTCTCTGTTATCCTCCCGGCTCCACTCTCAGTCTCGCTCTTTCTCGATCTGTTATACTCCCGGCTCCGCACTCAGTCTCGCTCTTTCTCACTCTCTGTTATCCTCCCAGCACCACTCTCAGTCTCACACTTTCTCTCTCTCTGTTATCCTCCCAGCACCACTCTCAGTCTCACTCTTTCTCAGTCTCTGTTATCCTCCCAGCTCCACTCTCAGTCTCGCTCTTTCTCGCTCTGTTATACTCCCGGCTCCGCTCTCTGTCTCACTCTTTCTCGCTCTGTTATACTCCCGGCTCCGCTCTCTGTCTCGCTCTTTCTCACTCTCTGTTATCCTCGCGGCTACGCTCTCAGTCTCACTCTTTCTCGCTCTCTGTTATCCTCCCGGCTCCACTCTCAGTCTCACTCTTTCTCACTCTCTGTTGTGCACCCGGCTCCGCTCTCAGTCTCACCCGTTCTGACTCTCTGTTATCCTCCAGGCTCCACTCTCAGTCTCACTCTTTCTCACTCTGTTATCCGCCCGGCTCCACTCTCAGTCTCACTCTTTCTCACTCTCTGTTATTCTCTCGGCTCCATTCTCAGTCTCACTCTTTCTCACTCTCTATTATCCTCCCGGCTCCACTCTCAGTCTCACTATTTCTCACTCTCTGTTATCCTCCCGGCTGGACTCTCAGTTGCACTCTTTCTCACTGTCTGTTATCCCCCCGGCTCCGCTCTCAGTCTCACTCTTTCTCACTCTCTGTTATCCTCCCGGCTCCGCTCTCAGTCTCTCTCTTCCTCAGTCTCTGTTATACTCCCAGCTCCACTCTCAGTCTCGCTCTTTCTCACTCTCTGTTATCCCCCCGGCTCCGCTCTCAGTCTCACTCTTTCTCACTCTCTGTTATACTCCCGGCACCACTCTCAGTCTCACTATTTCTCACTCTCTGTTATCCACCCGGCTCCACTCTCAGTCTCGCTCTTTCTCACTCTCTGTTATCATCCCAGCTCCACTCTCAGTCTCACTCTTCCTCACTCTCTGTGATTCTCCCGGCTCCTCTCTCAGACTCACTCTTTATCACTCTCTGTTGTGCTCCTGGCTCCACTCTCAGTCTCGCTCTTTCTCACTCTCTGTTATCATCCCATCTCCACTCTCAGTCTCACTCTTCCTCACTCTGTGATACTCCCGGCTCCTCTCTCAGACTCACTCTTTCTCACTCTCTGTTGTGCTCCCGGCTCCACTCTCAGTCTCACTCTTTCTCACTCTCTGTAATCCTCCCGGCTCCTCTCTCAGCCTCGCTCTTTCTCACTCTCTGTTATACTCCCTGCTCCGCTCTCAGTCTCGCTCTTTCTCACTCTCTGTTATCCTCCCGGCTCCACTCTCAGTCTCGCTCTTTCTCGCTCTGTTATCCTCCCGGCTCCGCTCTCAGTCTCGCTCTTTCTCACTCTCTGTTATCCTCCCGGCTCCGCACTCAGTCTCGCTCTTTCTCACTCTCTGTTGGCCTCCCAGCTCCACTCCCAGTCACACACTTTCGCACTCTCTGTTATCCTCCCAGCACCACTCTCAGTCTCACTCTTTCTCTCTCTCTGTTATCCTCCCAGCACCACTCTCAGTCTCACTCTTTCTCACTCTCTGTTATCCTCCCAGCCCCACTCTCAGTCTCGCTCTTTCTCGCTCTGTTATACTCCCGGCTCCGCTCTCTGTCTCACTCTTTCTCAGTCTCTGTTATTCTCCCGGCTCCGCTGTCAGCCTCGCTCTTTCTCACTCTCTGTTATCCTCGCGGCTACGCTCTCAGTCTCACTCTTTCTCGCTCTCTGTTATCCTCCCGGCTCCGCTCTCAGTCTCACCCGTTCTGACTCTCTGTTATCCTCCAGGCTCCACCCTCAGTCTCACTCTTTCTCACTCTGTTATCCGCCCGGCTCCACTCTCAGTCTCACTCTTTCTCACTCTCTGTTATTCTCTCGGCTCCATTCTCAGTCTCACTCTTTCTCACTCTCTATTATCCTCCCGGCTCCACTCTCAGTCTCACTATTTCTCACTCTCTGTTATCCTCCCGGCTGGACTCTCAGTAGCACTCTTTCTCACTGTCTGTTATCCCCCCCGGCTCCGCTCTCAGTCTCACTCTTTCTCACTCTCTGTTATCCTCCCTGCTCCGCTCTCAGTCTCGCTCTTTCTCACTCTCTGTTATCCTCCCGGCTCCACTCTCAGTCTCGCTCTTTCTCGCTCTGTTATACTCCCTGCTCCGCACTCAGTCTCGCTCTTTCTCACTCATTGTTATCCTCCCAGCTCCACTCTCAGTCTCGCACTTTCTCACTCTCTGTTGGCCTCCCAGCTCCACTCCCAGTCACACACTTTCGCACTCTCTGTTATCCTCCCAGCACCACTCTCAGTCTCACTCTTTCTCTCTCTCTGTTATCCTCCCTGCACCACTCTCAGTCTCACTCTTTCTCACTCTCTGTTATCCTCCCAGCCCCACTCTCAGTCTCGCTCTTTCTCGCTCTGTTATACTCCCGGCTCCGCTCTCTGTCTCACTCTTTCTCAGTCTCTGTTATCCTCCCGGCTCCGCTGTCAGCCTCGCTCTTTCTCACTCTCTGTTATCCTCGCGGCTACGCTCTCAGTCTCACTCTTTCTCGCTCTCTGTTATCCCCCCGGCTCCGCTCTCAGTCTCACTCTTTCTCACTCTCTGTTATCCTCCCTGCTCCGCTCTCAGTCTCGCTCTTTCTCACACTCTGTTATCCTCCCGGCTCCACTCTCAGTCTCGCTCTTTCTCGCTCTGTTATACTCCCGGCTCCGCTCTCTGTCTCACTCTTTCTCACTCTCTGTTATCCTCGCGGCTACGCTCTCAGTCTCACTCTTTCTCGCTCTCTGTTATCCTCCCGGCTCCACTCTCAGTCTCACTCTTTCTCACTCTCTGTTGTGCACCCGGCTCCGCTCTCAGTCTCACCCGTTCTGACTCTCTGTTATCCTCCAGGCTCCACTCTCAGTCTCACTCTTTCTCACTCTGTTATCCGCCCGGCTCCACTCTCAGTCTCACTCTTTCTCACTCTCTGTTATTCTCTCGGCTCCATTCTCAGTCTCACTCTTTCTCACTCTCTATTATCCTCCCGGCTCCACTCTCAGTCTCACTATTTCTCACTCTCTGTTATCCTCCCGGCTGGACTCTCAGTAGCACTCTTTCTCACTGTCTGTTATCCCCCCGGCTCCGCTCTCAGTCTCACTCTTTCTCACTCTCTGTTATCCTCCCGGCTCCGCTCTCAGTCTCTCTCTTCCTCACTCTCTGTTATACTCCCAGCTCCACTCTCAGTCTCGCTCTTTCTCACTCTCTGTTATCCCCCCGGCTCCGCTCTCAGTCTCACTCTTTCTCACTCTCTGTTATCCTCCCGGCTCCGCTCTCAGTCTCTCTCTTTCTCACTCTCTGTTATCCTCCCGGCTCGACGCTCAGCCTCACTCTTTCTCACTCTCTGTTATATTCCCGCCTCCATTTTCAGTATCACTCTTTCTCACTCTCTATTATCCTCACACTCTCCACCCTCAGTCTCGCTCTTTCTCACTCTCTGTAATCCTCCCGGCTCGACTCTCAGCCTCGCTCTTTCTCACTCCCTTTTATCACCCAGGCTCCGCTCTCAGTCTCACTCTTTCTCACTCTCTGTTATCACCCAGGCTCCGCTCTCAGTCTCACTCTCTCTCACTCTCTGTTATACTCCCAGCTCCACTCTCAGTTTCACTCTTTCTCACTCTCTATTATCCTCACTGCTCCTCTCTCATTCTCACTCTTTCTCACTCTCTGTTATCCTCCCAGCTCTGCTCGCAGTCTCACTCTTTCTCACTCTCTATTATCCACCCGGCTCCGCCTTCAGTCTCACTCTCTCTCACTCGCTGTTATACTCCCAGCTCCACTCTCAGTCTCACTCTTTCTTACTCACTATTATCCTCCCGGCTCCGCTCTCGGTCTCACTCTTTCTCACTCTCTATTATCCTCCCGGCTCCGCTCTCAGTCTCGCTCCTTCTCACTCTCTGTTATACTCCCAGCTCTGCCCTCAGTCTCACTCCTTCTCACTTTCTCTGATACTCCCGGCCCCACGCTCAGTCTCGCTCTTTCTCACTCTCTGTTATCATCCGGGCTCCGCTCTCAGTCTCTCTCTTTCTCACTCTCTGTTATCCTCGCTGCTCCACTATCAGTCTCGCTCTTTCTCACTCTCTGTTATACTCCCGGCTCCGCTCTCAGTCTCGCTCTTTCTCACTCTCTGTTATACTCCCGGCTCCGCTCTCAGTCTCACTCTTTCTCACTCTCTGTCATCATCCCGGCTCCGCTCTCAGTCTCGCTCTTTCTCACTCTCTATTATCGTCCCGGCTCCGCTTTCAGCGTCACTCTTTCTCACTCTCTTTCATCATCCCGGCTCCGCTCTCAGTCACACACTTTCTCACTCTCTGTTATCCTCACGGCTCCGCTCTCTGCCTCAATCTTTCTCACTCTCTGTTATCCTCCCGGCTCCACTCTCAGTCTCACTCTTTCTCACTCTGTTATCCGCCCGGCTCCACTCTCAGTCTCACTCTTTCTCACTCTCTGTTATTCTCTCGGCTCCATTCTCAGTCTCACTCTTTCTCACTCTCTATTATCCTCCCGGCTCCACTCTCAGTCTCACTATTTCTCACTCTCTGTTATCCTCCCGGCTGGACTCTCAGTAGCACTCTTTCTCACTGTCTGTTATCCCCCCGGCTCCGCTCTCAGTCTCACTCTTTCTCACTCTCTGTTATCCTCCCGGCTCCGCTCTCAGTCTCTCTCTTCCTCAGTCTCTGTTATACTCCCAGCTCCACTCTCAGTCTCGCTCTTTCTCATTCTCTGTTATCCCCCCGGCTCCGCTCTCAGTCTCACTCTTTCTCACTCTCTGTTATACTCCCGGCACCACTCTCAGTCTCACTATTTCTCACTCTCTGTTATCCACCCGGCTCCACTCTCAGTCTCGCTCTTTCTCACTCTCTGTTATCATCCCAGCTCCACTCTCAGTCTCACTCTTCCTCACTCTCTGTGATTCTCCCGGCTCCTCTCTCAGACTCACTCTTTATCACTCTCTGTTGTGCTCCTGGCTCCACTCTCAGTCTCGCTCTTTCTCACTCTCTGTTATCATCCCAGCTCCACTCTCAGTCTCACTCTTCCTCACTCTCTGTGATACTCCCGGCTCCTCTCTCAGACTCACTCTTTCTCACTCTCTGTTGTGCTCCCGGCTCCACTCTCAGTCTCACTCTTTCTCACTCTCTGTAATCCTCCCGGCTCCTCTCTCAGCCTCGCTCTTTCTCACTCTCTGTTATACTCCCTGCTCCGCTCTCAGTCTCGCTCTTTCTCACTCTCTGTTATCCTCCCGGCTCCACTCTCAGTCTCGCTCTTTCTCGCTCTGTTATCCTCCCGGCTCCGCTCTCAGTCTCGCTCTTTCTCACTCTCTGTTATCCTCCCGGCTCCGCACTCAGTCTCGCTCTTTCTCACTCTCTGTTGGCCTCCCAGCTCCACTCCCAGTCACACACTTTCGCACTCTCTGTTATCCTCCCAGCACCACTCTCAGTCTCACTCTTTCTCTCTCTCTGTTATCCTCCCAGCACCACTCTCAGTCTCACTCTTTCTCACTCTGTTATCCTCCCAGCCCCACTCTCAGTCTCGCTCTTTCTCGCTCTGTTATACTCCCGGCTCCGCTCTCTGTCTCACTCTTTCTCAGTCTCTGTTATTCTCCCGGCTCCGCTGTCAGCCTCGCTCTTTCTCACTCTCTGTTATCCTCGCGGCTACGCTCTCAGTCTCACTCTTTCTCGCTCTCTGTTATCCTCCCGGCTCCGCTCTCAGTCTCACCCGTTCTGACTCTCTGTTATCCTCCAGGCTCCACTCTCAGTCTCACTCTTTCTCACTCTGTTATCCGCCCGGCTCCACTCTCAGTCTCACTCTTTCTCACTCTCTGTTATTCTCTCGGCTCCATTCTCAGTCTCACTCTTTCTCACTCTCTATTATCCTCCCGGCTCCACTCTCAGTCTCACTATTTCTCACTCTCTGTTATCCTCCCGGCTGGACTCTCAGTAGCACTCTTTCTCACTGTCTGTTATCCCCCCGGCTCCGCTCTCAGTCTCACTCTTTCTCACTCTCTGTTATCCTCCCTGCTCCGCTCTCAGTCTCGCTCTTTCTCACTCTCTGTTATCCTCCCGGCTCCACTCTCAGTCTCGCTCTTTCTCGCTCTGTTATACTCCCTGCTCCGCACTCAGTCTCGCTCTTTCTCACTCATTGTTATCCTCCCAGCTCCACTCTCAGTCTCGCACTTTCTCACTCTCTGTTGGCCTCCCAGCTCCACTCCCAGTCACACACTTTCGCACTCTCTGTTATCCTCCCAGCACCACTCTCAGTCTCACTCTTTCTCTCTCTCTGTTATCCTCCCTGCACCACTCTCAGTCTCACTCTTTCTCACTCTCTGTTATCCTCCCAGCCCCACTCTCAGTCTCGCTCTTTCTCGCTCTGTTATACTCCCGGCTCCGCTCTCTGTCTCACTCTTTCTCAGTCTCTGTTATCCTCCCGGCTCCGCTGTCAGCCTCGCTCTTTCTCACTCTCTGTTATCCTCGCGGCTACGCTCTCAGTCTCACTCTTTCTCGCTCTCTGTTATCCCCCCGGCTCCGCTCTCAGTCTCACTCTTTCTCACTCTCTGTTATCCTCCCTGCTCCGCTCTCAGTCTCGCTCTTTCTCACACTCTGTTATCCTCCCGGCTCCACTCTCAGTCTCGCTCTTTCTCGCTCTGTTATACTCCCGGCTCCGCTCTCTGTCTCACTCTTTCTCACTCTCTGTTATCCTCGCGGCTACGCTCTCAGTCTCACTCTTTCTCGCTCTCTGTTATCCTCCCGGCTCCACTCTCAGTCTCACTCTTTCTCACTCTCTGTTGTGCACCCGGCTCCGCTCTCAGTCTCACCCGTTCTGACTCTCTGTTATCCTCCAGGCTCCACTCTCAGTCTCACTCTTTCTCACTCTGTTATCCGCCCGGCTCCACTCTCAGTCTCACTCTTTCTCACTCTCTGTTATTCTCTCGGCTCCATTCTCAGTCTCACTCTTTCTCACTCTCTATTATCCTCCCGGCTCCACTCTCAGTCTCACTATTTCTCACTCTCTGTTATCCTCCCGGCTGGACTCTCAGTAGCACTCTTTCTCACTGTCTGTTATCCCCCCGGCTCCGCTCTCAGTCTCTCTCTTCCTCACTCTCTGTTATACTCCCAGCTCCACTCTCAGTCTCGCTCTTTCTCACTCTCTGTTATCCCCCCGGCTCCGCTCTCAGTCTCACTCTTTCTCACTCTCTGTTATCCTCCCGGCTCCGCTCTCAGTCTCTCTCTTTCTCACTCTCTGTTATCCTCCCGGCTCGACGCTCAGCCTCACTCTTTCTCACTCTCTGTTATATTCCCGCCTCCATTTTCAGTATCACTCTTTCTCACTCTCTATTATCCTCACACTCTCCACCCTCAGTCTCGCTCTTTCTCACTCTCTGTAATCCTCCCGGCTCGACTCTCAGCCTCGCTCTTTCTCACTCTCTGTTATCACCCAGGCTCCGCTCACAGTCTCACTCTTTCTCACTCTCTGTTATCACCCAGGCTCCGCTCTCAGTCTCACTCTCTCTCACTCTCTGTTATACTCCCAGCTCCACTCTCAGTTTCACTCTTTCTCACTCTCTATTATCCTCACTGCTCCTCTCTCATTCTCACTCTTTCTCACTCTCTGTTATCCTCCCAGCTCTGCTCGCAGTCTCACTCTTTCTCACTCTCTATTATCCACCCGGCTCCGCCTTCAGTCTCACTCTCTCTCACTCGCTGTTATACTCCCAGCTCCACTCTCAGTCTCACTCTTTCTGACTCTCTATTATCCTCCCGGCTCCGCTCTCGGTCTCACTCTTTCTCACTCTCTATTATCCTCCCGGCTCCGCTCTCAGTCTCGCTCCTTCTCACTCTCTGTTATACTCCCAGCTCTGCCCTCAGTCTCACTCCTTCTCACTTTCTCTGATACTCCCGGCCCCACGCTCAGTCTCGCTCTTTCTCACTCTCTGTTATCATCCGGGCTCCGCTCTCAGTCTCTCTCTTTCTCACTCTCTGTTATCCTCGCTGCTCCACTATCAGTCTCGCTCTTTCTCACTCTCTGTTATACTCCCGGCTCCGCTCTCAGTCTCGCTCTTTCTCACTCTCTGTTATACTCCCGGCTCCGCTCTCAGTCTCACTCTTTCTCACTCTCTGTCATCATCCCGGCTCCGCTCTCAGTCTCGCTCTTTCTCACTCTCTATTATCGTCCCGGCTCCGCTTTCAGCGTCACTCTTTCTCACTCTCTTTCATCATCCCGGCTCCGCTCTCAGTCACACACTTTCTCACTCTCTGTTATCCTCACGGCTCCGCTCTCTGCCTCAATCTTTCTCACTCTCTGTTATCCTCCCGGCTCCACTCTCAGTCTCACTCTTTCTCACTCTCTGACATCCTCCCGGCACCGCTCTCAGTCTCACTCTTTCTCACTCTCTGTTTTCCTACCAGCTCCACTCTGTCTCACTCTTTCTCACTCTCTGTTATCCTCCCGTCACCGCTCTCAGTCTCACTCTTTCTCACTCTCTGTTATCTCCCCGGCTCCGCTTGCAGTCTCACTCTTTCTCACGCTCTATTATCCTCCCGGCTCCACTCTCAGTCTCACTATTTCTCACTCTCTGTTATCCTCCCGGCTAGGCTCTCAGTAGCACTCTTTCTCACTCTCTGTTATCCTCCCGGCTCCGCACACAGTCTCGCTCTTTCTCACTCTCTGTTATACTCCCGGCTCCACTCTCAGTCTCTCTCGTTCTCACTCTGTTATACTCCCAGCTCCACTCTCAGTCTCGCTCTTTCTCACTCTGTTTTCCTCCCGCCTCCACTCTCAGTATCGCTCTTTCTCACTCTCTATTATACTCCCGGCTCCACTCTCAGACTCACTCTTTCTCACTCTCTGTTTTCCTCCCGGCTCCGCTCTCAGTCTCACTCTTTCTCACTCTCTATTATCCTTCCGGCTCCACACTCAGTCTCACTCTTTCTCACTCTCTGTAATCCTCCTGGCTCCGCTCTCAGTCTCACTCTTTCTCACTCTCAGTTATCCTCCCGGCTCCACTCCCAGACTCACTCTTTCTCACTCACTGTTATCCTCGCGGCTCCGCTCTCAGTCACACACCTTCTCACTCTCTGTTATCCTCCCGGCTCCACTCTCAGACTCACTCTTTCTCACTCTCTGTAATCCTCCTGGCTCCGCTCTCAGTCTCACTCTTTCTCACTCTCTGTTATCCTTCCGGCTCCACTCTCAGTCTCACTCTTTCACACTCTCTGTAATCCTCCTGGCTCCGCTCTCAGTCTCACTCTTTCTCACTCTCTATTATCCTTCCGGCTCCACTCTCAGTCTCACTCTTTCTCACTCTCTGTTATACTCCCGGCTCCGTTTTCAGTCTCACTCTTTCTCACTCTCTGTCATCCTCCCGGCTCCGCTCTCAGCCTCGCTGTTTCTCACTCTCTGTTATACTCCCGGCTCCGTTTTCAGTCTCACTCTTTCTCACTCTCTGTCATCCTCCCGGCTCCGCTCTCAGTCTCACTCTATCTCACTCTCTGTTATACTCCCGCCTCCACTCTCGGTCACACACTTTCTCACTCTCTATTATCCTTCCGGCTCCACTCTCAGTCTCACTCTTTCTCACTCTCTGTTATCCTCCCGGCTCCGCTCTCAGTCACACACTTTCTCACTCTCTATTATCCTTCCGGCTCCACTCTCAGTCTCACTCTTTCTCACTCTCTGTTATCCTCCCGGCTCCGCTTTCAGTCTCGCTCTTTCTCACTCTCTGTTATCCTCCCGGCTCCGCTCTCAGTCTCACTCTTTCTCACTCTCTATTATCCTTCCGGCTCCACTCTCAGTCTCGCTCTTTCTCACGCTCAGTTATCCTTCCGGCTCCGCTCTCAGTCTCACTCTTTCTCACGCTCAGTTATCCTCCCGGCTCACTCTCAGTCTTGCTTTTTCTCACTCTCTATTATCCTCCCGGCTCCGCTCTCAGCCTCACTCTTTCTCACTCTCTATTACCCTCCCCGCTCCGCTATCAGCCTCGCTCATTCTCAATCTCTGTTATCTTCCCGGCTCCACTCTCAGTCTCCCTCTTTCTCACTCTCTGTTATACTCCTGGCTCCACTCTCAGCCTCTCTCTTTCTCACTCTCTGTTATACTCCCAGCTCCACTCTCAGTTTCATTCTTTCTCACTCTCTGTTATCCTCCCGGCTCCGCTCTCAGTCTCACTCTTTCTCACTCTCTGTTATCACCCCGGCTCCGCTCTCAGCCTCGCTATTCCTCACTCTCTGTTATACATCCGACTTCACTCTCAGTCTCGCTCTTTCTCACTCTCTGTTATCCTCCCGTCTCCGCTCTCAGTCTCACTCTTTCTCACTCTCTGTTATACTCCCGGCTCCACTCTCAGTCTCACTCTTTCTCTCTCTCTGTTATCCTCCTGGCTCCGCTCTCAGTCTCGCTCTTTCTCACTCTCTATTATCCTCCCGGCTCCGCTTTCAGTCTCACTCTTTCTCACTCTCTGTTATAATCCCGGCTCCACTTTCAGTCTCGCTCTTTCTCACTCTCTGTTATCCTCCCGGCTCCGCTTTCAGCCTCACTCTTTCTCACTCTCTGTTATAATCCCGGCTGGACTCTCAGCCTCGCTCTTTCTCACTCTCTGTTATACTCCCGGCTCCGCTCTCAGTCTCACTCTTTCTCACTTTCTGTTATCCTCCAGGCTCCACTCTCAGTCTCACTCTTTCTCACTCTCTATTATCCTCCCGGCTCGGCTCTTAGTCTCACTCTTTCTCACTCTCGGTTATAATCCCGGCTCCACCATCAGTCTCACTCTTTCTCTCTCTCTGTTATAATCCCGGCTCCACCCTCAGTCTCACTCTTTCTCACTCTCTGTTATAATCCCGGCTCCACTTTCAGTCTCACTCTTTCTCACTCTCTGTTATCACCCCGGCTCCGCTCTCAGTCTCACTCTTTCTCACTCACTGTTATCCTCCCGGCTCCGCTCTCAGTCTCACTCTTTCTCACTCTCTGTTATAATCCCGGCTCCGCTTTCAGTCTCGCTCTTTTCACTCTCTGTTATCCTCCCGGCTCCGCTCTCAGTCTCGCTCTTTCTCACTCTCTGTTATCCTCCAGGCTCCGCTCTCAGTCTCACTCTTTCTCACTCTCTGTTATACTCCCGGCTCCACTCTCAGTCTCACTCTTTCTCACTCTCTGTTATCCTCCCGGCTCTGCTCTCAGTCTCACTCTTTCTCACTCTCTGTTATACTCCCGGCTCCACTCTCAGTCTTCCTGTTTCTCGCTCTCTGTAATCATCCTGGCACCACTCTCAATCTCGCTCTTTCTCACACTCTAGTTATACTCCCGGCTCCGCTCTCTGTCTCACTCTTTCTCACTCTCTGTTATACTCCCAGCTCCGTTCTCAGTCTCACTCTTTCTCACTCTCTGTTATCCTCCCGACTGCGCTCTCAGTCTCACTCTTTCTCACTCTCTGTTATCCTCCCGGCTCCACTCTCAGTCTCACTCTTTCTCACTCTCTGTTATCCTCCCTGCTCCGCTCTCAGTCTCGCTCTTTCTCACTCTCTGTTATCCTCCCGGCTGGACTCTCAGCCTCGCTCTTTCTCACTCTCTGTTATCCCCCAGGCATCGCTCTCAGTCTCACTCTTTCTCACTCTCGGTTATCCTCCCGGCTCCATTCACAGTCTCACTCTTTCTCACTCTCTATTATCCTCCCGGCTCCGCTCTCTGTCTCACTTTTTCGCACACTCTAGTTATACGCCCGGCTCCGCTCTCTGTCTCACTCTTTCTCACTCTCTGTTATACTCCCAGCTCCGTTCTCAGTCTTCCTCTTTCTCACTCTCTGTAATCCTACTGGCACCACTCTCAGTCTCGCTCTTTCTCACACTCTAGTTATACTCCCGGCTCCGCTCTCAGTCTCACTCTTTCTCACTCTCTGTTATCCTCCCGGCTCCACTCTAAGTCTCACTCTTTCTCACTCTCTGTTATCCTCCCGTCTCCACTCTCAGTCTCGCTCTTTCTCACTCTCTGTTATCCTCCCGGCTCCGCTCTCAGACTCACTCTTTCTCACTCTCTGTTATCCTCCCGGCTCTGCTCTCAGTCTCGCTCTTTCTCACTCTCTGTTATCCTCCCGGCTCCGCTCTCAGTCTCACTCTTTCTCACTCTCTGTTATCCTCCCGGCTCCACTCTCAGTCTCACTCTTTCTCACTCTCTGTTTTCCTCCCAGCTCCACTCTGTCTCACTCTTTCTCACTCTCCGTTATCCTCCCGGCTGGACTCTCAGCCTCACTCTTTCTCACTCTCTATTATCCTCCCGGCTCGGCTGTCTGTCTCACTCTTTCTCACTCTCTGTTATACTCCCGGCTCCGATCTCAGTCTCACTCTTTCTCACTCACTGTTATCCTCCCGGCTCCGCTCTCAGTATCGCTCTTTCTCACTCTCTGTTATCCTCCCGGCTCCGCTCTCAGTCTCACTCTTTCTCACTCACTGTTATCACCCCTGCTCCACTCTCAGTCTCACTCTTTCTCACTCCCTGTTATCCTCCCGGCTCCGCTCTCAGTCCCACTCTTTCTCACTCACTGTTCTCACCCCTGCTCCACTCTCAGTCTCACTCTTTCTCACTCTTTGTTATCCTCCCGGCTCCGCTCTCAGTCCCACTCTTTCTCACTCCCTGTTATCCTCCCGGCTCCGCTCTCAGTCTCACTCTTTCTCACTCACTGTTATCACCCCTGCTCCACTCTCAGTCTCACTCTTTCTCACTCTTTGTTATCCTCCCGGCTCCGCTCTCAGTCCCACTCTTTCTCACTCTCTGTTATACTCCCGGCTCCACTCTCAGTCTCACTCTTTCTCACTCCCTGTTATCCTCCCGGCTCCACTCTCAGTCTCACTCTTTCTCACTCTCTGTTATCCTCCCGTCTCCACTCTCAGTCTCACTCTTTCTCACTCTCTGTTATACTCCCAGCTCCGCTCACAGTCTCGCTCTTTCTCACTCTCTGTTATCCTCCCGGCTCCGCTCTCAGTCTCACTCTTTCTCACTCTCTGTTTTCCTCCCAGCTCCACTCTGTCTCTCTCTTTCTCACTCTCTGTTATCCTCCCGGCTGGACTCTCAGCCTCACTCTTTCTCACTCTCTGTTATTCCCCAGGCACCGCTCTCAGCCTCACTCTTTCTCACTCTCTGTTATCCCCCAGGCACCACTCTCAGTCTCACTCTTTCTCACTCTCTGTTATCCTCCCGGCTCCATTCTCAGTCTCACTCTTTCTCACTCTCTATTATCCTCCCGGCTCGGCTCTCTGTCTCACTCTTTCTCACCCTCTGTTATACTCCCGGCTCCGCTCTCAGCCTCACTCGTTCTCACTGTCTGTTACCTCCCGGCACCACTCTCAGTCTCGCTCTTTCTCACACTCTAGTTATACTCCCGGCTCCGCTCTGTCTCACTCTTTCTCACTCTCTGTTATACGCCCAGCTCCGTTCTCAGTCTCACTCTTTCTCACTCTCTGTTATACTCCCGGCTCTGCTCTCAGTCTCACACTTTCTCACTCAGAGTTATCCTCCCGGCTCCGCTCTCAGTGTTGCTCTTTCTCACTCTCTGTTATCCTCCCGGCTCCGCTCTCAGTCTCACACTTTCTCACTCAGAGTTATCCTCCCGGCTCCGCTCTCAGTGTTGCTCTTTCTCACTCTCTGTTATACTCCCGGCTCCGCTCTCAGTCTCACTCTTTCTCACTCACTGTTATCCTCCCGGCTCCGATCTCAGTCTCACTCTTTCTCACTCACTGTTATCCTCCCGGCTCCGCTCTCAGTCTCGCTCTTTCTCACTCTCTGTTATCCTCCCGGCTCCGCTCTCAGTCTCACTCTTTCTCACTCACTGTTATCACCCCTGCTCCACTCTCAGTCTCACTCTTTCTCACTCCCTGTTATCCTCCCGGCTCCGCTCTCAGTCCCACTCTTTCTCACTCACTGTTATCACCCCTGCTCCACTCTCAGTCTCACTCTTTCTCACTCTTTGTTATCCTCCCGGCTCCGCTCTCAGTCCCACTCTTTCTCACTCCCTGTTATCCTCCCGGCTCCGCTCTCAGTCTCACTCTTTCTCACTCACTGTTATCACCCCTGCTCCACTCTCAGTCTCACTCTTTCTCACTCTTTGTTATCCTCCCGGCTCCGCTCTCAGTCCCACTCTTTCTCACTCTCTGTTATACTCCCGGCTCCACTCTCAGTCTCACTCTTTCTCACTCCCTGTTATCCTCCCGGCTCCACTCTCAGTCTCACTCTTTCTCACTCTCTGTTATCCTCCCGTCTCCACTCTCAGTCTCACTCTTTCTCACTCTCTGTTATACTCCCAGCTCCGCTCTCAGTCTCGCTCTTTCTCACTCTCTGTTATCCTCCCGGCTCCGCTCTCAGTCTCACTCTTTCTCACTCTCTGTTTTCCTCCCAGCTCCACTCTGTCTCTCTCTTTCTCACTCTCTGTTATCCTCCCGGCTGGACTCTCAGCCTCACTCTTTCTCACTCTCTGTTATTCCCCAGGCACCGCTCTCAGCCTCACTCTTTCTCACTCTCTGTTATCCCCCAGGCACCACTCTCAGTCTCACTCTTTCTCACTCTCTGTTATCCTCCCGGCTCCATTCTCAGTCTCACTCTTTCTCACTCTCTATTATCCTCCCGGCTCGGCTCTCTGTCTCATTCTTTCTCACCCTCTGTTATACTCCCGGCTCCGCTCTCAGCCTCACTCGTTCTCACTGTCTGTTACCTCCCGGCACCACTCTCAGTCTCGCTCTTTCTCACACTCTAGTTATACTCCCGGCTCCGCTCTGTCTCACTCTTTCTCACTCTCTGTTATACGCCCAGCTCCGTTCTCAGTCTCACTCTTTCTCACTCTCTGTTATACTCCCGGCTCTGCTCTCAGTCTCACACTTTCTCACTCAGAGTTATCCTCCCGGCTCCGCTCTCAGTGTTGCTCTTTCTCACTCTCTGTTATCCTCCCGGCTCCGCTCTCAGTCTCACACTTTCTCACTCAGAGTTATCCTCCCGGCTCCGCTCTCAGTTTCACTCTTTCTCACTCTCTGTTATACTCCCGTCTCCTCTCTCAGTCTCACTCTTTCTCACTCTCTATTATCCTTCCGGCTCCTCTCTCAGTCTCACTCTTTCTCACTCTCTGTTATCTTCCCGGCTCCACTCTCAGTCTCACTCTTCTCACTCTCTGTTATCCTCCCGGCTCCACTCTCAGTCTCACTCTTTCTCACTCTCTGTTATCCTCCCGACTCCGCTCTCAGTCTCGCTCTTTCTCACTCTCTATTACCCTCGCCGCTCCACTCTCAGGCTCGCTCTTTCTCACTCTGTTGTCCTCCCAGCTCCGTTCTCAGTCTCACTCTTTCTCACTCTCTATTATACCCCCGGCTCCACTCTCAGTCTCACTCTTTCTCACTCTCTGTTATCCTCCCGGCTCCTCTCTCAGTCTCACTCTTTCGCGCTCTCTATTATACTCCCAGCTCCACTCTCAGTCTCACTCTTTCTCACTCTTTCACCATCCCGGCTCCGCTCTCAGTCTCGCTCTTCCTCAATCTCTGTTATACATCCGACTTCACTCTCAGTCTCGCTCTTTGTCACTCTCTGTTATCCTCCCGGCTCCGCTCTTCTCACTCTTTCTCACTCTCTGTTATCCTCCCGGCTCCGCTTTCAGTCTCACTCTTTCTCACTCTCTGTTATCCTCCCAGCTCCACTCTCAGTCTCATGCTTTCTCACTCTCTGTTATAATCCCGGCTGGACTCTCAGTCTCACTCTTTCTCACTCTCTGTTATCCTCCAGGCACCGCTCTCAGTCTCACTCATTCTCACTTTCTGTTATCCTCCAGGCTCCACTCTCAGTCTCACTCTTTCTCACTCTCTGTTATCCTCCCGGCTCCACTCTCAGTCTCACTCTTTCTCACTCTCTGTTATCCTCCCGGCTCCATTCTCAGTCTCACTCTTTCTCACTCTCTGTTATCCTCCAGGCTCCACTCTCAGTCTCACTCTTTCTCACTCTCTGTTATAATCCCGGCTCCACCCTCAGTCTCACTCTTTCTCACTCTCTGTTATAATCCCGGCTCCACTTTCAGTCTCACTCTTTCTCACTCTCTGTTATCCTCCCGGCTCCGCTCTCAGTCTCACTCTTTCTCACTCACTGTTATCCTCCCGGCTCCGCTCTCAGTCTCACTCTTTCTCACTCTGTTATACTCCCGGTCCACTCTCAGTCTCACTCTTTCTCACTTTCTGTTATCCTCCCGGCTCCGCTCTCAGTCTCACTCTTTCTCACTCACTGTTATCCTCCCGGCTCCGCTCTCAGTCTCACTCTTTCTCACTCTGTTATACTCCCGGCTCCACTCTCAGTCTCACTCTTTCTCACTCTCTGTTATAATCCCGGCTCCGCTTTCAGTCTCGCTCTTTTCACTCTCTGTTATCCTCCCGGCTCCGCTCTCAGTCTCGCTCTTTCTCACTCTCTGTTATCCTCCAGGCTCCGCTCTCAGTCTCACTCTTTCTCACTCTCTGTTATACTCCCGGCTCCACTCTCAGTCTCACTATTTCTCACTCTCTGTTATCCTCCCGGCTCCGTTCTCAGTCTCACTCTTTCTCACTCTCTGTTATCCTCCCGGCTGCGCTCTCAGTCTCACTCTTTCTCACTCTCTGTTATCCTCCCGGCTCCACTCTCAGTCTCACTCTTTCTCACTCTCTGTTATCCTCCCCGCTCCGCTCTCAGTCTCGCTCTTTCTCACTCTCTGTTATCCTCCCGGCTGGACTCTCAGCCTCGCTCTTTCTCACTCTCTGTTATCCCCCAGGCATCGCTCTCAGTCTCACTCTTTCTCACTCTCTGTTATCCTCGCGGCTCCATTCTCAGTCTCACTCTTTCTCACTCTCTATTATCCTCCCGGCTCGGCTCTCTGTCTCACTCTTTCGCACACTCTATTTATACTCCCGGCTCCGCTCTCTGTCTCACTCTTTCTCACTCTCTGTTATGCGCCCAGCTCCGTTCTCAGTCTCACTCTTTCTCACTCTCTGTTATACTCCCGGCTCCGCTCTCAGCCTCACTCTTTCTCACTGTCTGTTATCCTCCCGGCTCCGCTCTCTGTCTCACTCTTTCTCACTCTCTGTTATACTCCCGGCTCCACTCTCAGTCTCACTCTTTCTAACTCACTGTTATCCTCCCGGCTCCGATCTCAGTCTCGCTCTTTCTCACTCTCTGTTATCCTCCCGGCTCCACTCTCAGTCTCACTCTTTCTCACTCACTGTTATCCTCCCGGCTCCGCTCTCAGTCTCGCTCTTTCTCACTCTCAGTTATCCTCCCGGCTCCGCTCTCAGTCTCACTCTTTCTCACTCACTGTTATCCTCCCGGCTCCGCTCTCAGCCTCGCTCTTTCTCACTCTCAGTTATACTCCCAGCTCCACTCTCAGTCTCACACTTTCTCACTCTCTATTATCCTCCCGGATCCGCTCTCAGCCTCGCTCTTTCGCACTCTCTATTATACTCCCGGCTCGGCTCTCTGTCTCACTCTTTCTCACTCTCTGTTATACTCCCGTCTCCTCTCTCAGTCTCACTCTTTCTGACTCTCTATTATCCTCCCGGCTCCACTCTCAGTCTCACTCTTTCTCACTCTCTGTTATCCTCCCGACTCCGCTCTCAGTCTCGCTCTTTCTCACTCTCTATTATCCTCCCCGCTCCACTCTCAGGCTCGCTCTTTCTCACTCTGTTGTCCTCCCAGCTCCGTTCTCAGTCTCACTCTTTCTCACTCTATTATACCCCCGGCTCCACTCTCAGTCTCACTCTTTCTCACTCTCTTTATCCTCCCGGCTCCTCTCTCAGTCTCACTCTTTCTCACTCTCTATTATACTCCCAGCTCAACTCTCAGTCTCACTCTTTCTCACTCTTTTACCATCCCGGCTCCGCTCTCAGTCTCGCTCTTTCTCACTCTCTATTATCCTCACGGCTCCGCTCTCAGTCTCGCTCTTTCTCACTCTCTGTTATCACCCCGGCTCCGCTCTCAGCCTCGCTCTTCCTCAATCTCTGTTATACATCCGACTTCACTCTCAGTCTCGCTCTTTCTCACTCTCTGTTATCCTCCCGGCTCCGCTCTTCTCACTCTTTCTCACTCTCTGTTATCCTCCCGTCTCCGCTCTCAGTCTCCCTCTTTCTAACTCTCTGTTATAATCCCGGCTCCACTTTCAGTCTCGCTCTTTCTCACTCTCTGTTATCCTCCCAGCTCCGCTCTCAGTCTCACTCTTTCTCACTCTCTGTTATCCTCCCAGCTCCACTCTCAGTCTCATGCTTTCTCACTCTCTGTTATAATCCCGGCTGGACTCTCAGCCTCGCTCTTTCTCACTCTCTGTTATCCTCCAGGCACCGCTCTCAGTCTCACTCTTTCTCACTCTCTGTTATCCTCCCGGCTCCATTCTCAGTCTCACTCTTTCTCACTCTCTGTTATCCTCCCGGCTCGGCTCTTCGTCTCACTCTTTCTCACTCTCTGTTACAATCCCGGCTCCACCCTCAGTCTCACTCTTTCTCACTCTCTGTTATAATCCCGGCTCCACTTTCAGTCTCACTCTTTCTCACTCTCTGTTATCACCCCAGCTCCGCTTTCAGTCTCACTCTTTCTCACTCTCTGTTATCCTCCCGGCTCCGCTCTCAGTCTCACTCTTTCTCACTCACTGTTATCCTCCCGGCTCCGCTCTCAGTCTCACTCTTTCTCACTCCGTTATACTCCCGGCTCCACTCTCAGTCTCACTCTTTTTCACTCTCTGTTATAATCCCGGCTCCGCTTTCAGTCTCGCTCTTTTCAATCTCTGTTATCCTCCCGGCTCCGCTCTCAGTCTCGCTCTTTCTCACTCTCTGTTATCCTCCAGGCTCCATTCTCAGTCTCACTCTTTCTCACTCTCTGTTATCCTCCAGGCTCCATTCTCAGTCTCACTCTTTCTCACTCTCTGTTATCCTCCCGGCTCCACTCGCAGTCTCACTCTTTCTCATTCTCTGTTATCCTCCCGGCTCCACTCTCAGTCTCACTCTTTCTCATTCTCTGTTATACTCCCGGCTCCACTCTCAGTCTCACTATTTCTAACTCTCTGTTATCCTCCCGGCTCCGCTCTCAGTCTCACTCTTTCTCACTCTCTGTTATCCTCCCAGCTCCACTCTCAGTCTCATGCTTTCTCACTCTCTGTTATACTCCCGGCTCCACTCTCAGTCTTCCTCTTTCTCGCTCTCTGTAATCCTACTGGCACCACTCTCAGTCTCGCTCTTTCTCACACTCTAGTTATACTCCCGGCTCCGCTCTCTGTCTCACTCTTTCTCACTCTCTGTTATACTCCCAGCTCCGTTCTCAGTCTCACTCTTTCTCACTCTCTGTTATCCTCCCGGCTGCTCTCTCAGTCTCACTCTTTCTCACTCTCTGTTATCCTCCCGGTCCACTCTCAGTCTCACTCTTTCTCACTCTCTGTTATCCTCCCGGTCCACTCTCAGTCTCACTCTTTCTCACTCTCTGTTATCCTCCCGGCTGGACTCTCAGCCTCGCTCTTTCTCACTCTCTGTTATCTCCCCGGCTCCATTCTCAGTCTCACTCTTTCTCACTCTCTGTTATCCTCCCGGCTCAATTCTCAGTCTCACTCTTTCTCACTCTCTATTATCCTCCCGGCTCGGCTCTCTGTCTCACTCTTTCGCACACTCTATTTATACTCCCGGCTCCGCTCTCTGTCTCACTCTTTCTCACTCTCTGTTATACGCCCAGCTCCGTTCTCAGTCTCACTCATTCTCACTCTCTGTTATACTCCCGGCTCCGCTCTCAGCCTCACTCTTTCTCACTGTCTGTTATCCTCCCGGCTCCGCTCTCTGTCTCACTCTTTCTCACTCTCTGTTATACGCCCAGCTCCGTTCTCAGTCTCACTCTTTCTCACTCTCTGTTATACTCCCGGCTCCGCTCTCAGTCTCACTCTTTCTAACTCACTGTTATCCTCCCGGCTCCGCTTTCAGTCTCGCTCTTTCTCACTCTCTGTTATCCTCCCGGCTCCGCTCTCAGTCTCACTCTTTCTCACTCACTGTTATCCTCCCGGCTCCGCTCTCAGTCTCTCTCTTTCTCACTCTCTGTTATACTCCCAGCTCCACTCTCAGTCTCACACTTTCTCACTCTCTATTATCCTCCCGGATCCACTCTCAGCCTCGCTCTTTCTCACTCTCTATTATACTCCCGGCTCGGCTCTCTGTCTCACTCTTTCTCACTCTCTGTTATACTCACGTCTCCTCTCTCAGTCTCACTCTTTCTGACTCTCTATTATCCTTCCGGCTCCTCTCTCAGTCTCACTCTTTCTCACTCTCTGTTATCTTCCCGGCTCCACTCTCAGTCTCACTCTTCTCACTCTCTGTTATCCTCCCGGCTCCACTCTCAGTCTCACTCTTTCTCACTCTCTGTTATCCTCCCGACTCCGCTCTCAGTCTCGCTCTTTCTCACTCTCTATTATCCTCCCCGCTCCACTCTCAGGCTCGCTCTTTCTCACTCTGTTGTCCTCCCAGCTCCGTTCTCAGTCTCACTCTTTCTCACTCTATTATACCCCCGGCTCCACTCTCAGTCTCACTCTTTCTCACTCTCTTTATCCTCCCGGCTCCTCTCTCAGTCTCACTCTTTCTCACTCTCTATTATACTCCCAGCTCAACTCTCAGTCTCACTCTTTCTCACTCTTTTACCATCCCAGCTCCGCTCTCAGTCTCGCTCTTTCTCACTCTCTATTATCCTCACGGCTCCGCTCTCAGTCTCGCTCTTTCTCACTCTCTGTTATCACCCCGGCTCCGCTCTCAGCCTCGCTCTTCCTCAATCTCTGTTATACATCCGACTTCACTCTCAGTCTCGCTCTTTCTCACTCTCTGTTATCCTCCCGGCTCCGCTCTTCTCACTCTTTCTCACTCTCTGTTATCCTCCCGTCTCCGCTCTCAGTCTCCCTCTTTCTAACTCTCTGTTATAATCCCGGCTCCACTTTCAGTCTCGCTCTTTCTCACTCTCTGTTATCCTCCCAGCACCGCTCTCAGTCTCACTCTTTCTCACTCTCTGTTATCCTCCCAGCTCCACTCTCAGTCTCATGCTTTCTCACTCTCTGTTATAATCCCGGCTGGACTCTCAGCCTCGCTCTTTCTCACTCTCTGTTATCCTCCAGGCACCGCTCTCAGTCTCACTCTTTCTCACTCTCTGTTATCCTCCCGGCTCCATTCTCAGTCTCACTCTTTCTCACTCTCTGTTATCCTCCCGGCTCGGCTCTTCGTCTCACTCTTTCTCACTCTCTGTTACAATCCCGGCTCCACCCTCAGTCTCACTCTTTCTCACTCTCTGTTATAATCCCGGCTCCACTTTCAGTCTCACTCTTTCTCACTCTCTGTTATCACCCCAGCTCCGCTTTCAGTCTCACTCTTTCTCACTCTCTGTTATCCTCCCGGCTCCGCTCTCAGTCTCACTCTTTCTCACTCACTGTTATCCTCCCGGCTCCGCTCTCAGTCTCACTCTTTCTCACTCTGTTATACTCCCGGCTCCACTCTCAGTCTCACTCTTTTTCACTCTCTGTTATAATCCCGGCTCCGCTTTCAGTCTCGCTCTTTTCAATCTCTGTTATCCTCCCGGCTCCGCTCTCAGTCTCGCTCTTTCTCACTCTCTGTTATCCTCCAGGCTCCATTCTCAGTCTCACTCTTTCTCACTCTCTGTTATCCTCCAGGCTCCATTCTCAGTCTCACTCTTTCTCACTCTCTGTTATCCTCCCGGCTCCACTCGCAGTCTCACTCTTTCTCATTCTCTGTTATCCTCCCGGCTCCACTCTCAGTCTCACTCTTTCTCATTCTCTGTTATACTCCCGGCTCCACTCTCAGTCTCACTATTTCTAACTCTCTGTTATCCTCCCGGCTCCGCTCTCAGTCTCACTCTTTCTCACTCTCTGTTATCCTCCCAGCTCCACTCTCAGTCTCATGCTTTCTCACTCTCTGTTATACTCCCGGCTCCACTCTCAGTCTTCCTCTTTCTCGCTCTCTGTAATCCTACTGGCACCACTCTCAGTCTCGCTCTTTCTCACACTCTAGTTATACTCCCGGCTCCGCTCTCTGTCTCACTCTTTCTCACTCTCTGTTATACTCCCAGCTCCGTTCTCAGTCTCACTCTTTCTCACTCTCTGTTATCCTCCCGGCTGCTCTCTCAGTCTCACTCTTTCTCACTCTCTGTTATCCTCCCGGTCCACTCTCAGTCTCACTCTTTCTCACTCTCTGTTATCCTCCCGGTCCACTCTCAGTCTCACTCTTTCTCACTCTCTGTTATCCTCCCGGCTGGTCTCTCAGCCTCGCTCTTTCTCACTCTCTGTTATCCCCCCGGCTCCATTCTCAGTCTCACTCTTTCTCACTCTCTGTTATCCTCCCGGCTCAATTCTCAGTCTCACTCTTTCTCACTCTCTATTATCCTCCCGGCTCGGCTCTCTGTCTCACTCTTTCGCACACTCTATTTATACTCCCGGCTCCGCTCTCTGTCTCACTCTTTCTCACTCTCTGTTATACGCCCAGCTCCGTTCTCAGTCTCACTCATTCTCACTCTCTGTTATACTCCCGGCTCCGCTCTCAGCCTCACTCTTTCTCACTGTCTGTTATCCTCCCGGCTCCGCTCTCTGTCTCACTCTTTCTCACTCTCTGTTATACGCCCAGCTCCGTTCTCAGTCTCACTCTTTCTCACTCTCTGTTATACTCCCGGCTCCGCTCTCAGTCTCACTCTTTCTAACTCACTGTTATCCTCCCGGCTCCGCTCTCAGTCTCGCTCTTTCTCACTCTCTGTTATCCTCCCGGCTCCGCTCTCAGTCTCACTCTTTCTCACTCACTGTTATCCTCCCGGCTCCGCTCTCAGTCTCTCTCTTTCTCACTCTCTGTTATACTCCCAGCTCCACTCTCAGTCTCACACTTTCTCACTCTCTATTATCCTCCCGGATCCACTCTCAGCCTCGCTCTTTCTCACTCTCTATTATACTCCCGGCTCGGCTCTCTGTCTCACTCTTTCTCACTCTCTGTTATACTCACGTCTCCTCTCTCAGTCTCACTCTTTCTGACTCTCTATTATCCTTCCGGCTCCTCTCTCAGTCTCACTCTTTCTCACTCTCTGTTATCCTCCCGGCTCCACTCTCAGTCTCACTCTTTATCACTGTCTGTTATCTTCCCGGCTCCACTCTCAGTCTCACTCTTCTCACTCTCTGTTATCCTCCCGGCTCCACTCTCAGTCTCACTCTTTCTCACTCTCTGTTATCCTCCCGACTCCGCTCTCAGTCTCGCTCTTTCTCACTCTCTATTATCCTCCCCGCTCCACTCTCAGGCTCGCTCTTACTCACTCTGTTGTCCTCCCAGCTCCGTTCTCAGTCTCACTCTTTCTCACTCTCTATTATACCCCCGGCTCCACTCTCAGTCTCACTCTTTCTCACTCTCTGTTATCCTCCCGGTTCCTCTCTCAGTCTCACTCTTTCTCACTCTCTATTATACTCCCAGCTCCACTCTCAGTCTCACTCTTTCTCACTCTTTTACCATCCCGGCTCCGCTCTCAGTCTCGCTCTTTCTCACTCTCAATTATCCTCCCGGCTCCGCTCTCAGTCTCGCTCTTTCTCACTCTCTGTTATCACCCCGGCTCCGCTCTCAGCCTCGCTCTTCCTCAATCTCTGTTATACATCCGACTTCACTCTCAGTCTCGCTCTTTCTCACTCTCTGTTATCCTCCCGGCTCCGCTCTTCTCACTCTTTCTCACTCTCTGTTATCCTCCCGTCTCCGCTCTCAGTCTCCCTCTTTCTAACTCTCTGTTATACTCCCGGCTCCACTCTCAGTCTCACTCTTTCTCACTCTCTGTTATAATCCCGGCTCCACTTTCAGTCACGCTCTTTCTCACTCTCTGTTATCCTCCCGGCTCCGCTTTCAGTCTCTCTCTTTCTCACTCTCTGTTATCCTCCCAGCTCCACTCTCAGTCTCATGCTTTCTCACTCTCTGTTATAATCCCGGCTGGACTCTCAGCCTCGCTCTTTCTCACTCTCTGTTATCCTCCAGGCACCGCTCTCAGTCTCACTCATTCTCACTTTCTGTTATCCTCCCGGCTCCATTCTCAGTCTCACTCTTTCTCACTCTCTGTTATAATCCCGGCTCCACCCTCAGTCTCACTCTTTCTCACTCTCTGTTATAATCCCGGCTCCACTTTCAGTCTCACTCTTTCTCACTCTCTGTTATCACCCCGGCTCCGCTTTCAGTCTCACTCTTTCTCACTCTCTGTTATCCTCCCGGCTCCGCTCTCAGTCTCACTCTTTCTCACTCACTGTTATCCTCCCGGCTCCGCTCTCAGTCTCACTCTTTCTCACTCTGTTATACTCCCGGCTCCACTCTCAGTCTCACTC
This sequence comes from Scyliorhinus torazame, assembly GCF_047496885.1. Taxonomy (NCBI): domain Eukaryota; kingdom Metazoa; phylum Chordata; class Chondrichthyes; order Carcharhiniformes; family Scyliorhinidae; genus Scyliorhinus; species Scyliorhinus torazame. The sequence continues at coordinate 28,183,538 of NC_092712.1, forward strand.
TTTTTCACTCTCTGTTATAATCCCGGCTCCGTTTTCAGTCTCGCTCTTTTCAATCTCTGTTATCCTCGCGGCTCCGCTCTCAGTCTCGCTCTTTCTCACTCTCTGTTATCCTCCAGGCTCCGCTCTCAGTCTCACGCTTTCTCACTCTCTGTTATACTCCCGGCTCCACTCTCAGTCTCACTATTTCTCACTCTCTGTTATCCTCCCGGCTCCGCTCTCAGTCTCACTCTTTCTCACTCCCTGTTATCCTCCCGGCTCCACTCTCAGTCTCACTCTTTCTCACTCTCTGTTATCCTCCCGTCTCCACTCTCAGTCTCGCTCTTTCTCACTCTCTGTTATCCTCCCGGCTCCGCTCTCAGCCTCACTCTTTCTCACTCTCTGTTATCCTCCCGGCTCCGCTCTCAGTCTCGCTCTTTCTCACTCTCTGTTATACTCCCAGCTCCGCTCTCAGTCTCGCTCTTTCTCACTCTCTGTTATACTCCCAGCTCCGCTCTCAGTCTCGCTCTTTCTCACTCTCTGTTATACTCCCAGCTCCACTCTCAGTCTCACTCTTTCTCACTCTCTGTTATACTCCCAGCTCCACTCTCAGTCTCACTCTTTCTCACTCTCTGTTATCCTCCCAGCTCCACTCTCAGTCTCACTCTTTCTCACTCTCTGTTATACCCGCAGCTGCACTCTCAGTCTCACTCTTTCTCACTCTCTGTTATCCTCCCGGCTCCGCTCTCAGTCTCACTCTTTCTCACTCTCTGTTATACTCCCCGCTCCGCTCTCAGTCTCGCTCTTTCTCACTCTCTGTTATCCTCCCGGCTCCGCTCTCAGTCTCACTCTTTCTCACTCTCTGTTATACGCCCAGCTCCGTTCTCAGTCTCAGTCTTTCTCACTCTCTGTTATCCTCCCGGCTGGGCTCTCAGTCTCACTCTTTCTCACTCTCTGTTATACTCCCAGCTCCACTCTCAGTCTCACTCTTTCTCACTCTCTGTTATACTCCCAGCTCCGCTCTCAGTCTCACTCCTTCTCACTCTCTGTTATCCTCCCGGCTCCGCTCTCAGTCTTCCTCTTTCTCGCTCTCTGTAATCCTACTGGCACCACTCTCAGTCTCGCTCTTTCTCACACTCTAGTTATACTCCCGGCTCCGCTCTCTGTCTCACTCTTTCTCACTCTCTGTTATACTCCCGGCTCCACTCTCAGTCTTCCTCTTTCTCGCTCTCTGTAATCCTACTGGCACCACTCTCAGTCTCGCTCTTTCTCACACTCTAGTTATACTCCCGGCGCCGCTCTCAGTCTCACTCTTTCTCACTCTCTGTTATACTCCTGGCTCCACTCTCAGTTCTCCTCTTTCTCGCTCTCTGTAATCCTACTGGCACCACTCTCAGTCTCGCTCTTTCTCACACTCTAGTTATACTCCCGGCTCCGCTCTCTGTCTCAGACTTTATCCCTCTCTGTTATACTCCCGGCTCCGCTCTCAGTCTCACTCTTTCTCACTCTCTGTTATCCTCCCGGCTCCGCTCTCAGTCTCACTCTTTCTCACTCACAGTTATCCTCCCGGCTCCGCTCTCAGTCTCACTCTTTCTCACTCACTGTTATCCTCCCGGCTCCGCTCTCAGTCTCACTCTTTCTCACTCACTGTTATCCTCCCGGCTCCGCTCTCAGTCTCATGCTTTCTCACTCACAGTTATCCTCCCGGCTCCGCTCTCAGTCTCACTCTTTCTCACTCACTGTTATCCTCCCGGCTCCGCTCTCAGTCTCACTCTTTCTCACTCACAGTTATCCTCCCGGCTCCGCTCTCAGTCTCACTCTTTCTCACTCTCTGTTATACTCCCGGCTCCGCTCTCAGTCTCACTCTTTCTCACTCTCTGTTATACTCCCGGCTCCGCTCTCAGTCTCACTCTTTCTCACTCACTGTTATCCTCCCGGCTCCGCTCTCAGTCTCACTCTTTCTCACTCTCTGTTTTCCTCCCAGCTCCACTCTGTCTCTCTCTTTCTCACTCTCTGTTATCCTCCCGGCTGGGCTCTCAGCCTCACTCTTTCTCACTCTCTGTTATCCCCCAGGCACCGCTCTCAGTCTCACTCCTTCTCACTCTCTGTTATACTCCCGGCTCCACTCTCAGCCTCACTCTTTCTCACTCTCTGTTATACTCCCGGCTCCACTCTCTGTCTCACTCTTTCTCACTCTCTGTTATACTCCCGGCTCCGCTCTCAGCCTCACTCTTTCTCACTCACTGTTATCCTCCCGGCTCCACTCTCTGTCTCACTCTTTCTCACTCTCTGTTATACTCCCGGCTCCGCTCTCAGCCTCACTCTTTCTCACTCACTGTTATCCTCCCGGCTCCGCTCTCTGTCTCACTCTTTCTCACTCTCTGTTATACTCCCGGCTCCACTCTCTGTCTCACTCTTTCTCACTCTCTGTTATACTCCCGGCTCCTCTCTCAGCCTCACTCTTTCTCACTCTCTGTTATACTCCCGGCTCCGCTCTCAGCCTCACTCTTTCTCACTCACTGTTATCCTCCCGGCTCAGCTCTCAGTCTCACTCTTTCTCACTCTCTGTTATACTCCCGGCTCCGCTCTCAGTCTCACTCTTTCTCACTCTCTGTTATCCTCCCGGCTCCGCTCTCAGTCTCACACTTTCTCACTCACTGTTATCCTCCCGGCTCCGCTCTCAGTCTCACTCTTTCTCACTCACTGTTATCCTCCCGGCTCCTCTCTCAGTCTCGCTCTTTCTCACTCTCTGTTATACTCCCAGCTCCACTCTCAGTCTCACACTTTCTCACTCTCTATTATGCTCCCGGATCCGCTTTCAGTCTCACTCTTTCTCACTCTCTGTTATCCTCCCGGCTCCGCTCTCAGTCACACTCTTTCTCACTCACTGTTATCCTCCCGGCTCCGCTCTCAGTCTCACTCTTTCTCACTCTGTTATACGCCCGGCTCCACTCTCAGTCTCACTCTTTCTCACTCTCTGTTATCCTCCCGGCTCCGCTCTCAGTCTCGCTCTTTCTCACTCTCTGTTATCCTCCAGGCTCCGCTCTCAGTCTCACGCTTTCTCACTCTCTGTTATACTCCCGGCTCCACTCTCAGTCTCACTCTTTCTCACTCTCTGTTATCCTCCCCGCTCCGCTCTCAGTCTCGCTCTTTCTCACTCTCTGTTATCCTCCCGGCTGGACTCTCAGCCTCGCTCTTTCTCACTCTCTGTTATCCCCCAGGCATCGCTCTCAGTCTCACTCTTTCTCACTCTCTGTTATCCTCCCGGCTCGGCTCCCTGTCTCACTCTATCGCACACTCTATTTATACTCCCGGCTCCGCTCTCTGTCTCACTCTTTCTCACTCTCTGTTATACGCCCAGCTCCGTTCTCAGTCTCACTCTTTCTCACTCTCTGTTATACTCCCGGCTCCGCTCTCAGCCTCACTCTTTCTCACTGTCTGTTATCCTCCCGGCTCCGCTCTCAGTCTCGCTCTTTCTCACTCTCTGTTATATACCCGGCTCCGCTCTCAGTCTCACTCTTTCTCACTCTCTGTTATCCTCCCGGCTCCACTCTCAGTCTTCCTCTTTCTCGCTCTCTGTAATCCTACTGGCACCACTCTCAGTCTCGCTCTTTCTCAGACTCTAGTTATACTCCCGGCTCCGCTCTCAGTCTCACTCTTTCTCACTCTCTGTTATCCTCCCGGCTCCACTCTAAGTTTCACTCTTTCTCTCTCTCTGTTATCCTCCCGTCTCCACTCTCAGTCTCGCTCTTTCTCACTCTCTGTTATCCTCCCGGCTCCGCTCTCAGACTCACTCTTTCTCACTCTCTGTTATCCTCCCGGCTCCGCTCTCAGTCTCGCTCTTTCTCACTCTCTGTTATCCTCCCGGCTCCGCTCTCAGTCTCACTCTTTCTCACTCTCTGTTTTCCTCCCGGCTCCGCTCTCAGTCTCACTCTTTCTCACTCTCTGTTTTCCTCCCAGCTCCACTCTGTCTCACTCTTTCTCACTCTCCGTTATCCTCCCGGCTGGACTCTCAGCCTCACTCTTTCTCACTCTCTATTATCCTCCCGTCTCGGCTGTCTGTCTCACTCTTTCTCACTCTCTGTTATACTCCCGGCTCCGCTCTCAGTCTCACTCTTTCTCACTCACTGTTATCCTCCCGGCTCCGCTCTCAGTCTCGCTCTTTCTCACTCTCTGTTATCCTCCCGGCTCCGCTCTCAGTCTCACTCTTTCTCACTCTCTGTTATCCTGCCGGCTCCGCTCTCAGTCTCACTCTTTCTCACTCCCTGTTATCCTCCCGGCTCCACTCTCAGTCTCACTCTTTCTCACTCTCTGTTATCCTCCCGTCTCCACTCTCAGTCTCGCTCTTTCTCACTCTCTGTTATCCTCCCGGCTCCGCTCTCAGCCTCACTCTTTCTCACTCTCTGTTATCCTCCCGGCTCCGCTCTCAGTCTCGCTCTTTCTCACTCTCTGTTATACTCCCAGCTCCGCTCTCAGTCTCGCTCTTTCTCACTCTCTGTTATACTCCCAGCTCCGCTCTCAGTCTCGCTCTTTCTCACTCTCTGTTATACTCCCAGCTCCACTCTCAGTCTCACTCTTTCTCACTCTCTGTTATACTCCCAGCTCCACTCTCAGTCTCACTCTTTCTCACTCTCTGTTATCCTCCCAGCTCCACTCTCAGTCTCACTCTTTCTCACTCTCTGTTATACTCCCAGCTCCACTCTCAGTCTCACTATTTCTCACTCTCTGTTATCCTCCCGGCTCCGCTCTCAGTCTCACTCTTTCTCACTCTCTGTTATACTCCCCGCTCCGCTCTCAGTCTCGCTCTTTCTCACTCTCTGTTATCCTCCCGGCTCCGCTCTCAGTCTCACTCTTTCTCACTCTCTGTTATCCTCCCGGCTGGGCTCTCAGTCTCACTCTTTCTCACTCTCTGTTATCCTCCCGGCTGGGCTCTCAGTCTCACTCTTTCTCACTCTCTGTTATACTCCCAGCTCCACTCTCAGTCTCAGTCTTTCTCACTCTCTGTTATACTCCCAGCTCCGCTCTCAGTCTCACTCCTTCTCACTCTCTGTTATCCTCCCGGCTCCGCTCTCAGTCTTCCTCTTTCTCGCTCTCTGTAATCCTACTGGCACCACTCTCAGTCTCGCTCTTTCTCACACTCTAGTTATACTCCCGGCTCCGCTCTCTGTCTCACTCTTTCTCACTCTCTGTTATACTCCCGGCTCCACTCTCAGACTTCCTCTTTCTCGCTCTCTGTAATCCTACTGGCACCACTCTCAGTCTCGCTCTTTCTCACACTCTAGTTATACGCCCGGCTCCGCTCTCTGTCTCACTCTTTCTCACTCTCTGTTATACTCCCGGCTCCACTCTCAGTCTTCCTCTTTCTCGCTCTCTGTAATCCTACTGGCACCACTCTCAGTCTCGCTCTTTCTCACACTCTAGTTATACTCCCGGCTCCGCTCTCAGTCTCACTCTTTCTCACTCTCTGTTATACTCCCGGCTCCGCTCTCAGCCTCACTCTTTCTCACTGTCTGTTATCCTCTCGGCTCCGCTCTCAGTCTCACTCTTTCTCACTCACTGTTATCCTCCCGGCTCCGCTCTCAGTCTCACTCTTTCTCACTCACAGTTATCCTCCCGGCTCCGCTCTCAGTCTCACTCTTTCTCACTCTCTATTATCCTCCCGGCTCCACTCTCAGTCTCGCTCTTTCTCACTCTCTGTTATCCTCCCGGCTCCGCTCTCAGTCTCGCTCTTTCTCACTCTCTGTTATCCTCCCGGCTCCGCTCTCAGTCTCACTCTTTCTCACTCTCTATTATCCTCCCGGCTCCGCTCTCAGTCTCACTCTTTCTCACTCTCTGTTATACTCCCGGCTCCACTCTCAGTCTCGCTCTTTCTCACTCTCTGTTATACTCCCGGCTCCGCTCTCAGTCTCACTCTTTCTCACTCTCTGTTATCCTCCCGGCTCCGCTCTCAGTCTCACTCTTTCTCACTCACAGTTATCCTCCCGGCTCCGCTCTCAGTCTCACTCTTTCTCACTCACTGTTATCCTCCCGGCTCCGCTCTCAGTCTCACTCTTTCTCACTCACTGTTATCCTCCCGGCTCCGCTCTCAGCCTCACTCTTTCTCACTCACAGTTATCCTCCCGGCTCCGCTCTCAGTCTCACTCTTTCTCACTCACTGTTATCCTCCCGGCTCCGCTCTCAGTCTCACTCTTTCTCACTCACAGTTATCCTCCCGGCTCCGCTCTCAGTCTCACTCTTTCCCACTCTCTGTTATCCTCCCGGCTCCGCTCTCAGTCTCACTCTTTCTCACTCTCTGTTATACTCCCGGCTCCGCTCTCAGTCTCACTCTTTCTCACTCTCTGTTATACTCCCGGCTCCGCTCTCAGTCTCACTCTTTCTCACTCACTGTTATCCTCCCGGCTCCGCTCTCAGTCTCACTCTTTCTCACTCTCTGTTATACTCCCGGCTCCACTCTCAGTCTCACTCTTTCTCACTCACTGTTATCCTCCCGGCTCCGCTCTCAGTCTCACTCTTTCTCACTCACTGTTATCCTCCCGGCTCCTCTCTCAGTCTCGCTCTTTCTCACTCTCTGTTATACTCCCGGCTCCGCTCTCAGTCTCTCTCTTTCTCACTCTCTGTTATACTCCCAGCTCCACTCTCAGTCTCACACTTTCTCACTCTCTATTATGCTCCCGGATCCGCTCTCAGCCTCGCTCTTTCTCACTCTCTGTTATCCTCCCGGCTCCGCTCTCAGTCTCACTCTTTCTCACTCTCTGTTATACTCCCGGCTCCGCTCTCAGTCTCACTCTTTCTCACTCACTGTTATCCTCCCGGCTCCGCTCTCAGTCTCACTCTTTCTCACTCACTGTTATCCTCCCGGCTCCTCTCTCAGTCTCGCTCTTTCTAACTCTCTATTATACTCCCGGCTCGGCTCTCTGTCTCACTCTTTCTCACTCTCTGTTATACTCCCGTCTCCTCTCTCAGTCTCACTCTTTCTCACTCTCTATTATCCTTCCGGCTCCTCTCTCAGACTCACTCTTTCTCACTCTCTGTTATCCTCCCGGCTCCACTCTCAGTCTCACTCTTTATCACTGTCTGCTTTCTTCCCGGCTCCACTCTCTGTCTCACTCTTCTCACTCTCAATTATCCTCCCGGCTCCACTCTCAGTCTCACTCTTTCTCACTCTCTATTATCCTCCCCGCTCCACTCTCAGGCTCGCTCTTTCTCACTCTGTTGTCCTCCCAGCTCCGTTCTCAGTCTCACTCTTTCTCACTCTCTATTATACCCCCGGCTCCACTCTCAGTCTCACGCTTTCTCACTCTCTGTTATCCTCCCGGCTCCTCTCTCAGTCTCACTCTTTCTCACTCTCTATTATACCCCCGGCTCCACTCTCAGTCTCGCTCTTTCTCACTCTCTGTTATCCTCCCGTCTCCACTCTCAGTCTCGCTCTTTCTCACTCTCTGTTATCCTCCCGGCTCCACTCTCAGTCTCGCTCTTTCTCACTCTCTGTTATCCTCCCGGCTCCGCTCTCAGTCTCGCTCTTTCTCACTCTCTGTTATCCTCCCGGCTCCACTCTCAGTCTCGCTCTTTCTCACTCTCTGTTATCCTCCCGGCTCCGCTCTCAGTCTCGCTCTTTCTCACTCTCTGTTATCCTCCCGGCTCCACTCTCAGTCTCGCTCTTTCTCACTCTCTATTATCCTCCCGGCTCCGCTCTCAGCCTCACTCTTTCTCACTCTTTATTATGCTCCCCGCTCTGCTCTCAGACTCACTCTTTCTCACTCTCTGTTATCCTCCCGGCTCCGCTCTCAGTCTCGCTCTTTCTCACTCTCTGTTATACTCCCAGCTCCGCTCTCAGTCTCGCTCTTTCTCACTCTCTGTTATACTCCCAGCTCCGCTCTCAGTCTCGCTCTTTCTCACTCTCTGTTATACTCCCAGCTCCACTCTCAGTCTCACTCTTTCTCACTCTCTGTTATCCTCCCAGCTCCTCTCTCAGTCTCGTTCTTTCTCACTCTCTGTTATACTCCCAGCTCCACTCTCAGTCTCACTCTTTCTCACTCTCTGTTATACTCCCAGCTCCGCTCTCAGTCTCGCTCTTTCTCACTCTCTGTTATCCTCCCGGCTCCGCTCTCAGTCTCACTCTTTCTCACTCTCTGTTTTCCTCCCAGCTCCACTCTGTCTCTCTCTTTCTCACTCTCTGTTATCCTCCCGGCTGGACTCTCAGCCTCACTCTTTCTCACTCTCTGTTATCCCCCAGGCACCGCTCTCAGTCTCACTCTTTCTCACTCTCTGTTATAATCCCGGCTCCACTCTCTGTCTCACTCTTTCTCACTCTCTGTTATCCTCCCGGCTCCATTCTCAGTCTCTCTCTTTCTCACTCTCTGTTATCCCCCAGGCACCGCTCTCAGTCTCACTCTTTCTCACTCTCTGTTATCCCCCAGGCACCGCTCTCAGTCTCACTCTTTCTCACTCTCTGTTATAATCCCGGCTCCACTCTCTGTCTCACTCTTTCTCACTCTCTGTTATCCTCCCGGCTCCATTCTCAGTCTCTCTCTTTCTCACTCTCTGTTATCCCCCAGGCACCGCTCACTGTCTCACTCTTTCTCACTCTCTGTTATCCCCCAGGCACCGCTCTCAGTCTCACTCTTTCTCACTCTCTGTTATCCCCCAGGCACCGCTCTCAGTCTCACTCTTTCTCACTCTCTGTTATAATCCCGGCTCCACTCTCAGTCTCACTCTTTCTCACTCTCTATTATCCTCCCGGCTCGGCTCTCTGTCTCACTTTATCTCACTCTCTATTATACTCCCGGCTCCGCTCTCAGCCTCACTCGTTCTCACTGTCTGTTACCTCCCGGCTCCGCTCTCAGTCTCGCTCTTTCTCACTCTCTGTTATACTCCCGGCTCCACTCTCAGTCTTCCTCTTTCTCGCTCTCTGTAATCCTACTGGCACCACTCTCAGTCTCGCTCTTTCTCACACTCTAGTTATACTCCCGGCTCCACTCTCAGACTCACTCTTTCTCACTCTCTGTTATACGCCCAGCTCCGCTCTCAGCCTCACTCTTTCTCACTGTCTGTTATCCTCCCGGCTCTGCTCTCAGCCTCACTCTTTCTCACTGTCTGTTATCCTCCCGGCTCCGCTCTCAGTCTCACACTTTCTCACTCACAGTTATCCTGCCGGCTCCGCTCTCAGTTTCGCTCTTTCTCACTCTCTGTTATACTCCCGGCTCCGCTCTCAGTCTCACTCTTTCTAACTCACTGTTATCCTCCCAGCTCCGCTCTCAGTCTCGCTCTTTCTCACTCTCTGTTATCCTCCCGGCTCCGCTCTCAGTCTCACTCTTTCTCACTCACTGTTATCCTCCCGGCTCCGCTCTCGGTCTCGCTCTTTCTCACTCGCTGTTATACTCCCGGCTCTGCTCTCAGTCTCTCTCTTTCTCACTCTCTGTTATACTCCCAGCTCCACTCTCAGTCTCACACTTTCTCACTCTCTATTATCCTCCCGGATCCGCTCTCAGCCTCGCTCTTTCTCACTCTCTATTATACTCCCGGCTCGGCTCTCTGTCTCACTCTTTCTCACTCTCTGTTATACTCCCGTCTCCTCTCTCAGTCTCACTGATTCTCACTCTCTATTATCCTTCCGGCTCCTCTCTCAGTCTCACTCTTTCTCACTCTCTGTTATCCTCCCGGCTCCACTCTCAGTCTCACTCTTTCTCACTCTCTGTTATCCTCCCGACTCCGCTCTCAGTCTCGCTCTTACTCAATCTCTATTATCCTCCCCGCTCCACTCTCAGGCTCGCTCTTTCTCACTCAGTTGTCCTCCCAGCTCCGTTCTCAGTCTCACTCTTTCTCACTCTCTATTATACCCCCGGCTCCACTCTCAGTCTCACTCTTTCTCACTCTCTGTTATCCTCCCGGCTTCTCTCTCAGTCTCACTCTTTCTCACTCTCTATTATACTCCCGGCTCCACTCTCAGTCTCACTCTTTCTCACTCTTTTACCATCCCGGCTCCGCTCTCAGTCTCGCTCTTTCTCACTCTCGATTATCCTCCCGGCTCCGCTCTCAGCCTCGCTCTTCCTCAATCTCTGTTATACATCCGACTTCACTCTCAGTCTCGCTCTTTGTCACTCTCTGTTATCCTCCCGGCTCCGCTCTTCTCACTCTTTCTCACTCTCTGTTATCCTCCCGTCTCCGCTCTCAGTCTCACTCTTTCTAACTCTCTGTTATACTCCCGGCTCCACTCTCAGTCTCACTCTTTCTCACTATCTGTTATAATCCCGGCTCCACTTTCAGTCTCGCTCTTTCTCACTCTCTGTTATCCTCCCGGCTCCGCTTTCAGTCTCACTCTTTCTCACTCTCTGTTATCCTCCCAGCTCCACTCTCAGTCTCATGCTTTCTCACTCTCTGTTATAATCCCGGCTGGACTCTCAGCCTCGCTCTTTCTCACTCTCTGTTATCCTCCAGGCACCGCTCTCAGTCTCACTCTTTCTCACTCTCTGTTATCCTCCCGGCTCGGCTCTCAGTCTCACTCTTTCTCACACTCTGTTATAATCCCGGCTCCACCCTCAGTCTCACTCTTTCTCACTCTCTGTTATAATCCCGGCTCCACCCTCAGTCTCACTCTTTCTCACTCTCTGTTATAATCCCGGCTCCACTTTCAGTCTCACTCTTTCTCACTCTCTGTTATCACCCCGGCTCCGCTTTCAGTCTCACTCTTTCTCACTCTCTGTTATCCTCCCGGCTCCGCTCTCAGTCTCACTCTTTCTCACTCACTGTTATCCTCCCGGCTCCGCTCTCAGTCTCACTCTTTCTCACTCTGTTATACTCCCGGCACCACTCTCAGTCTCACTCTATCTCACTCTCTGTTATAATCCCGGCTCCGCTTTCAGTCTCGCTCTTTTCACTCTCTGTTATCCTCCCGGCTCCGCTCTCAGTCTCGCTCTTTCTCACTCTCTGTTATCCTCCAGGCTCCGCTCTCAGTCTCACTCTTTCTCACTCTCTGTTATCCTCCCGGCTCCACTCTCAGTCTCACTCTTTCTCACTCTCTGTTATCCTCCCCGCTCCGCTCTCAGTCTCGCTCTTTCTCACTCTCTGTTATCCTCCCGGCATCGCTCTCAGTCTCACTCTTTCTCACTCTCTGTTATCCTCCCGGCTCCATTCTCAGTCTCACTCTTTCTCACTCTCTATTATCCTCCCCGCTCCGCTCTCAGTCTCACTCTTTCTCACTCTCTGTTATCCTCCCCGCTCCGCTCTCAGTCTCGCTCTTTCTCACTCTCTGTTATCCCCCAGGCATCGCTCTCAGTCTCACTCTTTCTCACTCTCTGTTATCCTCCCGGCTCCATTCTCAGTCTCACTCTTTCTCACTCTCTATTATCCTCCCGGCTCGGCTCTCTGTCTCACTCTTTCGCACACTCTATTTATACTCCAGGCTCCGCTCTCTGTCTCACTCTTTCTCACTCTCTGTTATACGCCCAGCTCCGTTCTCAGTCTCACTCTTTCTCACTCTCTGTTATACTCCCGGCTCCGCTCTCAGCCTCACACTTTCTCACTGTCTGTTATCCTCCCGGCTCCGCTCTCAGTCTCGCTCTTTCTCACTCTCTGTTATATACCCGGCTCCGCTCTCAGTCTCACTCTTTCTCGCTCTCTGTAATCCTACTGGCACCACTCTCAGTCTCGCTCTTTCTCACACTCTAGTTATACTCCGGGCTCCGCTCTCAGTCTCACTCTTTCTCACTCTCTGTTATCCTCCCGGCTCCACTCTAAGTTTCACTCTTTCTCACTCTCTGTTATCCTCCAGACTCCACTCTAAGTCTCACTCTTTCTCACTCTCTGTTATCCTCCCGGCTCCGCTCTCAGTCCCCCTCTATCTCACTCTCTGTTATCCTCCCGGCTCCGCTCTCAGTCTCACTCTTTCTCACTCTCTGTTATCCTCCCGGCTCCGCTCTCAGTCTCACTCTTTCTCACTCTCTGTTTTCCTCCCAGCTCCACTCTGTCTCACTCTTTCTCACTCTCCGTTATCCTCCCGGCTGGACTCTCAGCCTCACTCTTTCTCACTCTCTATTATCCTCCCGGCTCGGCTGTCTGTCTCACTCTTTCTCACTCTCTGTTATACTCCCGGCTCCGCTCTCAGTCTCACTCTTTCTCACTCTCTGTTATCCTCCCGGCTCCGCTCTCAGTCTCGCTCTTTCTCACTCTCTGTTATCCTGCCGGCTCCGCTCTCAGTCTCACTCTTTCTCACTCCCTGTTATCCTCCCGGCTCCACTCTCAGTCTCACTCTTTCTCACTCTCTGTTATCCTCCCGTCTGCACTCTCAGTCTCGCTCTTTCTCACTCTCTGTTATCCTCCCGGCTCCGCTCTCAGTCTCACTCTTTCTCACTGTCTGTTATCCTGCCGGCTCCACTCTCAGTCTCACTCTTTCTCACTCTCTGTTATCCTCCCGGCTCCGCTCTCAGACTCACTCTTTCTCACTCTCTGTTATCCTCCCGGCTCCGCTCTCAGTCTCGCTCTTTCTCACTCTCTGTTATCCTCCCGGCTCCGCTCTCAGTCTCACTCTTTCTCACTCACTGTTATCCTCCCGGATCCGCTCTCAGTCTCACTCTTTCTCACTCTCTGTTATCCCCCAGGCATCGCTCTCAGTCTCACTCTTTCACACTCTCTGTTATACTCCCGGCACCACTCTCAGTCTCACTCTATCTCACTCTCTGTTATAATCCCGGCTCCGCTTTCAGTCTCGCTCTTTTCACTCTCTGTTATCCTCCCGGCTCCGCTCTCAGTCTCGCTCTTTCTCACTCTCTGTTATCCTCCAGGCTCCGCTCTCAGTCTCACTCTTTCTCACTCTCTGTTATCCTCCCGGCTCCACTCTCAGTCTCACTCTTTTTCACTCTCTGTTATCCTCCCCGCTCCGCTCTCAGTCTCGCTCTTTCTCACTCTCTGTTATCCTCCCGGCTGGACTCTCAGCCTCGCTCTTTCTCACTCTCTGTTATCCCCCAGGCATCGCTCTCAGTCTCACTCTTTCTCACTCTCTGTTATCCTCCCGGCTCCATTCTCAGTCTCACTCTTTCTCACTCTCTATTATCCTCCCGGCTCGGCTCTCTGTCTCACTCTTTCGCACACTCTATTTATACTCCCGGCTCCGCTCTCTGTCTCACTCTTTCTCACTCTCTGTTATACGCCCAGCTCCGCTCTCTGTCTCGCTCTTTCTCACTCTCTGTTATACTCCCGGCTCCGCTCTCAGCCTCACTCTTTTTCACTCCCTGTTATATACCCGGCTCCGCTCTCAGTCTCATGCTTTCTCACTCTCTGTTATACTCCCGGCTCCACTCTCAGTCTTCCTCTTTCTCGCTCTCTGTAATCCTACTGGCACCACTCTCAGTCTCGCTCTTTCCCACACTCTAGTTATACTCCGGGCTCCGCTCTCAGTCTCACTCTTTCTCACTCTCTGTTATCCTCCAGTCTCCACTCTCAGTCTCGCTCTTTCTCACTCTCTGTTATCCTCCCGGCTCCGCTCTCAGACTCACTCTTTCTCACTCTCTGTTATCCTCCCGGCTCCGCTCTCAGTCTCGCTCTATCTCACTCTCTGTTATCCTCCCGGCTCCGCTCTCAGTCTCACTCTTTCTCACTCTCTGTTTTCCTCCCAGCTCCACTCTGTCTCACTCTTTCTCACTCTCCGTTATCCTCCCGGCTGGACTCTCAGCCTCACTCTTTCTCACTCTCTATTATCCTCCCGGCTCGGCTGTCTGTCTCACTCTTTCTCACTCTCTGTTATACTCCCGGCTCCGCTCTCAGTCTCGCTCTTTCTCACTCTCTATTATCCTCCCGGCTCGGCTGTCTGTCTCACTCTTTCTCACTCTCTGTTATACTCCCGGCTCCACTCTCAGTTTCACTCTTTCTCACTCACTGTTATCCTCCCGGCTCCGCTCTCAGTCTAGCTCTTTCTCACTCTCTGTTATCCTCCCGGCTCCGCTCTCAGTCTCACTCTTTCTCACTCTCTGTTATCCTCCCGGCTCCGCTCTCAGTCTCACTCTTTCTCACTCCCTGTTATCCTCCCGGCTCCACTCTCAGTCTCACTCTTTCTCACTCTCTGTTATCCTCCCGTCTGCACTCTCAGTCTCGCTCTTTCTCACTCTCTGTTATCCTCCCGGCTCCGCTCTCAGACTCACTCTTTCTCACTCTCTGTTATCCTCCCGGCTCCGCTCTCAGACTCACTCTTTCTCACTCTCTGTTATCCTCCCGGCTCCGCTCTCAGTCTCGCTCTATCTCACTCTCTGTTATCCTCCCGGCTCCGCTCTCAGTCTCACTCTTTCTCACTCACTGTTATCCTCCCGGCTCCGCTCTCAGTCTCGCTCTTTCTCACTCTCTGTTATCCTGCCGGCTCCGCTCTCAGTCTCACTCTTTCTCACTCCCTGTTATCCTCCCGGCTCCACTCTCAGTCTCACTCTTTCTCACTCTCTGTTATCCTCCCGTCTGCACTCTCAGTCTCGCTCTTTCTCACTCTCTGTTATCCTCCCGGCTCCGCTCTCAGTCTCACTCTTTCTCACTGTCTGTTATCCTGCCGGCTCCGCTCTCAGTCTCACTCTTTCTCACTCCCTGTTATCCTCCCGGCTCCACTCTCAGTCTCCCTCTTTCTCACTCTCTGTTATCCTCCCGTCTGCACTCTCAGTCTCGCTCTTTCTCACTCACTGTTATCCTCCCGGCTCCGCTCTCAGTCTCACTCTTTTTCACTCACTGTTATCCTCCCGGCTCCGCTCTCAGTCTCACTCTTTCTCACTCTGTTATACTCCCGGCACCACTCTCAGTCTCACTCTATCTCACTCTCTGTTATAATCCCGGCTCCGCTTTCAGTCTCGCTCTTTTCACTCTCTGTTATCCTCCCGGCTCCGCTCTCAGTCTCGCTCTTTCTCACTCTCTGTTATCCTCCAGGCTCCGCTCTCAGTATCACTCTTTCTCACTCTCTGTTATCCTCCCGGCTCCATTCTCAGTCTCACTCTTTCTCACTCTCTATTATCCTCCCGGCTCGGCTCTCTGTCTCACTCTTTCGCACACTCTATTTATACTCCCGGCTCCGCTCTCTGTCTCACTCTTTCTCACTCTCTGTTATACGCCCAGCTCCGTTCTCAGTCTCACTCTTTCTCACTCTCTGTTATCCTCCCGGCTCCGCTCTCAGTCTCGCTCTTTCTCACTCTCTGTTATATACCCGGCTCCGCTCTCAGTCTCATGATTTCTCACTCTCTGTTATACTCCCGGCTCCACTCTCAGTCTTCCTCTTTCTCGCTCTCTGTAATCCTACTGGCACCACTCTCAGTCTCGCTCTTTCTCACACTCTAGTTATACTCCGGGCTCCGCTCTCAGTCTCACTCTTTCTCACTCTCTGTTATCCTCCCGGCTCCACTCTAAGTTTCACTCTTTCTCACTCTCTGTTATCCTCCAGTCTCCACTCTCAGTCTCGCTCTTTCTCACTCTCTGTTATCCTCCCGGCTCCGCTCTCAGACTCACTCTTTCTCACTCTCTGTTATCCTCCCGGCTCCGCTCTCAGTCTCGCTCTATCTCACTCTCTGTTATCCTCCCGGCTCCGCTCTCAGTCTCACTCTTTCTCACTCTCTGTTATCCTCCCGGCTCCGCTCTCAGTCTCACTCTTTCTCACTCTCTGTTTTCCTCCCAGCTCCACTCTGTCTCACTCTTTCTCACTCTCCGTTATCCTCCCGGCTGGACTCTCAGCCTCACTCTTTCTCACTCTCTATTATCCTCCCGGCTCGGCTGTCTGTCTCACTCTTTCTCACTCTCTGTTATACTCCCGGCTCCGCTCTCAGTCTCACTCTTTCTCACTCACTGTTATCCTCCCGGCTCCGCTCTCAGTCTCGCTCTTTCTCACTCTCTGTTATCCTCCCGGCTCCGCTCTCAGTCTCACTCTTTCTCACTCTCTGTTATCCTCCCGGCTCCGCTCTCAGTCTCACTCTTTCTCACTCCCTGTTATCCTCCCGGCTCCACTCTCAGTCTCACTCTTTCTCACTCTCTGTTATCCTCCCGTCTGCACTCTCAGTCTCGCTCTTTCTCACTCTCTGTTATCCTCCCGGCTCCGCTCTCAGACTCACTCTTTCTCACTCTCTGTTATCCTCCCGGCTCCGCTCTCAGTCTCGCTCTTTCTCACTCTCTGTTATACTCCCAGCTCCGCTCTCAGTCTCGCTCTTTATCACTCTCTGTTATACTTCCAGCTCCACTCTCAGTCTCACTCTTTCTCACTCTCTTTTATCCTCCCAGCTCCGCTCTCAATCTCGTTCTTTCTCACTCTCTGTTATACTCCCAGCTCCACTCTCAGTCTCACTCTTTCTCACTCTCTGTTATCCTCCCGGCTCCGCTCTCAGTCTCACTCTTTCTCACTCTCTGTTTTCCTCCCAGCTCCACTCTGTCTCTCTCTTTCTCACTCTCTGTTATCCTCCCGGCTGGGCTCTCAGCCTCACTCTTTCGCACACTCTATTTATACTCACGGCTCCACTCTCAGTCACACTCTTTCTCACTCTCTGTTATACTCCCGGCTCCGCTCTCAGCCTCACTCTTTCTCACTCACTGTTATCCTCCCGGCTCCGCTCTCAGTCTCGCTCTTTCTCACTCTCTGTTATCCTCCCGGCTCCGCTCTCAGTCTCACTCTTTCTCACTCTCTGTTATCCTCCCGGCTCCGCTCTCAGTCTCACTCTTTCTCACTCCCTGTTATCCTCCCGGCTCCACTCTCAGTCTCACTCTTTCTCACTCTCTGTTATCCTCCCGTCTCCACGCTCAGTCTCGCTCTTTCTCACTCTCTGTTATCCTCCCGGCTCCGCTCTCAGACTCACTCTTTCTCACTCTCTGTTATCCTCCCGGCTCCGCTCTCAGTCTCGCTCTTTCTCACTCTCTGTTATACTCCCAGCTCCGCTCTCAGTCTCGCTCTTTCTCACTCTCTGTTATACTCCCAGCTCCGCTCTCAGTCTCGCTCTTTCTCACTCTCTGTTATACTCCCGGCTCCACTCTCAGTCTCACTCTTTCTCATTCTCTGTTATCCTCCCGGCTCCACTCTCAGTCTCACTCTTTCTCATTCTCTGTTATCCTCCCGGCTCCATTCTCAGTCTCACTCTTTCTCACTCTCTATTGTCCTCCCGGCTCGGCTCTCTGTCTCACACTTTCTCACTCTCTGTTATACTCCCGGCTCCGCTCTCAGCCTCACTCTTTCTCACTGTCTGTTTTATCACGGCTCCGCTCTCAGTCTTGCTCTTTCTCACACTCTGTTATACTCCCGGCTCCACTCTCAGTCTTCCTCTTTCTCGCTCTCTGTAATCCTACTGGCACCACTCTCAGTCTCGCTCTTTCTCACACTCTAGTTATACTCCCGGCTCCGCTCTCTGTCTCACTCGTTCTCACTCTCTGTTTTACGCCCAGCTCCGTTCTCAGTCTCACTCTTTCTCACTCTCTGTTCTTCTCCCGGCTCCGCTCTCAGCCTCATTCTTTCTCACTGTCTGTTATCCTCCCGGCTCCGCTCTCAGTCTCACACTTTCTCACTCTCTGCTATCCTCCCGGTTCCGCTCTCAGTCTCGCTCTTTCTCACTCTCTGTTATACTCCCGGCTCCGCTCTCAGTCTCTCTCTTTCTCACTCTCTGTTATACTGCCAGCTCCGCTCTCAGTCTCGCTCTTTCTCACTCTCTGTTATCCTCCCGGCTCCACTCTCAGTCTCGCTCTTTCTCACTCTCTGTTATCCTCCCGGCTCCGCTCTCAGTCTCACTCTTTCTCACTCTCTGTTATACTCCCGGCTCCGCTCTCAGTCTCTCTCTTTCTCACTCTCTGTTATCCTCCCAGCTCCACTCTCAGTCTTGCTCTTTCTCACTCTCTATTATCCTCCCGGCTCCGCTCTCAGCCTCACTCTTTCTCACTCTCTATTATACTCCCGGCTCCACTCTCAGACTCACTCTTTCTCACTCTCTGTTAAAGTCCCGCCTCCACTCTCAGTATCCCTCTTTCTCACTCTCTATTATCCTTCCGTCTCCTCTCTCAGTCTCACTCTTTCTCACTGTCTGTTACCCTCCGGGCTCCGCTCACAGACTCACTCTTTCTCACTCTCTGCTATCCTACCGGCTCCGCTCTCAGTCTCACTCTTTCTCACTCTCTGTTATCCTCCCGGCTCCACTCTCAGTCTCACTCTTTCTCACTCTCTGTTATCCTCCAGGCTCCGCTCTCAGTCTCACTCTTTCTCACTCTCTGTTATACTCCCGTCTCCCCTCTCAGTCTCACTCTTTCTCATTCTCTGTTATCCTCCCGTCTCCGCTCACAGTCTCACTCTTTCTCACTCTCTGTTATACTCCCGGATCCACTCTCAGTCTCACTCTTTCTCACTCTCTGTTATAATCCCGGCTCCACTTTCAGTCTCGCTCTTTCTCACTCTCTATTATCCTCCCCGCTCCGCTCTCAGGCTCGCTCTTTCTCACTCTCTGTTATCCTCCCGGCTCCGCTCTCAGACTCACTCTTTCTCACTCACTGTTATCCTCCCGGCTCCGCTCTCAGTCTCGCTCTTTCTCACTCTCTGTTATCCTCCCGGCTCCGCTCTCAGTCTCACTCTTTCTCACTCTCTGTTATCCTCCCGGCTCCGCTCTCAGTCTCACTCTTTCTCACTCCCTGTTATCCTCCCGGCTCCACTCTCAGTCTCACTCTTTCTCACTCTCTGTTATCCTCCCGTCTGCACTCTCAGTCTCGCTCTTTCTCACTCTCTGTTATCCTCCCAGCTCCGCTCTCAGACTCACTCTTTCTCACTCTCTGTTATCCTCCCGGCTCCGCTCTCAGTCTCGCTCTTTCTCACTCTCTGTTATACTCTCAGCTCCGCTCTCAGTCTCGCTCTTTATCACTCTCTGTTATACTTCCAGCTCCACTCTCAGTCTCACTCTTTCTCACTCTCTTTTATCCTCCCAGCTCCGCTCTCAATCTCGTTCTTTCTCACTCTCTGTTATACTCCCAGCTCCACTCTCAGTCTCACTCTTTCTCACTCTCTGTTATCCTCCCGGCTCCGCTCTCAGTCTCACTCTTTCTCACTCTCTGTTTTCCTCCCAGCTCCACTCTGTCTCTCTCTTTCTCACTCTCTGTTATCCTCCCGGCTGGGCTCTCAGCCTCACTCTTTCTCACTCTCTGTTATCCCCCAGGCACCGCTCTCAGTCTCACTCTTTCTCACTCTCTGTTATCCTCCCGGCTCCTTTCTCAGTCTCACTCTTTCTCACTCTCTATTGTCCTCCCGGCTCGGCTCTCTGTCTCACTCTTTCGCACACTCTATTTATACTCACGGCTCCACTCTCAGTCACACTCTTTCTCACTCTCTGTTATACTCCCGGCTCCGCTCTCAGCCTCACTCTTTCTCACTCACTGTTATCCTCCCGGCTCCGCTCTCAGTCTCGCTCTTTCTCACTCTCTGTTATCCTCCCGGCTCCGCTCTCAGTCTCACTCTTTCTCACTCTCTGTTATCCTCCCGGCTCCGCTCTCAGTCTCACTCTTTCTCACTCCCTGTTATCCTCTCGGCTCCACTCTCAGTCTCACTCTTTCTCACTCTCTGTTATCCTCCCGTCTCCACTCTCAGTCTCGCTCTTTCTCACTCTCTGTTATCCTCCCGGCTCCGCTCTCAGACTCACTCTTTCTCACTCTCTGTTATCCTCCCGGCTCCGCTCTCAGTCTCGCTCTTTCTCACTCTCTGTTATACTCCCAGCTCCGCTCTCAGTCTCGCTCTTTCTCACTCTCTGTTATACTCCCAGCTCCGCTCTCAGTCTCGCTCTTTCTCACTCTCTGTTATACTCCCGGCTCCACTCTCAGTCTCACTCTTTCTCATTCTCTGTTATACTCCCGGCTCCACTCTCAGTCTCACACTTTCTCATTCTCTGTTATCCTCCCGGCTCCATTCTCAGTCTCACTCTTTCTCACTCTCTATTGTCCTCCCGGCTCGGCTCTCTGTCTCACACTTTCTCACTCTCTGTTATACTCCCGGCTCCGCTCTCAGCCTCACTCTTTCTCACTGTCTGTTTTATCACGGCTCCGCTCTCAGTCTTGCTCTTTCTCACACTCTGTTATACTCCCGGCTCCACTCTCAGTCTTCCTCTTTCTCGCTCTCTGTAATCCTACTGGCACCACTCTCAGTCTCGCTCTTTCTCACACTCTAGTTATACTCCCGGCTCCGCTCTCTGTCTCACTCGTTCTCACTCTCTGTTTTACGCCCAGCTCCGTTCTCAGTCTCACTCTTTCTCACTCTCTGTTCTTCTCCCGGCTCCGCTCTCAGCCTCACTCTTTCTCACTGTCTGTTATCCTCCCGGCTCCGCTCTCAGTCTCACACTTTCTCACTCTCTGCTATCCTCCCGGTTCCGCTCTCAGTCTCGCTCTTTCTCACTCTCTGTTATACTCCCGGCTCCGCTCTCAGTCTCTCTCTTTCTCACTCTCTGTTATACTGCCAGCTCCGCTCTCAGTCTCGCTCTTTCTCACTCTCTGTTATCCTCCCGGCTCCACTCTCAGTCTCGCTCTTTCTCACTCTCTGTTATCCTCCCGGCTCCGCTCTCAGTCTCACTCTTTCTCACTCTCTGTTATACTCCCGGCTCCGTTCTCAGTCTCTCTCTTTCTCACTCTCTGTTATCCTCCCAGCTCCACTCTCAGTCTTGCTCTTTCTCACTCTCTATTATCGTCCCGGCTCCGCTCTCAGCCTCACTCTTTCTCACTCTCTATTATACTCCCGGCTCCACTCTCAGACTCACTCTTTCTCACTCTCTGTTAAAGTCCCGCCTCCACTCTCAGTATCCCTCTTTCTCACACTCTATTATCCTTCCGTCTCCTCTCTCAGTCTCACTCTTTCTCACTGTCTGTTACCCTCCGGGCTCCGCTCACAGACTCACTCTTTCTCACTCTCTGCTATCCTACCGGCTCCGCTCTCAGTCTCACTCTTTCTCACTCTCTGTTATCCTCCCGGCTCCACTCTCAGTCTCACTCTTTCTCACTCTCTGTTATCCTCCCGGCTCCGCTCTCAGTCTCACTCTTTCTCACTCTCTGTTATACTCCCGTCTCCCCTCTCAGTCTCACTCTTTCTCATTCTCTGTTATCCTCCCGTCTCCGCTCACAGTCTCACTCTTTCTCACTCTCTGTTATACTCCCGGATCCACTCTCAGTCTCACTCTTTCTCACTCTCTGTTATAATCCCGGCTCCACTTTCAGTCTCGCTCTTTCTCACTCTCTATTATCCTCCCCGCTCCGCTCTCAGGCTCGCTCTTTCTCACTCTCTGTTATCCTCCCGGCTCCACTCTCAGTCTCACCCTTTCTCACTCTCTATTATACTCCCGGCTCCACTCTCAGACTCACTTTTTCTCACTCTCTGTTATACTCCCGCCTCCACTCTCAGTCTCACTCTTTCTCACTCTCTGTTATCCTCCCGGCTCCGCTCTCAGTCTCACTCTTTCTCACTCTCTGTTATCCTACCGACTCCGCTCTCAGTCTCGCTCTTTCTCACTCTGTTATACTCCCAGCTCTGCTCTCAGTCTCTCTCTTTCTCACTCTCTGTTATACTCCCAGCTCCACTCTCAGTCTTGCTCTTTCTCACTCTCTATTATCCATCCGGCTCCTCTCTCAGTCTCACTCTTTCTCACTGTCTGTTATCCTCCCGGCTCCACTCTTAGTCTCACTCTTTCTCACTGTCTGTTATCCTCCCGGCTCTGCTCTCAGTCTCACTCTTTCTTACTCTCTGCTATCCTCCCGGTTCCGCTCTCAGTCTCGCTCTTTCTCACTCTCTGTTATACTCCCGGCTCCGCTCTCAGTCTCTCTCTTTCTCACTCTCTGTTATACTGCCAGCTCCGCTCTCAGTCTCGCTCTTTCTCACTCTCTGTTATCCTCCCGGCTCCACTCTCAGTCTCGCTCTTTCTCACTCTCTGTTAACCTCCCGGCTCCGCTCTCAGTCTCACTCTTTCTCACTCTCTGTTATACTCCCGGCTCCGCTCTCAGTCTCTCTCTTTCTCACTCTCTGTTATCCTCCCAGCTCCACTCTCAGTCTTGCTCTTTCTCACTCTCTATTATCCTCCCGGCTCCGCTCTCAGCCTCACTCTTTCTCACTCTCTATTATTCTCCCCGCTCCGCTCTCTGGCTCGCTCTTTCTCACTCTCTGTTATCCTCCCGGCTCCACTCTCAGTCTCACTCTTTCTCACTCTCTATTATACTCCCGGCTCCACTCTCAGACTCACTCTTTCTCACTCTCTGTTAAACTCCCGCCTCCACTCTCAGTATCCCTCTTTCTCACTCTCTATTATCCTTCCGTCTCCTCTCTCAGTCTCACTCTTTCTCACTGTCTGTTATCATCCCGGCTCCACTCTCAGTCTCACTCTTTCTCACTCTCTGTTAAACTCCCGCCTCCACTCTCAGTATCCCTCTTTCTCACTCTCTATTATCCTTCCGTCTCCTCTCTCAGTCTCACTCTTTCTCACTGTCTGTTATCCTCCGGGCTCCGCTCTCAGACTCACTCTTTCTCACTCTCTGCTATCCTACCGGCTCCGGTCTCAGTCTCACTCTTTCTCACTCTCTGTTATCCTCCCGGCTCCACTCTCAGTCTCACTCTTTCTCACTCTCTGTTATCCTCCCGGCTCCGCTCTCAGTCTCACTCTTTCTCACTCTCTGTTATACTCCCGTCTCCCCTCTCAGTCTCACTCTTTCTCATTCTCTGTTATCCTCCCGTCTCCGCTCTCAGTCTCACTCTTTCTCACTCTCTGTTATACTCCCGGATCCACTCTCAGTCTCACTCTTTCTCACTCTCTGTTATAATCCCGGCTCCGCTTTCAGTCTCGCTCTTTCTCACTCTCTATTATCCTCCCCGCTCCGCTCTCAGGCTCGCTCTTTCTCACTCTCTGTTATCCTCCCGGCTCCACTCTCAGTCTCACCCTTTCTCACTCTCTATTATACTCCCGGCTCCACTCTCAGACTCACTTTTTCTCACTCTCTGTTATACTCCCGCCTCCACTCTCAGTCTCACTCTTTCTCACTCTCTGTTATCCTCCCGGCTCCGCTCTCAGACTCACTCTTTCTCACTCTCTGTTATCCTCCCGACTCCGCTCTCAGTCTCGCTCTTTCTCAATCTGTTATACTCCCGGCTCTGCTCTCAGTCTCTCTCTTTCTCACTCTCTGTTATACTCCCAGCTCCACTCTCAGTCTTGCTCTTTCTCACTCTCTATTATCCTCCCGGCTCCGCTCTCAGCCTCACTTTTTCTCACTCTCTATTATGCTCCCCGCTCCGCTCTCAGGCTCGCTCTTTCTCACTCTCTGTTATCCTCCCGGCTCCACTTTCAGTCTCACTCTTTCTCACTCTCTATTCTACGCCCGGCTCCACTCTCAGACTCACTCTTTCTCACTCTCTGTTATACTCCCGCCTCCACTCTCAGTATCCCTCTTTCTCACTCTCTATTATCCTTCCGTCTCCTCTCTCAGTCTCACTCTTTCTCACTGTCTGTTATCCTCCCGGCTCCACTCTCTGTCTCACTCTTTCTCACTGTCTGTTATCCTCCCGGCTCCACTCTCTGTCTCACTCTTTCTCACTGTCTGTTATCCTCCCGGCTCCACTCTCTGTCTCACTCTTTCTCACTCTCTGTTACCCTCCCGGCTCCACTCTCAGTCTCACTCTTTCTCACTCTCTGTTACCTCCCGGCTCCGCTCTCAGTCTCACTCTTTCTCACTCTCTGTTATACTCCCATCTCCCCTCTCAGTCTCACTCTTTCTCATTCTCTGTTATACTCCCGGATCCACTCTCAGTCTCACTCTTTCTCACTCTCTGTTATAATCCCGGCTCCACTTTCAGTCTCGCTCTTTCTCACTCTCTATTATCCTCCCCGCTCCGCTCTCAGGCTCGCTCTTTCTCACTCTCTGTTATCCTCCCGGCTCCACTCTCAGTCTCACCCTTTCTCACTCTCTATTATACTCCCGGCTCCACTCACAGACTCACTTTTTCTCACTCTCTGTTATACTCCCGCCTCCACTCTCAGTCTCACTCTTTCTCACTCTCTGTTATCCTCCCGGCTCCGCTCTCAGTCTCACTCTTTCTCACTCTCTGTTATCCTACCGACTCCGCTCTCAGTCTCGCTCTTTCTCACTCTGTTATACTCCCAGCTCTGCTCTCAGTCTCTCTCTTTCTCACTCTCTGTTATACTCCCAGCTCCACTCTCAGTCTTGCTCTTTCTCACTCTCTATTATCCTTCCGGCTCCTCTCTCAGTCTCACTCTTTCTCACTGTCTGTTATCCTCCCGGCTCCACTCTCAGTCTCACTCTTTCTCACTGTCTGTTATCCTCCTAGCTCCACTCTCAGTCTTGCTCTTTCTCACTCTCTATTATCCTCCCGGCTCCGCTCTCAGCCTCACTCTTTCTCACTCTCTATTATACTCCCGGCTCCACTCTCAGACTCACTCTTTCTCACTCTCTGTTAAAGTCCCGCCTCCACTCTCAGTATCCCTCATTCTCACTCTCTATTATCCTTCCGTCTCCTCTCTCAGTCTCACTCTTTCTCACTGTCTGTTACCCTCCGGGCTCCGCTCACAGACTCACTCTTTCTCACTCTCTGCTATCCTACCGGCTCCGCTCTCAGTCTCACTCTTTCTCACTCTCTGTTATCCTCCCGGCTCCACTCTCAGTCTCACTCTTTCTCACTCTCTGTTATCCTCCCGGCTCCGCTTTCAGTCTCACTCTTTCTCACTCTCTGTTATACTCCCGTCTCCCCTCTCAGTCTCACTCTTTCTCATTCTCTGTTATCCTCCCGTCTCCGCTCACAGTCTCACTCTTTCTCACTCTCTGTTATACTCCCGGATCCACTCTCAGTCTCACTCTTTCTCACTCTCTGTTATAATCCCGGCTCCACTTTCAGTCTCGCTCTTTCTCACTCTCTATTATCCTCCCCGCTCCGCTCTCAGGCTCGCTCTTTCTCACTCTCTGTTATCCTCCCGGCTCCACTCTCAGTCTCACCCTTTCTCACTCTCTATTATACTCCCGGCTCCACTCTCAGACTCACTTTTTCTCACTCTCTGTTATACTCCCGCCTCCACTCTCAGTCTCACTCTTTCTCACTCTCTGTTATCCTCCCGGCTCCGCTCTCAGACTCACTCTTTCTCACTCTCTGTTATCCTCCCGACTCCGCTCTCAGTCTCGCTCTTTCTCACTCTGTTATACTCCCGGCTCTGCTCTCAGTCTCTCTCTTTCTCACTCTCAGTTATACTCCCAGCTCCACTCTCAGTCTTGCTCTTTCTCACTCTCTATTATCCTCCCGGCTCCGCTCTCAGCCTCACCTTTTCTCACTCTCTATTATGCTCCCCGCTCCGCTCTCAGGCTCGCTCTTTCTCACTCTCTGTTATCCTCCCGACTCCACTTTCAGTCTCACTCTTTCTCACTCTCTATTATACTCCCGGCTCCACTCTCAGACTCACTCTTTCTCACTCTCTGTTATAATCGCGCCTCCACTCTCAGTATCCCTCTTTCTCACTCTCTATTATCCTTCCGTCTCCTCTCTCAGTCTCACTCTTTCTCACTGTCTGTTATCCTCCTGGCTCCACTCTCTGTCTCACTCTTTCTCACTGTCTGTTATCCTCCGGGCTCCGCTCTCAGACTCTCTCTTTCTCACTCTCTGCTATCCTACCGGCTCTGCTCTCAGTCTCACTCTTTCTCACTCTCTGTTACCCTCCCGGCTCCACTCTCAGTCTCACTCTTTCTCACTCTCTGTTACCTCCCGGCTCCGCTCTCAGTCTCACTCTTTCTCATTCTCTGTTATACTCCCGGATCCACTCTCGGTCTCACTCTTTCTCACTCTCTGTTATAATCCCGGCTCCACTTTCAGTCTCGCTCTTTCTCACTCTCTATTATCCTCCCCGCTCCGCTCTCAGGCTCGCTCTTTCTCACTCTCTGTTATCCTCCCGGCTCCACTCTCAGACTCACTTTTTCTCACTCTCTGTTATACTCCCGCCTCCACTCTGAGTCTCACTCTTTCTCACTCTCTGTTATCCTCCCGGCTCCGCTCTCAGTCTCACTCTTTCTCACTCTCTGTTATCCTACCGACTCCGCTCTCAGTCTCGCTCTTTCTCACTCTGTTATACTCCCAGCTCTGCTCTCAGTCTCTCTCTTTCTCACTCTCTGTTATACTCCCAGCTCCACTCTCAGTCTTGCTCTTTCTCACTCTCTATTATCCTTCCGGCTCCTCTCTCAGTCTCACTCTTTCTCACTGTCTGTTATCCTCCCGGCTCCACTCTTAGT
Organism: Scyliorhinus torazame; assembly: GCF_047496885.1. NCBI lineage: Eukaryota > Metazoa > Chordata > Chondrichthyes > Carcharhiniformes > Scyliorhinidae > Scyliorhinus > Scyliorhinus torazame. The sequence continues at coordinate 28,209,719 of NC_092712.1, forward strand.
CTCACTCTTTCTCACTGTCTGTTATCCTCCCGGCTCTGCTCTCAGTCTCACTCTTTCTCACTCTCTGCTATCCTCCCGGTTCCGCTCTCAGTCTCGCTCTTTCTTACTCTCTGTTATACTCCCGGCTCCGCTCTCAGTCTCTCTCTTTCTCACTCTCTGTTATACTGCCAGCTCCGCTCTCAGTCTCGCTCTTTCTCACTCTCTGTTATCCTCCCGGCTCCACTCTCAGTCTCGCTCTTTCACACTCTCTGTTAACCTCCCGGCTCCGCTCTCAGTCTCACTCTTTCTCACTCTCTGTTATACTCCCGGCTCCGCTTTCAGTCTCTCTCTTTCTCACTCTCTGTTATCCTCCCAGCTCCACTCTCAGTCTTGCTCTTTCTCACTCTCTATTATCCTCCTGGCTCCGCTCTCAGCCTCACTCTTTCTCACTCTCTATTATGCTCCCCGCTCCGCTCTCTGGCTCGCTCTTTCTCACTCTGTTATCCTCCCGGCTCCACTCTCAGTCTCACTCTTTCTCACTCTCTATTAAAGTCCCGGCTCCACTCTCAGACTCACTCTTTCTCACTCTCTGTTAAACTCCCGCCTCCACTCTCAGTATCCCTCTTTCTCACTCTCTATTATCCTTCCGTCTCCTCTCTCAGTCTCACTCTTTCTCACTGTCTGTTATCATCCCGGCTCCACTCTCAGTCTCACTCTTTCTCACTCTCTGTTAAACTCCCGCCTCCACTCTCAGTATCCCTCTTTCTCACTCTCTATTATCCTTCCGTCTCCTCTCTCAGTCTCACTCTTTCTCACTGTCTGTTATCCTCCGGGCTCCGCTCTCAGACTCACTCTTTCTCACTCTCTGCTATCCTACCGGCTCCGCTCTCAGTCTCACTCTTTCTCACTCTCTGTTATCCTCCCGGCTCCACTCTCAGTCTCACTCTTTCTCACTCTCTGTTATCCTCCCGGCTCCGCTCTCAGTCTCACTCTTTCTCACTCTCTGTTATACTCCCGTCTCCCCTCTCAGTCTCACTCTTTCTCATTCTCTGTTATCCTCCCGTCTCCGCTCTCAGTCTCACTCTTTCTCACTCTCTGTTATACTCCCGGATCCACTCTCAGTCTCACTCTTTCTCACTCTCTGTTATAATCCCGGCTCCACTTTCAGTCTCGCTCTTTCTCACTCTCTATTATCCTCCCCGCTCCGCTCTCAGGCTCGCTCTTTCTCACTCTCTGTTATCCTCCCGGCTCCACTCTCAGTCTCACCCTTTCTCACTCTCTATTATACTCCCGGCTCCACTCTCAGACTCACTTTTTCTCACTCTCTGTTATACTCCCGCCTCCACTCTCAGTCTCACTCTTTCTCACTCTCTGTTATCCTCCCGGCTCCGCTCTCAGACTCACTCTTTCTCACTCTCTGTTATCCTCCCGACTCCGCTCTCAGTCTCGCTCTTTCTCAATCTGTTATACTCCCGGCTCTGCTCTCAGTCTCTCTCTTTCTCACTCTCTGTTATACTCCCAGCTCCACTCTCAGTCTTGCTCTTTCTCACTCTCTATTATCCTCCCGGCTCCGCTCTCAGCCTCACTTTTTCTCACTCTCTATTATGCTCCCCGCTCCGCTCTCAGGCTCGCTCTTTCTCACTCTCTGTTATCCTCCCGGCTCCACTTTCAGTCTCACTCTTTCTCACTCTCTATTCTACTCCCGGCTCCACTCTCAGACTCACTCTTTCTCACTCTCTGTTATACTCCCGCCTCCACTCTCAGTATCCCTCTTTCTCACTCTCTATTATCCTTCCGTCTCCTCTCTCAGTCTCACTCTTTCTCACTGTCTGTTATCCTCCCGGCTCCACTCTCTGTCTCACTCTTTCTCACTGTCTGTTATCCTCCGGGCTCCGCTCTCAGACTCTCTCTTTCTCACTCTCTGTTACCCTCCCGGCTCCACTCTCAGTCTCACTCTTTCTCACTCTCTGTTACCTCCCGGCTCCGCTCTCAGTCTCACTCTTTCTCACTCTCTGTTATACTCCCGTCTCCCCTCTCAGTCTCACTCTTTCTCATTCTCTGTTATACTCCCGGATCCACTCTCAGTCTCACTCTTTCTCACTCTCTGTTATAATCCCGGCTCCACTTTCAGTCTCGCTCTTTCTCACTCTCTATTATCCTCCCCGCTCCGCTCTCAGGCTCGCTCTTTCTCACTCTCTGTTATCCTCCCGGCTCCACTCTCAGTCTCACCCTTTCTCACTCTCTATTATACTCCCGGCTCCACTCTCAGACTCACTTTTTCTCACTCTCTGTAATACTCCCGCCTCCACTCTCAGTCTCACTCTTTCTCACTCTCTGTTATCCTCCCGGCTCCGCTCTCAGTCTCACTCTTTCTCACTCTCTGTTATCCTACCGACTCCGCTCTCAGTCTCGCTCTTTCTCACTCTGTTCTACTCCCAGCTCTGCTCTCAGTCTCTCTCTTTCTCACTCTCTGTTATACTCCCAGCTCCACTCTCAGTCTTGCTCTTTCTCACTCTCTATTATCCTTCCGGCTCCTCTCTCAGTCTCACTCTTTCTCACTGTCTGTTATCCACCCGGCTCCACTCTCAGTCTCACTCTTTCTCACTGTCTGTTATCCTCCCGGCTCTGCTCTCAGTCTCACTCTTTCTCACTCTCTGCTATCCTCTCGGTTCCGCTCTCAGTCTCGCTCTTTCTCACTCTCTGTTATACTCCCGGCTCCGCTCTCAGTCTCTCTCTTTCTCACTCTCTGTTATACTGCCAGCTCCACTCTCAGTCTTGCTCTTTCTCACTCTCTATTATCCTCCCGGCTCCGCTCTCAGCCTCACTCTTTCTCACTCTCTGTTATCCTCCCCGCTCCGCTCTTAGGCTCGCTCTTTCTCACTCTCTGTTATACTCCCAGCTCCACTCTCAGTCTCGCTCTTTCTCACTCTCTATTATCCTCCCCGCTCCGCTCTCAGGCTCGCTCTTTCTCACTCTCTGTTATCCTCCCGGCTCCACTCTCAGTCTCACCCTTTCTCACTCTCTATTATACTCCCGGCTCCACTCTCAGACTCACTTTTTCTCACTCTCTGTTATACTCCCGCCTCCACTCTCAGTCTCACTCTTTCTCACTCTCTGTTATCCTCCCGGCTCCGCTCTCAGACTCACTCTTTCTCACTCTCTGTTATCCTCCCGACTCCGCTCTCAGTCTCGCTCTTTCTCAATCTGTTATACTCCCGGCTCTGCTCTCAGTCTCTCTCTTTCTCACTCTCTGTTATACTCCCAGCTCCACTCTCAGTCTTGCTCTTTCTCACTCTCTATTATCCTCCCGGCTCCGCTCTCAGCCTCACTTTTTCTCACTCTCTATTATGCTCCCCGCTCCGCTCTCAGGCTCGCTCTTTCTCACTCTCTGTTATCCTCCCGGCTCCACTTTCAGTCTCACTCTTTCTCACTCTCTATTCTACTCCCGGCTCCACTCTCAGACTCACTCTTTCTCACTCTCTGTTATACTCCCGCCTCCACTCTCAGTATCCCTCTTTCTCACTCTCTATTATCCTTCCGTCTCCTCTCTCAGTCTCACTCTTTCTCACTGTCTGTTATCCTCCCGGCTCCACTCTCTGTCTCATTCTTTCTCACTGTCTGTTATCCTCCGGGCTCCGCTCTCAGACTCTCTCTTTCTCACTCTCTGTTACCCTCCCGGCTCCACTCTCAGTCTCACTCTTTCTCACTCTCTGTTACCTCCCGGCTCCGCTCTCAGTCTCACTCTTTCTCACTCTCTGTTATACTCCCGTCTCCCCTCTCAGTCTCACTCTTTCTCATTCTCTGTTATACTCCCGGATCCACTCTCAGTCTCACTCTTTCTCACTCTCTGTTATAATCCCGGCTCCACTTTCAGTCTCGCTCTTTCTCACTCTCTATTATCCTCCCCGCTCCGCTCTCAGGCTCGCTCTTTCTCACTCTCTGTTATCCTCCCGGCTCCACTCTCAGTCTCACCCTTTCTCACTCTCTATTATACTCCCGGCTCCACTCTCAGACTCACTTTGTCTCACTCTCTGTTATACTCCCGCCTCCACTCTCAGTCTCACTCTTTCTCACTCTCTGTTATCCTCCCGGCTCCGCTCTCAGTCTCACTCTTTCTCACTCTCTGTTATCCTACCGACTCCGCTCTCAGTCTCGCTCTTTCTCACTCTGTTATACTCCCAGCTCTGCTCTCAGTCTCTCTCTTTCTCACTCTCTGTTATACTCCCAGCTCCACTCTCAGTCTTGCTCTTTCTCACTCTCTATTATCCTTCCGGCTCCTCTCTCAGTCTCACTCTTTCTCACTGTCTGTTATCCTCCCGGCTCCACTCTCAGTCTCACTCTTTCTCACTGTCTGTTATCCTCCCGGCTCTGCTCTCAGTCTCACTCTTTCTCACTCTCTGCTATCCTCTCGGTTCCGCTCTCAGTCTCGCTCTTTCTCACTCTCTGTTATACTCCCGGCTCCGCTCTCAGTCTCTCTCTTTCTCACTCTCTGTTATACTGCCAGCTCCACTCTCAGTCTTGCTCTTTCTCACTCTCTATTATCCTCCCGGCTCCGCTCTCAGCCTCACTCTTTCTCACTCTCTGTTATCCTCCCCGCTCCGCTCTTAGGCTCGCTCTTTCTCACTCTCTGTTATACTCCCAGCTCCACTCTCAGTCTTGCTCTTTCTCACTCTCTATTATCCTCCCGGCTCCACTCTCAGTCTCACTCTTTCTCACTCTCTGTTATCCTCCCGTCTCCGCTCTCAGTCTCACTCATTCTCACTCTCTGTTATACTCCCGGATCCACTCTCAGTCTCACTCTTTCTCACTCTCTGTTATAATCCCGGCTCCACTTTCAGTCTCGCTCTTTCTCACTCTCTATTATCCTCCCCGCTCCGCTCTCAGGCTCACTCTTTCTCACTCTCTGTTATCCTCCCGGCTCCACTCTCAGTCTCACCCTTTCTCACTCTCTATTATACTCCCGGCTCCACTCTCAGACTCACTTTTTCTCACTCTCTGTTATACTCCCGCCTCCACTCTCAGTCTCACTCTTTCTCACTCTCTGTTACCCTCCCGGCTCCGCTCTCAGTCTCACACTTTCTCACTCTCTGTTATCCTCCCGACTCCGCTCTCAGTCTCGCTCTTTCTCACTCTGTTATACTCCCGGCTCTGCTCTCAGTCTCTCTCTTTCTCACTCTCTGTTCTACTCCCAGCTCCACTCTCAGTCTTGCTCTTTCTCACTCTCTATTATCCTCCCGGCTCCGCTCTTAGCCTCACTTTTTCTCACTCTCTATTATGCTCCCCGCTCCGCTCTCAGGCTCGCTCTTTCTCACTCTCTGTTATCCACCCGGCTCCACTTTCAGTCTCACTCTTTCTCACTCTCTATTATACTCCCGGCTCCACTCTCAGAATCACTCTTTCTCACTCTCTGTTATACTCCCGCCTCCACTTTCAGTATCACTCTTTCTCACTCTCTGCTATCCTCCCGGTTCCGCTCTCAGTCTCGCTCTTTCTCACTCTCTGTTATACTCCCGGCTCCGCTCTCAGTCTCTCTCTTTCACAATCTCTGTTATACTGCCAGCTCCACTCTCAGTCTTGCCCTTTCTCACTCTCTATTATCCTCCCGGCTCCGCTCTCAGCCTCACTCTTTCTCACTCTCTGTTATCCTCCCCGCTCCGCTCTCAGGCTCGCTCTTTCTCACTCTCTGTTATACTCCCAGCTCCACTCTCAGTCTTGCTCTTTCTCACTCTCTATTATCCTACCGGCTCGACACTCAGCCTCGCTCATTCTCACTCTCTGTAATCACCCTGGCACCGCTCTCAGTCTCACTCATTCTCACTCTCTATTATGCTCCCGGCTCCGCTCTCAGCCTCACTTTTTCTAACTCTCTATTATGCTCACCGCTCCGCTCCCAGGCTCGCTCTTTCTCACTCTCTGTTATCCTCCCGGCTCCACTTTCAGTCTCACTCTTTCTCACTCTCTATTATACTCCCGGCTTCACTCTCAGACTCACTCTTTCTCACTCTCTGTTATACTCCCGCCTCCACTCTCAGTATCACTCTTTCTCACTCTCTATTATCCTTCCGGCTCCTCTCTCAGTCTCACTCTTTCTCACTCTCTGTTATACTCCCGCCTCCACTCTCAGTATCCCTCTTTCTCACTCTCTATTATCCTTCCGTCTCCGCTCTCAGTCTCACTCTTTCTCACTGTCTGTTATCCTCCCGGCTCCACTCTCAGTCTCACTCTTTCTCACTGTCTGTTATCCTCCGGGCTCCGCTCTCAGACTCTCTCTTTCTCACTCTCTGCTATCCTACCGGCTCTGCTCTCAGTCTCACTTTTTCTCACTCTCTGTTATACTCCCGCCTCCACTCTCAGTCTCACTCTTTCTCACTCTCTGTTATCCTCCCGGCTCCGCTCTCAGTCTCACTCTTTCTCACTCTCTGTTATCCTCCCGACTCCGCTCTCAGTCTCGCTCTTTCTCACTCTGTTATACTCCCGGCTCTGCTCTCAGTCTCTCTCTTTCTCACTCTCTGTTATACTCCCAGCTCCACTCTCAGTCTTGCTCTTTCTCACTCTCTATTATCCTTCCGGCTCCTCTCTCAGTCTCACTCTTTCTCACTGTCTGTTATCCTCCCGGCTCCACTTTCAGTCTCACTATTTCTCACTGTCTGTTATCCTCCCGGCTCTGCTCTCAGTCTCACTCTTTCTCACTCTCTGCTATCCTCCCGGTTCCGCTCTCAGTCTCGCTCTTTCTCACTCTCTGTTATACTCCCGGCTCCGCTCTCAGACTCTCTCTTTCTCACTCTCTGTTATACTGCCAGCTCCACTCTCAGTCTTGCTCTTTCTCACTCTCTATTATCCTCCCGGCTCCGCTCTCAGCCTCACTCTTTCTCACTCTCTGTTATCCTCCCCGCTCCGCTCTTAGGCTCGCTCTTTCTCACTCTCTGTTATACTCCCAGCTCCACTCTCAGTCTTGCTCTTTCTCACTCTCTATTATCCTCCCGGCTCCACTCTCAGTCTCACTCTTTCTCACTCTCTGTTATCCTCCCGTCTCCGCTCTCAGTCTCACTCTTTCTCACTCTCTGTTATACTCCCGGATCCACTTTCAGTCTCGCTCTTTCTCACTCTCTATTATCCTCCCCGCTCCGCTCTCAGGCTCACTCTTTCTCACTCTCTATTATCCTCCCGGCTCCACTCTCAGTCTCACTCTTTCTCACTCTCTGTTATCCTCCCGTCTCCGCTCTCAGTCTCACTCTTTCTCACTCTCTGTTATACTCCCGGATCCACTTTCAGTCTCGCTCTTTCTCACTCTCTATTATCCTCCCCGCTCCATTCTCAGTCTTGCTCTTTCTCACTCTCTATTATCCTCCCCGCTCCGCTCTCAGGCTCACTCTTTCTCACTCTCTGTTATACTCCCGGCTCCGCTCTCAGTCTCACTCTTTCTCACTCTCTGTTATCCTCCCAGCTCCACTTTCAGTCTCACTCTTTCTCACTCTCTGTTATCACCCCAGCTCCGCTTTCAGTCTCATAGAACATAGAACATAGAACAATACAGCGCAGTACAGGCCCTTCGGCCCACGATGTTGCACCGAAACAAAAGCCATCTAACCTACACTATACCATTATCATCCATATGTTTATCCAATAAACTTTTAAATGCCCTCAATGTTGGCGAGTTCACTACTGTAGCAGGTAGGGCATTCCACGGCCTCACTACTCTTTGCGTAAAGAACCTACCTCTGACCTCTGTCCTATATCTATTACCCCTCAGTTTAAAGTCATGTCCCCTCGTGCCAGCCGTTTCCATCCGCGGGATAAGGCTCTCACTGTCCACCCTATCCAACCCCCTAATCATTTTGTATGCCTCTATTAAGTCTCCTCTTAACCTTCTTCTCTCCATCGAAAACAACCTCGAGTCCATCAGCCTTTCCTCATAAGATTTTCCCTCCATACCAGGCAACACCTGGTAAATCTCCTCTGCACCCGCTCCAAAGCCTCCACGTCCTTCCTATAATGCGGTGACCAGAACTGTACGCAATACTCCAAATGCGGCCGTACCAGAGTTCTGTACAGCTGCAACATGACCTCCTGACTCCGGAACCCAATCCCTCTACCAATAAAGGCCAACACTCCATAGGCCTTCTTCACCACCCTATCAACCTGGTTGGCAACTTTCAGGGATCTATGTACATGGACACCTAGATCCCTCTGCTCATCCACACTTTCAAGAACTTTTCCATTAGCCAAATATTCCACATTCCTGTTATTCCTTCCAAAGTGAATCACCTCACACTTCTCTACATTAAACTCCATTTGCCACCTCTCAGCCCAGCTCTGCAGCTTATCTATATCCCTCTGTAACCTGCTACTTCCTTCCACACTATTGACAGCACCACCGACTTTAGTATCGTCTGCAAATTTACTCACCCACCCTTCTGCGCCTTCCTCTACGTCATTGATAAAAATGACAAACAGCAACGGCCCCAGAACAGATCCTTGTGGTACTCCACTTGTGACTGAACTCCATTCTGAACATTTCCCATCAACCACCACCCTCTGTCTTCTTTCAGCTAGCCAATTTCTGATCCACATCTCTAAATCACCCTCAATCCCCAGCCTCTGTATTTTCTGCAATAGCCTACCGTGGGGAACCTTATCAAACGCTTTGCTGAAATCCATATACACCACATCAACTGCTCTACCCTCGTCTACCTGTTCAGTCACCTTCTCAAAGAACTCGATAAGGTTTGTGGGGCATGACCTACCCTTCACAAAGCCATGCTGACTATCCCTGATCATATTATTCCTATCTAGATGATTATAAATTTTGTCTCTTATAATCCCCTCCAAGACTTTACCCACTACAGACGTGAGGCTCACCGGTCTATAGTTGCCGGGGTTGTCTCTGCTCCCCTTTTTGAACAAAGGGACCACATTTGCTATCCTCCAGTCCTCTGGCACTATTCCTGTAGCCAATGATGACATAAAAATCAAAACCAATGGTCCAGCAATCTCTTCCCTGGCCTCCCAGAGAATCCTAGGATAAATCCCATCAGGTCCCGGGGACTTATCTATTTTCAGCCTGTCCAGAATTGCCAACACCTCTTCCCTACGTACCTCAATGCCATCTGATCTATTTACCTGGAGCTCAGCATTCTCCTCCACAACATTATCTTTTTCCTGAGTGAATACTGACGAAAAATATTCATTTAGTATCTCGCCTATCTCTTCAGACTCTACACACAACTTCCCATCCCTGTCCTTGACTGGTCCTACTCTTTCCCTAGTCATTCGCTTATTCCTGACATACCTATAGAAAGCTTTTGGGTTTTCCTTGATCCTTCCTGCCAAATACTTCTCATGTCCCCTCCTTGCTCGTCTTAGCTCTCTCTTTAGATCCTTCCTCGCTACCTTGTAACTATCCATCGCCCCAACTTAAACTTCACACCTCATCTTCACATAGGCCTCCTTCTTCCTCTTAACAAGAGATTCCACTTCTTTGGTAAACCATGGTTCCCTCGCTCGGCACCTTCCTCCCTGCCTGACCGGTACATACTTATCAAGAACACGCAGTAGCTGATCCTTGAACAAGCTCCACTTATCCAGTGTGTCCAACACTTGCAGCCTACTTCTCCACCTTATCCCCCCCAAGTCACGTCTAATGGCATCATAATTTCCCTTCCCCCAGCTATAACTCTTGCCCTGCGGTGTATACTTATCCCTTTCCATCCTTCACGTAAACGTCACCGAATTGTGGTCACTGTCCCCAAAGTGCTCACCTACCTCCAAATCCAACACCTGGCCTGCTTCATTACCCAAAATCAAATCCAATGTGGCCTCGCCTCTTGTTGGCCTGTCAACATATTGTTTCAGGAAACCCTCCTGCACACACCGTACAAAAAACGACCCATCTAATGTACTCGAACAATATCTTTTCCAGTCAATATTTGGAAAGTTAAAGTCTCCCATAATAACTACCCTGTTACTTTCGCTCTTATCCAGGATCATCCTCGCCATCCTTTCCTCTGCATCCCTAGAACTATTTGGAGGCCTATAGAAGACTCCCAACAGTGTGACCTCTCCTTTGATGTTTCTAACCTCAGCCCATACTACCTCGGAAGATGAGTCCCCATCTAGCATCCTCTCCGCCACCGTAATACTGCTCTTGACTAGCAGTGCCACACCTCCCCCTCTTTTGCCTCCTTCTCTGAGCTTACTAAAACACCTAAACCCCGGAACCTGCAACATCCATTCCTGTCCCTGCTCTATCCATGTCTCCGAAATGGCCACAACATCGAAGTCCCAGGTACCAACCCATGCTGCCAGTTCCCCTACCTTATTTCGTATACTCCTGGCATTGAAGTAGACACACTTCAAACCACCTACCTGAACACTGGCCCCCTCCTGCGACGTCAAATCTGAGCTCCTGACCTCTATACTCTCATTCTCCCTTACCCTAAAACTACAATCCAGGTTCCCATGCCCCTGCTGCATTAGTTTAAACCCCCCCAAAGAGCACTAACAAATCTCCCCCCCAGGATATTTGTGCCCCGCAGGTTCAGATGTAGACCATCCTGTCTGTAGAGGTCCCACCTTCCCCAGAAAGAGCCCCAGTTATCCAGAAATCTGAATCCCTCCCGCCTGCACCATCCCTGTAGCCACATGTTTAATTGCTCTCTCTCCCTATTCCTCATCTCACTATCACGTGGCACGGGCAACAACCCAGAGATAACAACTCTGTTTGTTCTAGTTCTGAGCTTCCATCCTAGCTCCCTGAAAGCCTGCCTGACATCCTTATCCCCTTTCCTACCTATGTCGTTAGTGCCAATGTGGACCACGACTTGGGGCTGCTCCCCCTCCCCCTTAAGGACCCGGAAAACACGATCCGAGACATCACGTACCCTTGCACCTGGGAGGCAACATACCAAACGTGAGTCTCTCTCGCTCCCACAAAATCTCCTATCTGTGCCCCTGACTATCGAGTCCCCAATTACTAATGCTCTGCTCCTCTTCCCCCCTTCCCTTCTGAGCAACAGGGACAGACTCCGTGCCAGAGGCCCGTACCCCATGGCTTACCCCTGGTAAATCGTCCCCCCCACAAGTATCCAAAGCGGTATACTTGTTTCTCAGGGGAACGACCGCAGGGGATCCCTGCACTGACTGCTTTTTCCCAGTCCCTCTTACAGTTACCCATCTATCTCCAATCTTTGGTGTAACTAATTCCCTGAAGCTGCTATCTATGACCCCCTCTGCCTCACAAATGATCGAAGTTCTTCCAACTCCAGCTCCAGTTCCCTAATTCGGTCTTGGAGGAGCTGGAGATGGCAGCACTTCCTGCAGGTAATATCAGCAGGGACACTAACTGCATCCCTCACCTCAAACATCCTGCAGGAGGAACATTGCACTCCCTTCCCTGCCATCCCTCTAACTTTCTACCAAGATCTGGCTAACAACTAAATTAAATTTTTTATATAAAAAAAAAATTAATAACAATAATAAAATATGGTACTTACCTCAGACCAATGGGTTTTATTATTAGGTTAGAGGAGGAGAGCGGGTGGGAGACACTACACGTGTAGTGTCTCGAGTTTCCTCTCCACCAGAATTTATTGGTGAGGGTCTCACTCTTTCTCACTCTCTGTTATCCTCCCGGCTCCGCTCTCAGTCTCACACTTTCTCACTCTCTGTTATCCTCCCGGCTCCGCTCTCAGTCTCACACTTTCTCACTCTCTGTTATCCTCCAGGCTCCGCTCTCAGTCTCACTCTTTCTCACTCTCTGTTATACTCCCGGCTCCACTCTCAGTCTCACTCTTTCTCACTCTCTGTTATACTCCCGTCTCCGCGCTCAGTCTCACTCTTTCTCACTCTCTGTTATCCTCCCGGCTCCGCTCTCAGTCTCACTCTTTCTCACTCTCTGTTATCCTCCCGTCACCACTCTCTGTCTCACTCTTTCTCACTCTCTGTTATACTCCCGGCTCCACTCTCAGTCTCACTTATTCTCACTCTCTGTTATAATCCCGGCTCCGCTTTCAGTCTCGCTCTTTTCACTCTCTGTTATCCTCCCGGCTCCGCTCTCAGCCTCGCTCTTTCCCACTCTCTGTTATCCTCCAGGCTCCGCTCTCAGTCTCACTCTTTCTCACTCTCTGTTATACTCCCGGCTCCACTCTCAGTCTCACTCTTTCTCACTCTCTGTTATCCTCCCGGCTGGACTCTCAGCCTCGCTCTTTCTCAATCTCAGTTATCCTCCCGGATCGGCTCTCTATCTCACTCTTTCTCACTCTCTGTTATACTCCCGGCTCCACTCTCAGTCTCACTCTTTCTCACTCTCTGTTATCCTCCCGGCTGCACTCTCAGTCTCGCTCTTTCTCAATCTCTGTTGTCCTCCCGGCTGGACTCTCACGCTCGCTCTTTCTCACTCTCTGTTATCCTCCCGGCTCCGCTCTCAGTCTCGCTCTTTCTCACTCTCTGTTATCCTCCCGGCTCCGCTCTCAGTCTCGCTCTTTCTCACTCTCTCTTATACTCCCGGCCCCACTCTCAGTCTCGCTCTTTCTGACTCGCTGTTATCCTCCCGGCTGGACTCTCAGCCTTGCTCTTTCTCACTGTCTGTTATCCTCCCGGCTCCACTCTCAGTCTCACTCTTTTATCCTCCCAGCTCCGCTCTCAGTCTCACTCTTTCTCACTCTCTGTTATACTCCCGGCTCCACTCTCAGTCGCACTCTTTCTCACTCGTTTATCCTCGCAGCTCATTCAATGTCTCGATCTTTCTCACTCTCTATTATCCTCCCAGCTGCGCTCCCAGTCTCACTCTTTCTCACTATCTGTTATCCTCCCGGCTCCGTTCTCAGTCTCACTCTTTCTCACTCTCTGTTATCCTCCCGGCTCCGTTCTCAGTCTCACTCTTTCTCACTCTCTGTTTTCCTCCCGGCTCCACTCTCAGTCTCGCTCTTTCTCATTCTCTGTTATACTCCCGGCTCCATTCTCAGTCTTGCTCTTTCTCAATCTTAGTTATCACCCCGGCTCCGCTATCAGTCTCACTCTTTCTCATTCTCTATTATCCTCCAGGCTCCGCTCTCAGTCTCACTCATTCTCACTCTCTGTTATCACCCCGGCTCCGCTTTCAGTCTCACTCTTTCTTACTCTCTGTTATCACCCCGTCTCCGCTCTCAGTCTCACTCTTTCTCACTCTCTATTATCCTCCCGGCTCCGCTTTCAGTCTCACTCTTTCTCACTCTCTGTTATACTCCCGGCTCCTCTCTCAGTCTCACTCTTTCTCACTCTCTGTTATACTCCCGGCTCCGCTCTCAGTCTCACTCTTTCTCACTCTCTGTTATCCTCCCAGCTCCGCTCTCAGTCTCGCTCTTTCTCAATCTCTGTTATCACCCCGGCTCCGCTCTCAGTCTCACTCTTACTCAATCTCTATTATCCTCCCGGCTCCGCTCTCAGTCTCACTCTTTCTCACTCTCTGTTATCACCCCGGCTCCGCTCTCAGTCTCACTCTTTCTCACTCTCTGTTATACTCCCGGCTCCACTCTCAGTCTCACTTATTCTCACTCTCTGTTATAATCCTGGCTCCGCTTTCAGTCTCGCTCTTTTCACTCTCTGTCATCCTCCCGGCTCCGCTCTCAGCCTCGCTCTTTCTCACTCTCTGTTATCCTCCAGGCTCCGCTCTCAGTCTCACTCTTTCTCACTCTCTGTTATACTCCCGGCTCCACTCTCAGTCTCACTCTTTCTCACTCTCTGTTATCCACCCGGCTGGACTCTCAGCCTCGCTCTTTCTCAATCTCTGTTATCCTCCCGGCTCGGCTCTCTATCTCACTCTTTCTCACTCTCTGTTATACTCCCGGCTCCACTCTCAGTCTCACTCTTTCTCACTCTCTGTTATCCACCCGGCTGGACTCTCAGCCTCGCTCTTTCTCAATCTCTGTTATCCTCCCGGCTCGGCTCTCTATCTCACTCTTTCTCACTGTCTGTTATCCTCCCGGCTCTGCTCTCAGTCTCACTCTTTCTCACTCTATGTTATCCTCCCAGCTCCGCTCTCAGTCGCGCTCATTCTCCCTCTCTGTTATACTCCCAGCTTCATTCTCAATCTCTCTCTTTCTCACTCTCTGTTATCCTCCCGGCTCCGCTCTCAGTCTCACTCTTTCTCACTCTCTGTTCTCCTCCCGGCTCCGCTCTCAGACTCACTCTTTCTCACTCTCTGTTTTACTCCTGGCTCCGCTCTGTGTCTCACTCTTTCTCACTCTCTGTTATGCTCCCGGCTCTGCTCTCAGTCTCTCTCTTTCTAACTCTCTGTTCTCCTCCCGGCTCCGCTCTCAGACTCACTCTTTCTCACTCTGTTATACTCCCGGCTCCATTCTCAGTATCACTTTCTCATTCTCTGTTTTCCTCCCAGCTCCACTCTCAGCCTCGCTCCTTCTCAATCTCTGTTATACTCCCGGCTCCACTCTCAGTCTCACTCTTTCTCACTGTCTGTTATACACCCGACTCCACTCTCAGTCTCGCTCTTTCTCACTCTCTGTTATACTCCCAGCTCCATTCTCAGTCTCACTCTTTCTCACTCTCTGTTATACTCCCGGCTCCGCTCTCAGTCTCGCTCTTTCTCACTCTCTGTTATACTCCCGGCTCCATTCTCAGTCTCACTCTTTCTCACTCTCTGTTATCCTCCCAGCTCCGCTCTCAGTCTCACTCTTTCTCACTCTCTGTTATCCTCCCAGCTCCGCTCTCAGTCTCACTCTTTCTCACTCTCTGTTATACTCCCGGCTCGTCTCTCAGTCTCGCTTTCTCACTCTCTGTTATACTCCCGGCTCCACTCTCAGTCTCACTCTTTCTCGCTCTCTGTTATACTCCCAGCTCCACTCTCAGCCTCACTCTTTCTCACTCTCTGTTATCCTCCCAGCTCCACTCTCAGTCTCACTCTTTCTCACTCTCTGTTATCCTCCCAGCTCCACTCTCAGTCTCACTCTTTCTCGCTCTCTGTTATACTCCCAGCTCCACTCTCAGCCTCACTCTTTCTCACTCTCTGTTATACTCCCAGCTCCACTCTCAGCCTCACTCTTTCTCACTCTCTGTTATACTCCCAGCTCCACTCTCAGCCTCACTCTTTCTCACTCTCTGTTATACTCCCGGCTCCACTCTCAGTCTCACTCTTTCTCGCTCTCTGTTATACTCCCAGCTCCACTCTCAGCCTCACTCTTTCTCACTCTCTGTTATCCTCCCAGCTCCACTCTCAGTCTCACTCTTTCTCACTCCCTGTTATCCTCCCGGCTCCGCTCTCAGTCTCACTATTTCTCACTCTCTGTTATACTCCCAGCTCCACTCTCAGCCTCACTCTTTCTCACTCTCTGTTATCCTCCCAGCTCCACTCTCAGTCTCACTCTTTCTCACTCTCTGTTATACTCCCAGCTCCACTCTCAGTCTCACTCTTTTTCACTCTCTGTTATCCTCCCGGCTCCATTCTCAGCCTCACTCTTTCTCACTCTCTGTTATACTCCCGGCTCTGCTCTCAGTCTCACTCTTTCTCACTCTCTGTTATACTCCCGGCTCCGCTCTCAGTCTCACTCATTCTCACTCTCTGTTATACTCCCAGCCCGTCTCAGTCTCGCTCTTTCTCACTCTCTGTTATCCTCCCGGCTCCATTCTCAGTCTCGCTCTTTTTCACTCTCTGTTATCCTCCCGGCTCCATTCTCAGCCTCGCTCTTTCTCACTCTCTGTTATCCTCCCGGCTCCACTCTCAGTCTCGCTCTATCTCACTCTCTGTTATAATCCCGACTCCACTCTCAGTCTCGCTCTTTCTCACTCTCTGTTGTCCTCCCGGCTCCATTCACAGTCTCGCTCTTTCTCACTCTCTGTTATCCTCCCGGCTCCATTCTCAGTCTCGCTCTTTCTCACTCTCTGTTATTCTCCCGGCTCCACTCTCAGTCTTGCTCTTTCCCAGTCCCTGTTATCCTCCCGGCTCCACTCTCAGTCTCGCTCTTTCTCACTCTCTGTTATACTCCCGGCACCACTCTCAGTCTCGCTCTTTCTCACTCTCTGTTATCACCCCGGCTCCGCTCTCAGTCTCACTCTTTCTCAATCTCTATTATCCTCCCGGCTCCGCTCTCAGTCTCACTCTTTCTCACTCTCTGTTATCACCCCGGCTCCGCTCTCAGTCTCAATCTTTCTCACTCTCTGTTATACTCCCGGCTCCACTCTCAGTCTCACTTATTCTCACTCTCTGTTATAATCCCGGCTCCGCTTTCAGTCTCGCTCTTTTCACTCTCTGTTATCCTCCCGGCTCCGCTCTCAGCCTCGCTCTTTCTCACTCTCTGTTATCCTCCAAGCTCCGCTCTCAGTCTCACTCTTTCTCACTCTCTGTTCTACTCCCGGCTCCACTCTCAGTCTCACTCTTTCTCACTCTCTGTTATCCTCCCGGCTGGACTCTCAGCCTCGCTCTTTCTCAATCTCTGTTATCCTCCCGGCTCGGCTCTCGATATCACTCTTTCTCACTCTCTGTTATACTCCCGGCTACACTCTCAGTCTCACTCTTTCTCACTCTCTGTTATCCTCCCGGCTGCACTCTCAGGAGCACTCTTTCTCACTGTCTGTTATCCTCCCGGCTCTGCTCTCAGTCTCACTCTTTCTCACTCTCTGTTATCCTCCCAGCTCCACGCTCAGTCGCGCTCTTTCTCACTCTCTGTTATACTCCCAGCTTCATTCTCAATCTCTCTCTTTCTCACTCTCTATTATCCTCCCGCCTCTGCTCTCAGTCACACTGTTTCTAACTCTCTGTTCTCCTCCCGGCTCCGCTCTCAGACTCACTCTTTCTCACTCTCTGTTTTACTCCTGGC